>NW_021939882.1:5399077-5728265 GCF_001715985.3 Manacus vitellinus
GCCCGGGCCGGGGGCTTCTGCTCCATCGGGGGCCACGTGCACCCACTCCTGTCCCCCCTGCATGTTGTGGTCTGGCTGGGCCACTGGGATGTGCCTGGTCCCGGTCCAGCGGGACGTGCGTGATCCACCAGGATGTGCCTGGCCGTGGTTGCTGGAGACATGTGTGGTCCTGAGTCCTGGTCCTAGTCTATCTGCATATGTGTAGTCCATCAGGATGGATCCTTCGGGATGTGCATGGTTCTGGTCCTGGTCCATGAGGATGTGCATGACCATGGTCCATTGGGACATGTTTGGTACCGGTCCTGGTCCACCGGGTTGTGCGTGGTCATGGGACATGTGTAGTCTGGTCTGCCAGCTCCCAGTCCATGGCCCTCAGCGGTGGCATCCTTTGGGAGTGGTTTGCCTGGGTGATGGGTTGGTGCTGTGCCCACCCCTCCAGTTGTCCTCCGTCCCCTCGATGCTCAGGGTGGGGGGTGATCAGTGCCCCCACTGGGGCTCTGACCCGGCTGACCCCTCTATCCCCAATGAGGAAGTGTAGATGGTGGGGGGCAAAGCTGCAGACTACTATGGTGGGATCTGGGTGGGAGGGGGATGCAGCAATTCAGGCTGTGGTTCCAGGGCTGGGGAGACCCTCACCTGTGGCTGGCAGCATCCTTGTTCCCCCTCATGCCCAGGCTGGGTTGGCTCCTGTTCCCACAGCTGCGGTTGGGGACACCTCTGCATGGCCACCCCCTGCCATGGTGGGGTGGGCTGTACCTTTGGGGTGCCCTGGTGGGTAGGCTGCTCCTTGAGCTGTGTCTCTGTTCCTGCTATTTCCCCCACAGGCTTATTTGGGGCTTTTCCTTTTTTTAAGTTTATTTGGCCCAAATCACAGGGCACTTCCCCAGCCAGGGGGTTTCAGGCCGGCAGCGCGCATGGTTACCTTACCAGGCTCAGCCTGCCCTGGTTGGTGCCATGGGGAGACAGAGGGACACAGGACAGACACGTGTGCCATGGAGCCCCTGTGGCATCACCTGCGATGCCCCAGCCCGGCCTTGGGGACACAGCAGGGTCATTGTGGGGCTGTGAGGCAGGGGTGTTGCCCTGGGATGTGCAGGCAGGTGATGATCTGGCCAAGTCTACCACCCTGTCCATTCCTGGGAGAGCTGATTCTTGCTGCCTTCTCTTCTGATCTCACACTAAGCCCTGTGGGTGTAGTTCCCCTGCTCTGGAGTAGCAGCTGCTAACATCTGGGTTACATGGACTCCCATTGTACCAATTCTTGGCATTTTGGGTTAAAATAAACCCCAAATCTGACAACTGTCGTCACTTTTATGGCTCTGGAGGTCTGAGATGCATTCTACTGTGAAGCGTTTGCCAAAGGCAGCCAGTACCTGGCCCTGCCTGGACTGTTCATTTTATCCCAGAACAAATCCTACAGCATTGTTCTTCACTGAAAATACATTTTAGGAGTTAACTGGTGGGTCCCAAAGGTGCTCAGCTCTGGGTTTAGTCACTGGGCACGTTTAGCAGGTGCTGGCCGAGGGGGCTGGCTGTGCCCTTGCCCCAGTCACTCTGTGTGCAGGTATTTTGGAGTGTTCTGTGAGCCCCTGTGGGCTCGTGGCTGTTGGTGGGCTCATGTCCCACTGGCCGTGGCCGTGCCGCACGGCCCCGCGCCCCAGGCTGCTGCACTGGGGCAGGAAGAATGCTCCCCGGCCTCCAGAGATAAGGATGTTTTTATGGTTGAATTGTTTTGTAGCCTCTATTGAATGCGTTCCTGGATTAGCCCTTAATTCCTGTACGGGGCCTGGGGGTTGTTCCACGGGTGCCCAGGCTGCAGGGACAGGAATAACACCGATTCTGCTGGAATGTGAATCAGCAACACATCCCCTGCACATGTGGCACAGTCTGCAGGGTGTTTTGGGGGAAGGTTTGGGGGTGTGTGGGGCAGGGCATTGCCCGGGAGGCTGGGGAGGGGTGTTCCCTTCCTGGCTGAGTGCTCGGCCACTCTGTACATCCTTCTGCTGCTGTAGGAGCGACTTCACTGGCTGAGCGGCTGCTCCGAGCTATGATGCCTCTGACTGCTTCAGTAGACCTGGCACTGGACAGGATCTTCCCAGCTTTCCCCATGTGTGTTGGGTCCAAGGTCTGATGTGTCTTATGAGCCCTTACGGATCATTCTGGCATCCATCAGCAGGGATGCAGATGCTGCAGGAGTAGGGAGCTGCTCTGCTGCCTGTTGCTTGGTGTTGCTCTCATGTTTGGGGATGGGGATGTCTCAGGGCTCAGGGCTGGGGATGTCACCCCTGGCAGTCAGTACAGGTGGTATCTGGGGCCATTCCTGGCCGTGACGGGATCTTGCATCTCTTACCCAGCTTTTATTTTTCTTTGGTGTCTCCAAATTGTTCATCTCCCCATTGCTGGGCATGGTGGCCTTTATCTGACTGTCTTTGTCTGCATGCTGCTCCTCAGCTGTCGTGGCATGTGGGTGTGGAGCCAGGCAGGCCCAGGGAGCAGCAGACCCCCGGCTCAAAGCACGCTACCCTTGGAACAAGCAGCTTGGAGGGTGTCTGGGCCCTTGGCACGGCATGGTGGCCTGCAATGAGAGTTACGTGAGGTCTTGGCAATATCCTTGCTCATTTTCCTTCCTCTTGCCTTTGCTGAACATTTCACATCCTCTTTGTTTTAAGACGGGCGTGATGGGAACGTAACTCCTTGCGTATCAGCGAGGGGTGGCTTGGACAGGCTGTGGTGGGGAGAAGGTGCTGGAGGGGGGAAGAGCCCTCGGCAGTGCTGGACAGGAGTGTTCTCCTGTTTGCTGCTTGGCCCCTTGCAGCTCCCATGCCAACACCAGTGTGCAGGGATGGTGAGACTGGATAAGAGCATGTAAGAGTGTCTCTGCCAGAGTTTGGTGAAGGGGCTGCTCTGCCCTGCTTTTGCCCTTCACGAGGTACGGAAGGAAATGGGACTGATTCACAGCTCTTTATCCTTCCCTTAGAGGAAAAAATAAATTTAGAAGATTGAAAATGATCCTCATTTGCCGAAGGGCTGGTCTTGCTAAATGTCTTCAGATGCCAATGGCATCTCTGGAGTGTGTGTGTATATGTATATAGATAAATGCTGTTGGATTTTTTTCTCCCCAGTGAGTTTCTGTACCCGTTTCCATTGTCTCCCTTCGCTGCTTGGCTGGTATTTGGAGTGACCTGGTTTTCAGCAAAACGTGTCCCTCTTCCTCCCTGATCCACCACCATAAATTATTCAGAAAGTTTTGCAGATGCAAAGATTTCGAGTGTGACATAAATAATGAACTCGAAGCCTGGGTGCCATGAAACTCGTTCTCTAGTGAAGAAGCTGTGGTGACCAGTGGGAGCAGGGATGCTGAAGTATTTTGTCCCTTTGTGTGTCCCTGTGCTTGTGAAAGGGGCAGGCAGGGAGCTGTGTCCCAGCCAGCAGCTTGTCCCAGTCCCTTTGCTTCCATGGAGGGGGATATGGAGTCCAGGTGCCCAGATGGTGGTGCAGAGATGTCTGCAGCTTGCTTTGGAAGACAAGCAGCACATGTAAAGATGGAGGAGTGGGGGTGCAGGTGGCTGCCAGCCATCGCCTCCCCCACGCCTTGTCGAGGGGCTGAGCTGGACACTCTCCTCCTCCCTGTCTCCCTGTCCTGCCAGGCGCCATGTCCCCGTGGCAATGGGGCTGTCACCCCCTTCAGGCACTGGGCACAGCCCAGTGCCCTGCCACGTTTCTGCTGGTTTGTTTTGCTTCTTCCAACTCCCAGGCACTAATTTGAAGCCACCGAACCCGTCCACGCCCCGGCTGCTGCCGCGCTCCCATGGCAGAGGCTGCAATTTCATTTATGTGGTGGGGCTGGGATGGGGCTGGCTCTGTGAACCCTCTCCCCACAAGGGGCACAAGGGCTGGACCCTGAGGGGCTGTACCATGCCCTGGGTTCCTATGGGAAGGGCGGAGGTGCCTGTGCCCCGAAAGGCAAAGTTGGGCTGGTTTGGTGTTTTGGATCACTTTTCCTTTGGCTGTTTTTTGTCTGGGTCACCACAGAGCTGTGACTGGCAGTGAGGAAGGGCAGGACCGAAGGGGGATGCAGGAAAGGGATGATGCTGGGGTGGACCTCGATCCTGCAGCAGCTTGGGACTTCTCTGGCCCCACTGGTTTCCCAGGGCAGATGCTGTGGTACCGTCTCACAGGTCTCATGCCGGCTCTGCCTTCCACCAGCCTGTCCCATGCTGGCTGCAGTGAGCAGCTGGGGTTTGCCCCTACTCCTGGCTGAGGTTTCCAGCTGGTGCATGTGGCTGACTGAGAGGTGTGGTCACCCTGCTGTGCCTGCAAGGTGTGATTTTAATGAGTTGCCCCCTGGGATGACCCCTGTGTGCCTGCACCATACCAGGGTGGTGGTGGTGGCCTGTGCTGCCAGGGGTGATGCCAGCAGGGCTTTTGCTGCAGCTGTGGGGTTTTTCCTGAGACATATCCAGTTCCGGGGTTGGCGTGCAGCTTAAAACGTGAAGTGGGGTGGTGGGGCAGTTCCTGGTGGTGCTGTTGGTGTGCTGGGCTCTGGGATGTTCTTGCACACGGGTTCTGTTCCACATCTCAGCAGCATCTTGGCAAAATCAACCCTTTATAAAACGTCTGTGCCCATGGCTGTGGGGTGGCAATGCTGTACCCAGAGCTGTGCCCATGGCTGTGGGGTGGCAATGCTGTACCCAGAGCTGTGCCCATGGCTGTGGGGCGGCAATGCTGTACCCAGAGCTGTGCCCATGGCTGTGGGGCGGCAATGCTGTACCCAGAGCTGTGCCCATGGCTGTGGGGCAGCAGTGAATGGAGCTGGCACTGATTGTGCAACAGCCTGGAAACGAAAGTGAAACTTTTGCCCAGTGTTTACTTCGTTCCCTTTTGACACAAACAAGGCTTAGGCGGGTGATAAGGAACTGTTTCAGACTGGCCAATACCTTCAGTTGCCCAGTTTGCCACTGTCACTGCCTCTCCCTTCCTGCTCTGCATGGCCCCTGGCTCAGCACACTCGGTCTCCCTGGTGGGTGGGTCTGGGGGAGCCTTGACTCAAGTGGGCAGAGGACAGGTAGACTGTAACAGGGTGCCGTGCACTCAAAATGCCCTTGTGTGGCTCTGGAGGGGAAAAGCCCTCAAATGTATTGGGGGACATGCCCTGTCTTGTGCTGCTTTGTAATCCAGTTCCATCTGGAGTGTCTGGTCCTTGTGCCCCACTGGTGCTGGGGAGGAGGAACCCAAAGCCCATCGTAGGTTATTTTCATCCTTTTTGCCCTTCTGGTCCCCGAAGCCCAAACCTTCCCACCATGTTTGCACAGAGGAGTGGAGTGATCGAGGTTCAGAGGTTTAGGTCTGGCCTTCCCAGGAGCAGCTCCCTGTTTGTGCAGGTGCAAACGTGAGTGCTCAGAGCTGTGCTGCTGGCCAGGAGAGTCCTGGACTTTGCAGGCTCATGTTTGGAGGAAAAGGAGTGTTGTGCAAAAGTAACCCCCCCGCTGGGTTGCTGTGACCGCTGGCACTCGGTTCTGCTCCAGTTGTGCTGTGAGAATTGATGTTTGGCTGCTGCCATTGAGCGCTTGGTGCCAGCCGCCCACAAGCAGCATTGGGTGTGGGGTGGCCAAGGTGAGTCACCTGCGGCATCTTCCCAGAGCTGGGGAATTGCTGCCTTGCGGCACAGGAGGATTTCCCGGAGCGTCCATGCGGGAAGAGACTCTAGTCCCTTCCTGGGTGGTGGGAGGCAGTGTTGTCCAAAGAGCTTACCCTGTGCTCAGAAGGGTTTGGAGTCCCTGCCTGCACCCCCAGTGTGGTGGGTCACAGCCAGGCCCCCCTTGGTTTTCCCCCCACCTTGGCCAGGTGAGCAAACCACAGGGCTGGTCTGGGGGAAAGCACGTGGGTTTGGGGTTTGATTGGTAAAATGATTTGCTGCTGATTTTTCCTGCTTTGTTCACCTAGCCAAGGTGTAACATGGCTCCCCTGTGGTGTCAGGATGTATTTTCTCCTCTTCCTTCCTGTGGGAAATGTTTGGTGTAGGGAATACTTTGGGCCATGGAGAGGGATGTGATTACAGCCCAGTAAGTCCTGCGCCAGCAGGGCCAAAGGCACGGAGGACGACTTCTTTGCATGACCTGTGTGGCTTGTGCAGCCACATCTTTAATAGCTTGCCTGGGATTTTATTCAAATGAGGAGTAGGACAGGTGATAATACTCTGCTTAATTTTCAGCACAAATTGAAAGCTCCTGCTCTTCCTCCCCAGTGGAAATTAGCAACAGGAATGTGTTCCTGCTTGGGAGATGCTCTTTTTTTGTGATGGTGGGTCTGCACTGTGATCCCTGAAGGGATTGTAGTGCTAGCAGTGCTGGCTCCAGAGGGCTGCATGCTTATCCTACCTGGCTCTGCCTGAGAGGGAAACTTGCCCTGCCTGGATGCTGCAGTGGCTCACCCATGTGCGCTGCTGTGGTTGTGATCCGTGTTGGAGGTTCCTCACAGCTGCCCTAGGGACCATTTGCCCATCTCCCAGGGGTACTCCTGCCCCAGCCACGACCCCTCAGTTTGGGAACTGATGGTGGGAGCCAAGCTCCCAGTTGGGGTGGACTTCTCGAATCCTGTGGTAGCCACCAAACAGATGCCATGAGCTGCTGAGCTGGAGCCAGATCCGGCCTCTTGGCAGTGCTAGAGAGGGAAGCTGGTTATCAAAAGGGTTTGGGTGTGCAGGAGAGGCTGTGTCGTGATTACATCTTTTAAATTATGCTGACAGAAGTCTCATTAACAGGGCTGGGAGATCTCCTTAGTTGGGAGTGTGCCACGGAGCACCTCTGGGCACATGTCTTGATATGCTGGTGTGGTGATGGAGCCCGGAGAAGCCGCAGGCTCCGTATGTGCTGCTACCTGGCCATGGCACCTGCACCGAGAGTGTGTCCCATGCCGGGTTAAACCCAGCCTTTTGGGCTGGAGGGGATGGACTGGAATAAACAGTAGCTCTGAGAGGCATGGGCTGGAACTGCCGCAGTGCCAGAGCTGGTGTAGCCTTATGTCACACCCCAGTGTCCAGGGAGTGAATCTGAGCTGGAGGTGGATGGTCCTGGGGAAGGGCATGCGAAGGGGCAGGTTGGATGTCCCAATGTCCCTCCAGCACCAGGAGCCAAGTACCTACTGCATCCTGCTCACACTTCCAGCGTGGAGCAGATTTGCCTGATTTGGGTCAAGAGACTGTTTTTCCAAGGCTGTGGGTGTGCCATCACAGCTGCATCTTCTGTCTCCATTTGTTCTCCCTGCAATGCTGCCAGACTGAGAGGTACATGCAGCGTGCATGGCATCACCTGTGTGCCCTGGACATGGGCTGGAAGCAGTGGGCTCTTTAGATTTCCTTTCTTTTTCTTTCCTTTGAGGGTAGCAGCTCACAGTGACGTTGGGAATCCATGTGAGGAAATGCCGTTCCCATGGTTGCTGCGGGGAGGGTGGGAGGCAGCGGCGGTGCCGGCTCTGTGTGTCCCTGTGCTTTCTGCAGGTTGGCACACGTGGTGCTTTCCTGGCTGATCCCAGCCCACAGGAGCCCTTAGCTGGGATGGAATGTCTGCCCTTGCTGTGCTGCCAGCCCCCTCCCTGGCTGGCAGAGTGGGACCATCAACTCCTTTGATTTCACCCTCTCTGCACAGGCACCCTAAAAAATTGTTGTGTGCTTCTCGCTTCTTCCTGAACCCCGTGACCAGGCATGGGCTTGCCATGGCCAGGCAGCATCCCTGCACAAAACAGGGCAGGGGTGCTCAGGGGTTGGCATCCCTCCATCTCAGCAGAGGGGCTTCAGTCCCCCCACCCTGTCTGAGAGGCAGCGGCATTGTGGCCAAGCGAACTCTGCCTGTGCTGTGGTTCTGATTTGGGGTGTTCTGGGCCCCTTCTGCACCATTCAGCAGTGGGGCAGCAGGAGGATGGGCTGCTCCAGGGATCCATCACCGGGTTCGGCCTTTTTTTTATCCATCACTTTTAAGGATCTGGGTTCAGCTGCGGTGTGATGAGTAGCTGTAGCGTGACCGAGGTGGGTGGGAGGGGAGGCAAAGCGAGGGGGAGCTCGTACCAAAACCCGCACAGCTTGTTCACTTCAGCGTGAATCATCCTCCTCCTCCCCCGGGCACGAGAGCGGCTGTCACCGCGGCCGGCGGAGACGAGGCTGTTTTGCCTTTTTTCCTGGCGTGCTCCCTGTGCCAAAGGTGGCTCCACCCGCTCTGTGCAAGCGGCTGGTGACCCTGGGCTTGTGGGCTCCTGACGAGGTGGGATCTTTAGGGCATCACCCAAGCTCTTAATAGCAAGGATGGTCCCAGGTGTGGCTTGGAGAAACTGGGAATTGCGCTGCTCTGCCTCCGCTCCCACGTGCTGATGGGAGCTGGGGAGTCATGGCATGTCTGGGGTGCAGGATGTACGCTGGGGAGGGATGGTAGCTGCAGGATGCTCTGTGGTGTGGGGACTGTGGCACCGAGAGGGAAGGGGATGTCTCTGCGGTGATGCCAAGATGGTTTCTAGCTGGAGTTTGTGGGAAGCACACCAGCCTCCGGACCATCTGGCTCCCGCACGTGGAGCGGCGGGTACAGCCATGCCATGTGGGGGCCGGGGCTGCCTGTGCCAGCGTGGGGACTGGGGGCCAGCAAAGGGCCTGGGTGCTGCTTTCTCAGCCTTCCCTGCAGTTTGGACCCTCAGGCAGGGCTTGGAGCAACCTGGTCTAGTGGAAAGTGTCACTGCCCATGGCAGGGGGGTAGAATGAGACGAGCTTTAAGGTCCCTTCCAACCCAAACTGTTCTGTTATTCCATTATCCATAACGACGACAGAAGTGTGAAGGGTTCTCTGCACCAGCTGAGTGACCTGTAAAATGAGCTGGCATGTGCCTTTTCTGTAATGCTGCCTGCCACAGCGTCCCTTTGCTGTTTTTATATTCTTTTTCTAGCTGAAACAGCGTCTGTCCACAGCGATGCCCTCACTGAGCGCTGGTTGCTTAGCAATGTTTCACAAAAAATCCAACCATTGCAGAGGAGAGCACTGGGTGTCTCTCCCATGAATTCCGTAAGAAAGCCCAGGTTAAAGGCAGTGATTCCTTCCCAGAAAGAGTGATCAGGCACTGGAACAGGCTACCCAGGGCAGTGGTGGAGTCACCATCCCTGGAGTTATTTAAAAGATGTATGGATGTGGCACTTGGGAACATGGTCAGTGGTGACCTTGGCTGTGTTGGGGGAAACGACTGGATTTGAGGACTTAGAGGGCTTTTCCAACCTAAACTATTCCATGATTCTGTGATGTACTCTGGGCTGTGCATCCCTGTTCTCACCCTGCGTGCCTCCCTAGGCTCCGCTGGAGATTTTAATTTATATTTTTTTTCCTGCCAGAGCAGGAAAAATTGACTCACTTGCCAGTGATGTTCCTGTGAGCACGGTGGGATTTTTCCTGTTCTTACAGCTGACGTGGTGGAGCACTGGAGACAAAAGGATTTCCGCAGCCTCCTTGGGAGGAGAAGGAAGCTGGTTGTGCAGAACTGCTTCTGGAGGGGCTGGGAGCTGACCCCATTTCCCTACCCGGGCTGTGGGCACAGCCCCTGGGATGGGGACCCAAGAGAGGGGATGCACTGCCGCACACTATGGGCCAACTGGGATTTGCTGGGATGTCCTGTCCTGCCTTCAGGGACAGGGTGTGGGTCCCCTCCCCACCTGGACCATGGGGGTCCTTCGACCCACTGTCCCCTGGGGACCCCTATGCTTTGGCGCCTTCCCCTTGAGAAATCAAGCTGGCTCCCTGCGGCCCACCTATTAACTAATTAGGTTTAATAACAGACTAATCCAAATGTGGGGCGGTGCCTGAGGCATCTGCTCCTGCCCTGCATGATGCCTGGTGGGGGGCTCTGCCATAGCCCCCCCGTCCCAGGACCCCCCTCCCAGCCAGACCCCCGCCTGGCCTTCTGCTCTGCTAATGGGCATTGCCTCGGTCAGGAGCAAATTTCTTCTGGATTAGTGTCCTCTAAATCGATTAGCTGTCTCGGGCAGGGCATTCTGTCCTAATGAAATGTGATTCCAGGCTCCAGTCGATGAAATATTGTGGCAACGAGGGTAAAGTCATCTGCAGCCTTCCTGTAGGTTGTGCCAGGGTTTGGAGAGGAATCACAGAATTACAGAATGATTTAGGTTGGAAATGTCCTCCAAGATGATCAGCTCCAACCTGTGACCCATCACCACCTTGTCACCCAGACCAGAACATTGAGTGCCACGTCCAGTCATTGCTTGAACACCTCCACGGTTGGTGACTCCACCACCTCCCTGGGCAGCCCCTTCCAGGGCCTGACCACCCTTTCCCTGAAGAAATTCTTCCTAATGTCCAGCCTGAACCTCCCCTGCCACAGTGAGGAAAAGGCTTAGAGGAGAAATTATAGTTATCAAGGCAGTGTTACACTAACACTAACCTGCCCTCCCCAGTGAGGGGACTAGGGGAAATGGGGAGCTCTGAGAAAAACATGGCATTTCCACCTGCTTTTGGAGGCACTTTACTTGCAGGTGTAAGGCTGAAGGCATTTACACAACCTGCCTGGAGCAGCAGCAGTGGGGCAGTGTGCAGGTGTGGGGTAAATGCAATATTCAAACCCCTTGCTTTGGGAATAGTGTTCAGGGATTGGGGTTTGCAGGTCAGGCAGCTTAGTGCAGTGAGACAGCTGCACTCCGCAGGTCTGCCATCTCTCTCTGTGAGCCAGTGCTGTGCCTAAATCCCTGGCCCTGGTTGGGATACAGGGATTTTCACTGCTGCTTCCTCACATTGTTCACTTGTGCAGTTGGCTGCCCATGGAAATGCCAGCTGGGGCAGTAGTTTTCCATTTCCATGTCCCTGATGTTTTCCAGGCACTTAAGCTGTTGCCCATGTTTGCTGTTTGGATGCATCCCTTCTCTGTCTTGGAGTGGTGAATATTTACATTTGATTTTATTCAGAGACCTTACCTGCTCCCACCTGAGCTCCCGTTGCTCTGATGCTTGGCCACCTGCCCAGCAAACTCTGCTGGCTGGGACGGGACGGGGGGCTCTGTCATAAAACAACACCAGGATGTGAACGAAAATAAGCACAGGGAAAAGTGCCAGACATGGAGTTGGGTGGGGAAGTGGAGAAATCCCGTTTTGTTTTGTTTTGCTGCTAAGTGCATGAAATGCTCCGTGTCCAGGGCCAGTTCAAGAGATCAGGGGTGGCACCTCGGTGATGCTACCCTGTCCCAGGGGGCAGATGGGCTGTGATCCACCGGGAACTGTGGGCAGTGATGCTCTGGAGGCTGTGGGAGGACTGGGGTGTTGCCATGTTCATGCAGAGCACCTGGAGGCCCCCTGGGCAGGGAGCATGGAGGGCTCTACTCGGTGCTGGGCAGTCAGAGGATGGCTGTGCTGATCCGATGTGCTGATTCCCGACACAGTGATGGTCAGCCTGGAAGCTGCCTGCCAGGTTGGCAGTACCTGGCTTCAGGCCCCTTATCTTCCAGGGCCATCCTGAGAATCTTGTAGGAGTTCCCAGTGTTGCTGGCAGGGTTCTGGCAGGTTCCTGCGTTTCTCCAAGTCTGGCTGCTCCTTGCTGGGAGTGAGGACCTGCGTTACGCTGTGCCTTCCTGCAGCTGCAGACATCTGTCTCCTCAGCCTCTCCAGGAATGGGAAGCCTTTCCGGGGTTAGTTTGCATCGTTTATGGGTTTTATGTTCCTCCATGTCCTGACTGCAGGCAGGGCTGGCTTGCAGTGCTGTGTTGACCTGACACCTGCGCCGGGAGCTCTCGGGACATTTTGTCTTCCGTGGCTGTCCTTTATCCCCACTCGGCATCACCTCTGTCCACCCTCCCCCGTGTCCCTGAGCTGAGAGCTGCTGCAGCTCATCAAAATAACCTGATTAATGCAGAGCTGGGCCAGGGCCAGACTCTGCCGGGCACAAAACAGAGCACTTCACTTTGGAGTGGTTCCTGCTGAAAAATCCTGTTTGGGCAAGTAGAGAAGATCATCCAGAGTTTCCGTGCAGGACAGATGGGAGTCTCCCCACGTCTTCCTTTCCTTGTGGGATAGAGAGGTTTGATGGTTCACATGCCCAGTGCTGAAGTAAGGGTCCCTTCAGGTGGGACCCTTGGCAGTGGTCAGGGACACTTCATTTTGTTAACCTGTCCCTGCTGCCTGGGCCAGTTTCTCTCCCACCAGTGTCACAATCCTGGCGACACTGTGAGTGGGGAAAGGCAGAGCTGTTTGCATGAACTGGGCTTCTGCAGCGTCTCTGCCTCTGTGAGATAAGGATCTGAGTCACGAAAGTGGCTGCTGGGGCTTTGTTGCAATAGGAAGTGATGGACAAGTGCTAAGAAAAGATGAACAGGAAGGATGGAGAGAAGCAGTGAGACCTTTGCTCTGGGTGTCTGAGGCAGAGCAGGCTCAGCACTGGGCTTGGGGCTCCAGAGCCTGAGGAAGTCCAGGGCTGGTGCAGGGTGGAGAAGTGGGGCAGAAGGGTGAGGGCTCTGACTGACCATCAGCTTCCTCAAATCATGGGGAAATGGAAGGGTGGCTGTAGCAGCGTGAGCCAAAGGGGACAGCTTCTCCCCTCTGTGCTGCCGCAGCCCCGGTTCCACTGCAGGATGTCACACTGGACATGCAGGACTGGCAGCTCAGGACCTGACAGTCCTTCTGGCTTCATTTCCTTTGGATCTTCAGTGCCTTTCATCAGGAATATTGGGAAGCTTTGCACAAACGTCCTGGCCTGGCAAAGCTCCCAAGATAACTCCAAACATTATTGATTTGAGGGTGGCACGCTGACGTGGCCGGGTGCTGGGCTGGTGGGCAGCAGGGGATAATTTTAACTGTGCAGCCAGGCAGTCCTTTCCAAGGGAGAACTTTGTTTTTCATGAAGCGCAGAACCTTTATCTCTTAAAATACCATGGAAATAATTCATGTCTTCAGCGTGTTACTCAAATCTGATCTGCTATTTGAGCCCGGTCAATGGTGCCATTCAGCCCACAAAGGGTTCTCTGTGCCTCTGGCAAACGTGTTCCCGTATGGAGCCACGTTGAGTGTTTGAAGGGAGGCATACGGGGATGCCTCGGCCGGCAGCAGTGCCGGGCGCTCCCGTGGCTGCACGGAAAGGCTGGGCAGGAGCTCATCCTCCTGGATCTGCAGTCTTGGGGCATCTTGGACAGGTTGTTCAGTTTTTCTTGAACTTTAGCACATCTGAGCAGTTCTGGGTTTTTCCCTGGTTCGTAGAGTGTGTGTGTTTGTATACTTACTTTCCATGATACAAATTAGGTTTTGGGATTTGGGAAAGTGGGGTTTGGCCTCCCTGTGTGTGCCATTGAGCTGAGGCTTGGCGCTAGAGGCTGTGTGTGTGGAAGAGGCACCAAAATGGGGTCTGGGGGCGGTGTGGGGCCATGGCAGAGATGCTCTCCCCACCTTGGGGGTTCTGCCTGGGGTGACTGCAGGGACTGAGCTCATTGCATTGGCCATTGGGGTTACCTTGCTGCCTTTGGCACCCTCAGAGCTCCATGTCTGACGTGTGCTGAGCCAGTGCAGCCTCTTCATGGGCTTTTGTGTGGGAACATGACGGCAGAAGCTGCACTGGAGGTGGGGTAGGCTCTTCCCATCTGGGTTTATATATTTACTCAACGATGATTCAGAGGGGGAACCTGCCAGCAGCTGCCGTCCCATCCTAAATCACTGATTAACTCCAACCGCCTAGTGGAGTTGTTTAATAAACAAATCAGTGCTAATTCTCTATGGAAGAGACTTGGGGATTGGGCTGGGTCCAGAGGACTGCAGTGTCTCTTGGGACCAGGGCTTTGCTGACCTCGCTGGGAAGTGCAGAGAGGGGATTTAAACCTTCTGGAGCAAATGAAGCGTTTAACGATGCTGCCCTGATGTTTGGTGCCAACCCCTGCAGAACATGGGCTGGGACTAGAGGGTAAAATTTGATGCTGGCAGCTGCAAATGCTGATTTTTAGGCATGAATTGCTTGCTGCTGGATTCCTGTGTGAACTACAGGGCCAGGTTTGGACAGTGTCCCATGCATCCATCGGTCAGGTCCAGTTGGCCATTCCCAGCTTCGACCTTTCCCAACCCCCCATCCCTGTGTATCCCTGGGCACCAGGAGGTGTTGTGTGACCCCACAGTGGCTCACTCTGGTGTTGTGCCGGCAGCCCCGGCTCGCTGTGGGGATAGACACCATATTGCTGCTTTCTAAGCACCCTTGGCGGGCTGTAATCCGGCTGTTTTGGCTGCTGATTAGAGCAGCTGTTCCCTGGATTACCCATCCCGGCTGGCTCCTGCCTGCCATGGGATTGCTCTGTGCTGGCTGCATGGCTGGGGAGCTGAGGGGCTGCAGAGGTGCCACGAGAGTGGCCAACTGTTGTGTCCTGTTTTCTCTGCATCCAAATGGGGGGTCTCCGGTGGTGACCCCCAGATCTGCTCTCTCAGGGCTCCTGCATTTGGGCTGTTTCCCAGGGCAGACACACTTGGGCCCATGGGGCTGCTGATGGGGATAGGCAGTATCACTGCTGGCAGGAGCAGGGGACTGGGGACCCTCCTGTCCCTCTGTGGGGGCTTGTAGGGGACATGCAGCCTGAGCCTGCTGTTCCCGGCCACAGGGGAAGGAAGGGGCAGGAGTCCTGGTTCCTGTTGTCCACTTGAACATTAAATGCAGGCTATTAAGCAATTTTCTTTGCAGGAAGTGTAGAAATCCTGCTCTGTGTGAGCACAGCCTGTCAGAGCCCAGAGCCTGGAGCTTGCCTTGCAGCAGCATCCTCTGCTCCCCCTTTGCAGCAGCATTAACCCTTCATGGTCAGACCCAGCAGTAAGTTTATCTTTAACCTGAACCACCCATGGCATCGTGCTGCTCCTGCCCCTGTCCTGGGCCCAGCTGAGCCTTTTGCTTTTTCTAGCTTACATAGCAAACTGGCTGCAGAGTCAGCTGTGGGGAGATCCCTGGCCTCTGAGCCAGCAGTTTCACTTTTCTCTGGCCAACCTGATCTTTCCAACACGGGACCAGGCATTTGTCTTCTCAACATCTCATTTTGCTGTGTTGCAGTTTCCCTCTGTGTCCTGGGTCACGTTTCCCAGCTGTCCATCTAGAGCATGCAGGTGGAGGAGTTCCAATCTCTTCTCTGCTCCTTATGAATTTTGGTTTAAGGGAACTGCTCCTGCTCTTTAGCTGTCCAGGCTCTCAGCACACTTTACCTCTGTTCCCTTTGGAAAGGCCTGAAAAAGTTTTAAACACTCAAAGAGAGGTGTGACGGGGTGTTGCACAGAGGTGAGGTGTCCAGCTGAGGAATAAAGCTGGGGAAGGAGCTGGAAGCCAGTGACCAGGAGAGAGTGGCTTGTGGCAGGGCTGTGGTGTAACTTACTCCTTCAAAGTGGTAGAGGCTCCATGTGCTGGGTCATCTGAACCAGGGACGTGTTAGATCCAGCACCTGTGCCCTGGGGAGCAGAGCTGACCCATCTCACAGCAGTGTGTCCCTGGGGCTGCCCCACTGCAGCACCATCTGTAGACCTGGCTGGAATGGGGTCATCCCTGTTGTTCCCAGGGTGCTGGATGTGAACCTGGCTGGGATGGGGTCATCCCTGTATTGCCCGGGGTGCTGTGCACATGAAGGAGTGTTGTGAAATCACATCTTCCTTCTAGAAACAGCCTTTTCCAGTAGTTACAAATTCCTTTGGAAGGGGCTTTTTATAAATACCAACCATGTCAAGCTCCTTGCCTGACATCCTCTTCCACAGCAACCACTTCCAAGAAAGATTTGACTCTCAGTAGCTGAGGAGGAGGGTCTGAGGGAGCACGAGGTGCTCCCTTGCTGCTGATCCCTTGCAGGGCTGCTGGGGCCTGGAGTAGCTTTGGCTTCAACTGGGTTTGGAGGGAGCCTGGGAGTGTATGGCTGGAACAGGAATTCAGCCAGCAATTACCTGGCTCCCTGGCTGCAGAGGGAGGAGAAATGTGGGGTGACCCCTGAACTGGCTGTGAGAGAGGAGGGACAGACAAAGGGGTTAAATGAGGCTGCTGCCCTCTGTCCTGCTGGGAGCTGTCCTCCTTCCTGCTGTTCCTGTGGTGGATGTCGAGAATGGGATGCTGTGACTGTCGAGGATGCAGTGGCTAGGGAGGA
The DNA here is from genome assembly GCF_001715985.3 of Manacus vitellinus. Taxonomy (NCBI): domain Eukaryota; kingdom Metazoa; phylum Chordata; class Aves; order Passeriformes; family Pipridae; genus Manacus; species Manacus vitellinus. Next base: position 5,415,178 of record NW_021939882.1, read on the forward strand.
TGCATCACATTTAAAAGGACATTTTATTTAGGTTCTTGGTTGCCGTAGCTGTGCAGCTGGACCTCCGGCTTGTAGTGTGTGTGCCTGTTTCCTGTCAAGTGGACTTTCCCGAAGGGATCTTCCCATCCCCACCAACTCTGATGGGAAGGGGGAGCCATAGAAGGTGATGAAGATGAGGAGGAGAACTGTGACCTGAGCTGGTTGTGTTGCTCAGGCAGAATGATTTTTCAGGCTTTTTGTGGTGGTTTTCCCTGATGTTGCACTTGACTGATCAAGCCAGTGGAGAACTTGGAAGGAAAACTTCCAGAGCCCTTGGCACAGCCTGGCTGTGACTCATGTGCAGTGTCCGGGTGGTTTTACCCATGCATGAGAGGAAGCAGAAGTTTCTGTCAAGCGTTTGTAGGATTTTGGGTTTGCTTGTTCACAGCCCTGGGGAAGAAGAACCCACAGGAGCTGAGCTGGCCTGTGGGGGGGCTGCCTTGCTCTCACCATGCCTTCCAGCTTCCACTGGAGGGTTTTTTCCCCGAAATGTAGTTGAGAGGTTCCAGCTTTTAGGAAATGGGGATGCTGGGGTGTGGGTGGGTCTGACGGTGTCCCAGGGAGGACGACAGGGCCCCACAGGGCAGGCACGGGTGCCCCTCTCTCCATTTCTGACTGATCCTGCTGCTAATTTTATCCTTTATCGCTGTTGCACCAGGAGTTATCTCCATCTCCCCCTGCCTCTCCCTTGCCTATTTATAAGCACCCTGGGCCATTGCTGTCAGTGCTGCTGGCTCCAAGGGCTTCTCGGCTTCGCTCTGGCTAATGCCTGGTCCCAGAGCCCCAACCTTGTCCTCACACTGAGCAGGAGGGATGGTTACCCTGCCCTGGGCTGTGGGAGCTTGACTCTGTCTGGGTGTTCATCCCTGTGCTGGAGCAGCCTCCGGCTCTGGGGTCCTGCCCAGCTGGCAGTGGGCACAAGGGGTATCATGTGGTCGGGTTCGTGTGGGGATGTGTCACATGTAACATGGCCAAGGGCTCAGGGAGGCCACAGTATATGTGGAGAGAGTGTGGCTGGTGGCTGCTGGTCAGCACGGGGCTGCGGGGGAGGAAGTGGCTCCTTGAGTCATTAACGTCATCTTCATTATTGTTCCAGAGGAGGCAGGAGGCCACTTGGCTCTGGGACTGGTGAAAGTCCCCAAGCCCCCAGCACCAACATTAGCCCGTGGTGGGGGGTGGAAAGAGCTGCCCAGGGCTGTCCCAGTGCCCTTCACTGAGCCCCAGAGCTGGAGCAAACCCTCTAACCCCCCGAGTCTCTCTTTTCAACCCTGGCAGGAGCACTTGGAGAAGCTGCCCCTGAAAAACACATGGCTTACATCTGTAGGTGCCGATGGAGATTCCTGGCAGCTCCAGGCACTGGCAGGGTGTAAGCCGTGCTCATTCCATCCTCCAGGGAGCAAAGTGCAAATCCTGTTATGTGTGAACCTTCTTCTTGGAGAAGCCCCCCTCTGTACTTTTCCACTGGGAAAGCTCCCGGTGCCTTCCCTCTCCCTGCCTGCCATGGCTTGGTGGTTTTCTGCTGCCTTAGGAAGCAGTGGTGCAAAGGCAGCCGGGACTGAACTGGGCAGGATTAGCCCCAGGGCTGTCAGCAGGAATACTGGGAGAACAGCTTTAATGCTTGGAGAAAGCTGCCAACTCCCTTATCCCATGGGAAAAGCAAAACACTTGGATTCTATTGTGGTTATCTCTCGGCTGTTGGTGTCTGAGAAGAGGAAACGGCCTTTGTGTGCAGGCATGTTTTCCACCGGTGCTTGGAAAGGGGGGAAAAAACCACTGAATTTTGAATTTTGGGCTTTGAGTGAAGAAATGCACAGGGGACTGAGCATTGTGTCTTCCTAATACTGGCAGTGCTGGCAGCCACAACTTCCCTTTGGAGCCAGTGGCCTCACGGCGCCCGGGACCGTGTCTGTGTGTGCTGGGTTACGGGGCCGGTTCGAAAAGCCAGTCCTGGATCCGCTCAGGTCACTGCAAGTAAGAACTTAATAGGATCCAGATCGCAGAGAGAATCTGCAGCTTGGGAAGAATGAACCTCTGCATTATTGCATGTCTGTGGGGCCTTCCCTCAGCGGGACCGGGAGCCTGGCAGAAGTGCCATCTCTTGAAGGGCAGTGTCACTGTGTGTCACTATTTGCCATTGCCCCACGGCTCTGGGCCTAGGCTCCCATGGTGTTCTCATGGTGTTCCGAGGTTTTATCCACTATAGGGTATTTTGAGGGCTGCTGACAGGGACCCCAAAATGTCCTGGGGTGGGTGCAGAAGGGCAGTGCTCGGGAATTTCTGTGGTGCTGGGGGGCCCATTGAATGGGTCCCTCTGTGGGTGTTTGCCAGCTGGGATTACGTATCTGCCTGTATCCTGCTGTTGGGGTACTTTTCCGTTTCTAACAGCCCTGTTTTCCCTGCTCCCCCTCTCCCACAGACCTGTCGGCCGCCAAGCGCAAGTTCGCGGATTCCCTCAATGAGTTCAAATTCCGCTGCATCGGCGACGCTGAAACGGATGATGAGATTTGCATAGGTGAGTCCTGGTGCCCTGGACCTCACTCCAGATCCCTGAGCAGGGCACAGCGGGGGAAACACATGTGAGGACACCAAGGGGTCCAGGAGTTTCGACGCTTTCCTGTTCTCTGAAAAGGGCATATTCCTCCTGGTTCAACATCAGCAAAGCCTTTTCCAGGGAATCACTTGTTGCTTTTTGGCCTAAATCTGTCACTGCCAGATAAGAAACAGAGAAGATTGCCTGTATCTGAAACCGTCTTGGTTATCTGGGTGTTTTGCATTGGAGAGCAGGATCTGGATGTGGTTGTGGCTCGATATACTGCAAGGGGCTGTGACCTGAAGCAGAGGAGCAGCAGTCTCACTGCTGGCTGCAGGAGCACAGGGCCCTGTGCTGGTGGGAACCAGCAGTGCTGAGCCTGGCAGTGCTCCCTGAACTGGGCCTTGCTCCACCACAGAGCTTCTCCTGGCACAGGGCAACAGCTTCAGCTGCTTCCCTCCCCATTATCCTGCTCTTACCCCAGCTGGACTTTTAGAGCTTATTGTGCACATCGTCTGGAGCCAGGAGAGCAAAGGAGCTTTAGCCCTGATTTAACTTCACTTGTTTATTTGTGCCCAGTCTCAACAGAAATAGCTCCTCACTGGCTCCAGGTCCCTGTGTTGGTGAGCTGCCCCTTGTGCCCTGGGCGTAGCTGAGCCCAGTGCTGCACTATTGGGCTGGTCAGTGACCAGCTGTTGGCTAGGGCAGGTTTGAGGTGAGGGTGTTGCTCTCTGGAGGTGAGAACCTGGTCCTGGGGTTGCTCTGCTGCCAGTTGATTCCATAGGCAGCTGGAACCTTTTTAGGGAGAGAGCAAAGAGGATAAAAAAAACCCCAAACCAACAACCCCCAAAACACAGACAGACAAAAACCCCCTGTTCAGTTTCTCTCTTTCTTTAAAAATTGAATGTTAAATGCTGACTGTGTCCCTTCCAGCCAAGTCTCTGCAGGAGTTTGCCACGGTGCTGCGGAACCTGGAGGACGAGCGGATGCGCATGGTACGGCCCCATCTGTCCCTGGGAGCAGGGGGTCGTGGCACTGCTGCTGCCCACAGCTCTACTGTGGCACCCCGGGCACTGACGTGACAGTGGCTGCCACCCCAATGCTCCTTCCCTTACCCTTAGTGGAGCCACAGGGGAAGCAGAGGGAGGGGAGGGTGGCCTTGGCAGGAGAACACTTGAAAAGCATCAGAAATGGAGTCTCGCTGTTGGAAAATGGCCAGTGCTGGTGCTGGGGGGGCTCACAGGTTTGGTACAAGCCCCTCAGCCAGTGCGGAGCCGGAGGGGTGAGGCCTGTGGGTGTCCATGGGCTGTGGGAGGGTTTTTGTGGAAAGGCTGTTGAGCAGCACAGGTCAACAGAGCTGTGTCTGTCTTTGCCCACAGATCGAGAATGCCAGTGAGGTGCTGATCACGCCGCTGGAGAAGTTCCGCAAGGAGCAGATTGGGGCTGCCAAGGTAACCGACCCACTTGTCCCCTCTGGGAGCCCCAGCTCAGGCAGAGGAGCAGAGCCCAGAGCTGCACAGTGATAGCCACAGAGGTGGCCAGGACCTGGCACACTGCAGGGAGGAGGTGATGTGCTGCTGTGGGAGGGACACGGGGATGAACCAGCTCCCGGGAAGAACCTCAGTGTTCTGAGTTCACCCACAACCAAATAACATGCCAAGGGCCAGAAATCATATTCCAGTTGAAGTGAACTTTTTCCTTACTCCAAGCAAGAATTAGGATTTTCTTGGAGGGGTTCCCAATCACCCAAACCCCCTGGTCTGCACTCCCCACCCCGGTGTGTCGCACGGGAACTCAGACGGCTTCTGGCAGGACAGGGAAGCGCCAGTGTGGCTGAGAGTGGCTGTGAGACAGTCTGACCCCCCCACTTTCTTTCCTGCCTTTGTTCTGAAATGAAAACCACTGTCTGTGGCTCCCCTGTTGTTATAACAACCTGCTGCTGCCTGCAAGAAGCTCATGCCAGCGCCTGGGGCCGCGTTTGCATGGCAGCGGGGTGCCCAGCCCAGCAGTGCTGCCCTGCTTCATGCAACTGAAAACAAAAGACAAAGAGGAGTCCTCCAGAAGGGAGTTGGTTATGAGCAGGTGCCAGCATGGATTTGGTACTGGTGTGTTGGGATTGCCTGGTTGGGATGGGGGTACAAAAGAAAGTGAAGTTGACATCCTTTTTTAATACTCCTGCCATAAACAGCCATACTGTGTCATAGTCCTGAGTGACATGAAGGAGAAAGTCTTGCAAGGATTGACAGGGGTGGGATATGAAATTGTGGTAATATTCTGGTTCAAAAGCACTTTCCTCACTGTTGTCTTTGGACCAGGCCTGGTCTGTGTGTTTTACCAAGCGTTGGGCCCCAGGAGTAGAGGAGGGGTTCCCCCAACCCTCGGATTTTGGAAGCATAAGCTGCTTTCTTGTAGCTGCCTGATGCTGACAGATAAAAGCAGCTTCACCTGCTTCCAGCTGATGCCCCCAGGCCATGGTCCTGTCTCGTGTTAACTCCCACCTGGGATGTGCTGTCCTGCCATGTGCTGCAGGGATGCTGTGGGTCCTCATGGCTAATCTGGTGCCGTTGTGTTCAGCGTCACACATTTTGTTCTGTTTTGTAGGACGCCAAAAAGAAATATGACAAGGAGACTGAGAAGTATTGTGGTGTCCTAGAAAAGCATTTGAACTTGTCTTCTAAGAAGAAAGAATCCCAGCTTCAGGAGGTGAGAGCAACCTCCGTGTTTCCATGTCTGGCTGTCACTGTGGAGAGCTTTTTGAATGCCTTACCCAGCTTATAACAATGGTTCTCCTGACTGTAAACTCATTTTTTCCATCATTCTGGCTGCGAGTGCTGGGTTTTCCCCTCTTCCTTAATGAAAGGGAATGGAGCTGTTTTGGTGAGTAAATCAGAGAGATCCCAAAATGGATAGCAATCAAAAAGGAGAGAGGGTTTATAATTAAAGAGTGTAACAGAGGGGAACTGGTTCTGCTGCAGGCTTCCCATGTGCCAGCACAAATCAGGGATGTCTGATCTCCTTCTCTGCGAGTGGCTGTGCTGCTTTGGGCTCCAGGGGAGGAGGGATCAGGCTTAGTGCCTTAAACTGCTTTAGGAGCCATCCCTGACTCAGGACGTGGTTTGCTGCGGTGCCAAATGCTCTTACTGGATGACTACACTGAGTTTTCAGTCACTTCTAACAAAGTTTGAAATTCCCTGTGCTGCAGTTGGTCCCCTCAGTATGCGTGTCCTTGCCTTTGGACATGGTACTGGTGTGCTCCTGATCCCTTACTGGGGGCACTCGTGGGCACAAGGCTCCTGCACCAGGACAACACAGGTGATGGGACAATGCCCAGCAGAGGTGGGAACTTGAGAGCAGAAATACCTCTGGCATAGGTAATCTTTCACCAAATCAGGGCTGAGGAGGGGTCAGAATCCAGGCAGATACGCCTGTAAGCCGGCTTTGTCCTCTTTGCTTGTAAATAACTTCCCATATGGAAGCACCCCTGTGTCCCAGGGGATGATGGTTTTTAAATGACCCTCTGAACCCCTGGTTTAGTTCATGTTTGAGATACTGATGGGCATGGGAGTGGAAGGCCTTCTGTCCAGCAAGGGAAGGATCCACTCATGGCTGTCATGACTGTACAACGGTTGCTTTTAGAGGTGTGATCCTGTGCCCTGGACAGAGCATGGCCCTGCGAGGCTGCCTGGAGATGCAGTATGGGATGCAGGCGGGATGTAGGTGGAGGCTGTGTGTGGGATGCGTAGGCTGTAGGCAGTGGCTGTGTGCGGGATGCAGGCAGTGGCTGTGTGCGGGATGCAGGCAGTGGCTGTGTGCGGGATGCAGGCAGTGGCTGTGTGTGGGATGTGTGCAGGGTGTAGGCAGTGGCTGTGTGCGGGGTGTGTGCAGGGTGTAGGCAGTGGCTGTGTGCGGGATGTGTGCAGGGTGTAGGCAGTGGCTGTGTGCGGGCTGTAGGCAGTGGCTGTGTGCGGGATGCAGGCAGGCTGTAGGCAGTGGCTGTGCGTGGGATGCTGTGCAGGTGCATTGGAGCAGGGCTGGCTGCTGGTGCCATCTGGTGGCATCTCCCACCCCAGACACTGACTTGGGCTGTTTCTGGGAAGGCAGGAGGAGGCTGGAGCCCGCTGGAACCAACTCCCTGTTGGGGTGCTGGGGCCTGCTTCCCCGAGGCACTGGGAAGTGTACATGGTTTTGATGGCTCAGGCCCCACCAAGGGGGAGTGCCTTTGAAAGAGTGTCCAGCATGAGGGCTGTGAAATGTGGATGTGGCATTCATGACGTGGTGGAGCACTGACTCCATCTGGCACCTCCCTGGGGGCTGCCCATCACCATCCCTGCTGGCTGTGGGGCTCTCAGGATGGGGGGCTGCAGGTGTGTGCACAGGAAAGGTGCTGGTGGGTGCAGCATTTCTGGGAATTAACACCACTCATTTCTGACAGTCTGGAGCTCCACTGGACTCCCCAATTTCCTGAGACAAGAGTGCTTGTATGCAGGAGATTTGGTGGTTTCTGTTTCCTAACCTCTAGCTGTCCACATCTGGAGGGTGATAGCAGCCACATGTGCAACTGCTGTGATGAGGCGGGAAGAGGAGGAGACCATGGGAATTCTCTGCTGCTTTGGCTGTTGACCAGTTAAACAACATGCAGAGTCTAATTTGCCATTTTACTCCTGGCAGACTTACACGATTGCATCATGTTTTCTGCTTTTCAGAACTCAGGTTGCTGACTCCCTCAGCCTGCACACCGTGAGCACAAAAGCTGGTGGCAGTTCAACGAGGGGAAACGAGACATTTCATGGACGTGTCACTCAGAGAAGCAGGAACGAGCTGCTTTTCACATCCAGGAGGGTGTTTGCCAGCTGGATTTTGTAAGGGCAAAACCCCAGTGACACTCTCGGTTGCTCTATGCAAAGTGTCACTTGCAAAATGTCACCTCAGCAACCTGGTCTGATGGAAGGTGTCCCTGCCCATAGAAGGGGCTTGGAACAAGATGATCTTTAAGGTCCCTTCCAACCTAAACCATTCTGGGATTCTGTGACACATTCCAGGGATGCTTGTGTCCCTCACATTGCTTTTGGTGCAGCGGCTCCACTCTGTGTGCGTGACTGGGTTATTTTTAGGCATTGGGATTGGGGCATGTCCCTATTTTTGCTCATTTGGGCTTTCAAAGCAGAGGGGATTTGCTGTCTGCTGATCCACCAAAGTGACATGCTGGTGGTGGGTGTATGTGCCACCTGTCTTTGCCCTGGGATGCTCTGGCAGATCCCATCATGGTGCTTTCCAGAGAGAGGAGGATTGCCTTTTCTTGTCAAGTATGCAGTGATTTCCCGTTTTCCTCGCCTCTCCTGCGTGTTTTCTGCACAGCTGTCGGGGAGGTGAGAACATGAGTCATAAAAACATTTTTATTGGCTGAAGGAAGATTCATGTGAAGCGTGTTCAATGTGAATCAGGTTTATATTTATCACTGTGCCATCTGTCCAGTCCATGACTGGGGGCTGAAACTGAATTTGTCCTGCATGGCCATGTTGCCATCAGACCCAGGTGTGCTCTGGTCAGAAGGCCAAGTGTTTCCATTCAGTACTGAGCTCGAGTTTCCTCTCCAATCCATCTGCAGGCAGACAGCCAGGTGGACCAGGTTCGCCAGCATTTCTACGAAGTCTCTCTAGAGTACGTCTTCAAGGTGCAAGAGGTCCAGGAGAGGAAGATGTTTGAGTTTGTGGAACCTGTAAGTGAACGCTTAAGCTCCCTCAGCCTGCAAAAACCAGGGGATTGTGTGGTGGAATGGGGAGTCATGGGGAGCTGGGCTGTGGTGTGGGTTGTCCTGCAGTGGGGAAGCTGGGGCCCTCCAGCCTCACCCCCACAACCCCTCTTAAAGAGGGAGGTTTGAAGGGGAAAACACTGTGGGAGCCTTGGGGCACAGAGCCATTGGCTTAGTGACCATGTGTGTGCTGGAAGCATTTCAACATTTAATTTTTTAACTGTGGGGACAGTTATTGGGGTGGGCTAGGCTGAGGGACCTGAGCAATTAAAAGAAAAACACTTTTGATTGGGAAAAAACCCCAAATTATAATTAACATTCACAAGGAAAGAAGAGTGCAGAAGTGACAGAAGTAAGGAAAAAAGTGTTTTCCAAGATGTACCTTTGCCCAGGCGTTAAATCCTTTAAAGCTGCTCTGGGAGGGGCCAGACCTTCCAGTTCTTTGCAAAGGTGATTCCTGCTGATCCAAAAGTAACTCAGAGTTGGAAGAGGTGCAGCATGCTGTGCCTGACCCCTCCTGGCTCTGCTCCTGGTGACTCCAGGGCCTGGGTAATGCAGAAAGGGGGACAGAGGTGTGTGGGGTCCTGGGATGGGGTCTTGCCTTGGCTCTGGGGGAAGGAAACACAGCCTCGCTTTGGGGTCCATTTGGGGAGGTGTGAAGGTGAAATGAGGAGCAGGGCATCTCCCCAGGGCCGACCAGTGAGTCCGGGGGGCTTCAGGGCCCCTTCCCCTCAGCAGCAGCGGCTCTGGGGGCAGCTGTGGGTCTCAACTGACCATCTCCATTCGTTTTGCCCCGACACAGCTGCTGGCATTTCTGCAGGGGCTTTTCACGTTCTACCACCACGGCTACGAGCTTGCAAAGGACTTCAGCGATTTCAAGACAGAGCTGACAATCAGCATCCAGAACGTGAGTGTGCCTGTTGCTGTCACTGTCCAGCCAAGCTAACTCACCTTTTGGTGTATTTTAGTCATAGAACCACAGAATGGTTTGGGTTGGAAGGGACCTTAAAGCTTGTCTAGTCCCAACCCCCTGCCATGGTTCCGCTAGACCAGGTTGCTCCAGGCCCTGTCCAACCTGGCCTTGAACACTTCCAGGGATGGGGCAACCACAGCTTCTCTGGGCAACCTGTGCTAAGGCCTCACCACCCTCACAGGGAAGAATTTCTTTTTAACATCTAATCTAAATCTCTCCTCTTTTAGTTTAAATTCATTCCTCCTTGTCCTATCACTATTTCCTCATGTAAAAGGTCAATCTCCCTCTTTTTTGTAAGCCCACTTTAAGTACTGGATGCCCTTGCCAGTTATGATAATATTTTTCCCTTAGCTTAAATCCAGGCCCAGGAAGCAAGCCTGTCCTGTTGTTGTCAGTGGGCTCCCCTGTCCCATTTCCCACATGGCTGTAAGGACCCAGCTGAAGTCCCACCCCTTATGGTGCTTCTGTGCTGCAGAGCCCTCTGTGGGTCCATGCACTGGAGAAGACATTCCTGTTTTAATTTGCAGACAAGAAACCGTTTTGAAGGAACAAGATCAGAGGTTGAAGCTTTGATGAAGAAGATGAAGGAGAATCCTCACGAGCACAAAAACATCAGCCCTTACACGATGGAGGGTTATCTCTACGTGCAGGAGAAGCGTAGGTGTTGGGGTGGCGGAGCTGCCTGATGGGGAATGCGGTGGGTGGGAGTCTGGGGAAGGGGTTTGTCAGGGTGTAGGACACAAAGGCTGGTTCAGCAGGTACACAATCCCTGAAAGAAAGGGATTGGCCCAATGGGTGGGATATTGAGGTGGGAATGTGGGAGCCGGGTTCTCTCTGGTAGGGAGAATTACTGCCAGTGCCTCATAAAAGTCTTTCCCCTGACTAGAAGGAGGGTAATAACACTTAATCCAACTGGAAACTGTAGGTACAGGAATGTGTTATGTTAAATGATCATTAAGCATAGCAGGTTGTTAATGGGAGGGCACTGGTTCTGGGAATAAAACCTACATTTGCTCTGTAGGTCACTTTGGGACTTCCTGGGTGAAGCATTACTGCACATACCAGAGGGAATCGAAGCGGATCACGATGGTACCGTTTGACCAGAAATCAGGAGGAAAAGGGGTGAGTGCTGGCATGGAGCAGGATGGTGTCCCGAGGCTCTGCTGGGAAACACACAGCACTGCTGGCTGCAGGCTCTCCTGGGAGCCAGACTCTGTCACCTTTATAGCAAATTGACACAATGCAGTGAAGTGGGGCATATTCATTCCAGACTGAACAGGTGCCACATAGGGAATTACCTTGTCACCTTGTTTGAGAAAGAAAAAAGACAGAAAGCCCCCCCAAAGCTCAGAGATCTTTGTTTGCCATGTGAAACCACCACACTACAGCACCATGAGTGCCTGCTTCTCAGTCCCACATTCCTTCTCTAAGACCTGGACAAGAGAACCTCTTCATTATTTTGCTCCTTCCCCAGTGCCTGTAACTTATTCAAGTCCAGGTTGGATAGAGCTCTGAACAACCTGGCCTAGTGGAACATGTCTCTGCCCATGGCAGGGGATTGGAATGAGATGAACTCTTAAGTTCCCTTCCCACCCAAACCATTCTGTGATTCTTTGATGATCCTATGACTTGGCCAATGAAGTTGTTTTGTTTTGGACAGAGCCACAGGAGAGTCTGGAGCTCCCTTCAGCCCTGAGGGAATGTGAGGAGCTGGGGGACCAGCAAACACCGTGTGCCCACTGCTCCTGGGGCTGTATCCAGGACTGGCTTTGCTCCTCTATGCTGCAGGAACAATAGACTCCTCCAGAGTATTCCCAGCTGGGACGGTTTGCAAACGCAATCCCCTTGCCAGGGAGCGCCTCGGGAGCTGGACAGGCTCCCGCATGGCTTCCTGCTGGGGGGAGGGCAGCCTCTAAAATTAATTTCCTCTTGCCTTGGAGCATCTTCATTAGAGCTCAGCATTAACATATCCCAGCCCTGTAATCGTCAGCGGCTGCACAGTGTTTCATCTGGGCTCTTCCCATTTCAGGGCTCCCCCTGCACCTGGGGCACAGGCGCTGCGGGCGGCACCCTTAGCCTGTCTCACACCTTGCAGGAGCCCCACTCCAGTGCTGTGCCAGGNGGCTGCTCACCCAGGACTTGTGACTTGTGCCACCCTGGCATGGAACACTGCCTGTGCCAGGGCAGCTCTGGATGGGCCGCAGGGTCTGTTAGTGATGACTGGCATGAGCATCCAAGTGTGGAGCAGCCCAGGGGCTTGGGGGCTGTGCTGCAGGGAATTTCAGGATCTGGCTGGAGCAGGCGCCAAGGTGCTGCAGGAGGAGACCCATGGCTCATGGGTCACACAGGACACTGCACGTGGTATCAGCCGCTCATGACTGTGCCTTGAGCTGTGGCTGGAGCTGGATATTAGTGGGATAGAAGCGGGGGCATTCCCTGAATACTGGACAGGGAGCTGGGCAACGTGGGAGCAACCTGGTGCTGGCAGCAGGCCAGGCTGGGAGGACCAGGGGCAGGTGGCCTCTGCTGAACCCTGGGGAGATGCACTGCACAGAGCTCTCAGGTCTGTGAGCTGGGTTTGTTCTGGGTTCCTTGTCTGGGACATGAGGCTTATTCATATGTTAGAAACCACAGAAGCACGTGAGAACGGTCACATAGGAGTTAGGGCTTCTTCCCCCAAAACGTGGTGTGTCCTGCAACATGGGCAAGGAACAGGAGGTGCTAGAAGCCAGCAGGAAAACTGTGGCATAGTTGCCATCACGGAGACATGCCATGTGTGGACATGGGTTACTGGAGGGCTTGACTGTTCTGGAGGAACAGTTGAACTCAGTGATCTTAGTGGTCTTTTCCAACTTAAACGATTCTGTGATTATAAATATATTTCCTAGAAAAATGAGGATGTCAGGGAACAGGGTGGTCAGCCAAGGTGTCATCAGGAACAGCACAGAGAACACAGAAAAGTGTCCGTCTCCAGGAACTCCTTTAGAATTCATTTTCTCTTGAATCATCAGTGGAATTTAACAGTTGCAGGAGAAATGTCTGTGCTGGCAGGGGCTGAGCCAGGATTTCCTCCAGCAGAGGACAGCAGTGCACATGGATCCTGCAGGATTGCTGCTCAGCCTGTGGAAATCCAGTACAACTTGGACACAGAGAGGCATTCTCTGGATGAGAGAATGATTTTGTCGTTGCTTTGTTATATAATAAACATTTTAAGGCATGTTTGCTCCTGTTAAGAGTCCTTGTGTGCAGAATGCTGCCAAAAATGCAGCCTGGAGTGAAAACTGACAGCCAGGTCTATGGTGTGTCATTCAGCAATGGAAAATAAAGCTGACTTTGCCCAGAAGTTGTGGTTCAGCACTCCCTGCTTGCCTGAAGCATGGGCTGTGTGATGCTTAATGCACAGATTTGGTTGAGGGCATCCTGAAGGGAAGGCTCCTCCTGAAAGGTTTTGGACCAAACAAGAGTGAAAAGACTACTCCTTATGTCAGAGGTATAAACAGATATTTCTAACAGGGTGATGTTCCCAAATCCCCCCGGTTTGAACCTGTTCATTGACAGCGGTGGGTGCTGGGGACAGGCAGGTGTTCTTGGCCTCACCTGCGATTTTGTCTCTTCTCAGGGAGAAGATGAAGCTGTTACCCTGAAATCCTGCACACGGCGGAAAACAGACTCGATCGAGAAGAGGTTTTGCTTTGATGTGGAAGCTGTGGATCGGTGAGTGCCGAGGGGACACCCCCGGGGTTACGGTGACCGTGTGTAGGGAGGGGCTGTGCTCATCTGCACTTGGCTTTCCTGTGCAGTTCCCACGTCTCTCTTCTCCTTTAGTCATATCCTCTGTGAATGGAAAGCATTAATCCATGGAATCACACCTCTCTCTCAGCCAGGTGCTCTCCGTATATTGAGTTGGTGCTTAAGTTTACAAGGTGCCGAGTTTACTCAAGTCTCTCTGATTTTTATGTTGCTTTAGCACTTCTGCAAGGCTCTGGCCACAGAAGGGAAATGCTTGTCAGTCTGGAAAAGATGCTCTGTGAGTGTTTTGGCAGGGATGTGATGCCTCTTTCCAGCTCTGGGTATGTGTTGGTCAGCTTTTGTGCTGGAGCACGGCTGTTGCTGGTCCACCAGATAATGGATGTCTGGCTCGTGCCTCTGGGCACTTTCGATTCACTTCTTTTTCCTGAAGGAGTAAAATGCTGCTGCTGTGAATTCTCACGTAGCAGCTGAACCAGAGATATGTGTGGATTCATTCTACAGCACCTAGGAATGGGAGCCTGTTACCATATCTATTAGCATTGTGCATGGGTTATGTATATAAACAGGAAAGCCAGGCTGGCGTTTGTATTCCAAACGGAATTAGTCACTGCCTTGGATCTCCCTCGCTGCAGGAAGTTCACATAGTTCACAAAAGCCCACTCCAAAGCCACTCAGTGTCTGTGTCCTCCCAGTTTTCTGCCTGTCAGTGGTCCAGCTGTCCTCCCCTCTGCAGGAATGCCCAGGAGGTCTTGGAAAAACCCCAGCCCATGGAAATCCGAGGTGTTGAATAATGCTGGAAAAACCCACGGTGTCTTTCCAGCCTGTGCTTCGGCAGCATTTCGGTGCCAGCCCATGGCAGGGAGGGGTTGGGGTGATGGAGCTGTGCCTGTGTTGGCTGAGGGATAAGATAACCCGGGGCTGCCTCCCACTCTCTGGAGCTGTGCTTTCCTCCAGAAAGCTGCAGTATTTCAGCTGACACAGGGATTTTTTTTTTTTCCTTTGCCCTGAGGATATTTTTTTATAATGTGAAAATCAAACTAAAAGTGGGAGGAGAAGAATAGAACTGCCACAATAGTTTTCTTCTGTAGCATGTTCAGAGGCAAATGAGCCTTCCCTTGATGTTTGGAGCCTGCCAGGCATGGGATCAGGAGCTTCTCCAGAAATCCGCCTGCTCCATGTAATCATGGCAGGGGAGTGGCACCTGAGGAATAGCTCCTTTCATGTACAAGTTCCTGCTGCAGGAATGTGCTCCTGTCCAAGAGGGCAGGGGAGCAGGATGCCTGAAAGAAAAGGCTGTTTCTCCCCAGTGTACAGGTAGCTCTGCATACTTTGGTTATCAGAATTTTTAATTAGTTATCTAAAATATTGATTATTCCCAAGATAAACTAAGAAGAAGAGGAAACAACAGGTTTTGTCATGTCTAAAAGAGAGTGTGATGTGGGCAACCTGTCTCCCCCTTCCTGGGGTGGATCTGGGTACCATCAGAGCATTGGGTGATGCTGTCAGTGCCAGGGTTTGCTGGAGATCACCTTCACCTTGCCTGGCACTCAGGGTTTGGCCTGTTTTACAGAGCCCTGTGTGTCAAGGAATGGTTTCCTTGCCAGTTTAGGGTTATTGGGGCTTGGCAGTGTGTGGGTGCCACCGTGCAGCCACCCTACCAGGCCTGGCCTGGCTTCACTGTGAGGCTCTGGGGACATGGGGGACCTGGAGCTCAAGGTGCAGAGGGGTCTGTTTGCAGCTGGAGCTGCTGGGGCTCACCTGGGAGAGCCATCCCACTGCTCCAGAGGGCAGCCAGGCTCAGACAGCAGGGAGTTTTCCTCTCTGGAAGCATCACTTTCCATTTCGTGCTGGAGGAGATCATCTCCAGCATAAGGACCCGAGCAGAGGCAAAAACTTCAGCTCACACTCTCCACCCAAGTGTGGGACCACGAATGATGGAGTATCTTTGCCCAAGGACTGGCTGGAGCTGTGCCTGTGTTCGCAGAACGCAGAAGGCTGATCTGTGGGCTTTTTTCCCTCAAGCTGGTTTTTTTTGGGATAGTTTGCTGCTTTTTTTGGTGGTTTATTATTGTCTCTACTATTAGAGAACTTAGAAAGTTGATGTCTTGTTCCTCAACCCCATGCAGGAAATCTGGATACAATGAAGGCAAACATGCCCAAGATGCTTCTCTGTCTCCCATATGCACTGGGTTTGACTTACAGCACTTCTCCCCTTTTGCAGGTGTGACTCAGTTACTCATCTCACTTGTTGCTGTGGGGACAACGTGAAGTCCATTTCCTTCCCAGACCCTCCTAAAGCCTATTCAGTCGTGTTTTAAGCTCTCTGTGCGTGGACTGGCTTAGTTCCAGTTTGTTTCGTTTTGGCCTGGCAGGTTGTGTCCGAGGTTGTGTGTGTCTTACTGACTGTCCGTGCTGACTTGCAGGGTGCTGTGGGACACAGTGCGATCCCGGTGCTGTGCTGACACGGGCACACGGGCCGGGAGCTGGAGCTCCTGGATCTCTGTACAGCCTGGAGGTGGCAGCCTCGGCTGGTCCTTCTCGAAAAAGGCATCGCACAGAAACGAGCTTGTTGTCAGTGTTGCATTTTGGGAAGCTGGTACTCAGGCATGGGGTGCAGGGCGGGAGTTTATAAATAACACCCTAAATAGCAACAGCTAAGCTTGTTAGGGGGGAAAAAATGTGGTTTTTTTTCTCCTGTAAAGATGATTCAGCATTGTTGAGATGAAAAACTGGAGTCTAATCTGTTATTACAGCATTGCTTCCTTGTCACAGAATTACAGAATCCCAGAATGGTTTGGGTTGGAAGGGACCTTAAAGCCCAACTTATTCCACCCCCCTGCCATGGGCAGGGTCACCTCCCATTAGACCAGGTTACTCCAAGCCCCATCCAGCCTGGCCTCGGCATTGGCAAATAGTTCTGTTGTTCACTGTAGCAAGTTTTTTATTGCTTTGTTACAGCAAAATTAGCCCCAGAATGGTGTTCTAGTGTCTGGCTGAAATACACCCCCAGTGTGATGGATACTGTGTTTTACTCTTAATGCTCTTTTTTCATTAACTAAACTTATTTGCAGTCTCTGCCTATTAAATCAGGTTTGTAAACAAAGTAAACAGGGATGACAGCCAGTGTCTTACAAAATGAGCCTGAGGAGGAGGAGTATCTCATTTGACTGATGACAAAAGCTTTGTCATTTAGGATAATGTAGGTCACTGCTCTGGGCCAGAAGCGAAGTGCTTCTACGTGCCAGTTGGCTTTTATGGGAGCAGGAGGTTTTCAAAATGGGGAATTTGGTCTCCTGGTCATTCATGAAGGCAGTGAGCTCTGCAGGTACCACCGTTCCCCTGGGCTGTTCCTGAGGGGTCTTGGCACTGTGTTCTGTGGGCAGTCTGATTGTAGAATAGAATCCCAGAATCACTGAAGTTGGAAAAGACCTCCAAAATCATTGAGTCCAGCCTGTGACCAATCCCTACCTTGTCAACCAGACCAGAGAGCACTGAGTGCCATGTCCAGTTGTTCCTTGAACATCTCCAGTGGTGGTGACTCCACCACCTCCCTGGGCAGCCCGTTCCAATGTTTGACAACCCTTTCCACAGAGAAACTGTTCCTGAGAGAAGAATTGGCATGGCAATGGCTACGTGGTTGCCTTGGGGTGAGTGAGCTGCCAGGCACCTGCCAAGCATTCCCCTGACCAGATGGTTTTCCCTAGGAAGACTGTTGGCCTTGCTCTGGGTAAGCACCTGACAGGTCTGCATGTCCCTGAGAGCCACCCTGACCGTGGCAGGACCTTCTCCCCTCTTCCCTGTGCTGAGACTGGGAGGCTGGCAGGGACCCCACCTCTGCTGGTGTCCGCAGCTCTCGCCGGTGCTCTGGACAGCACGTGCAGTTCAACTTGTGCTTGTTCCTCTGCCAGTGTCGCCTTTCCAGTGACCTTTAAAACAAAGCGTTGGGGGGTTGTCACAGGCAGGCTGGTGATGAGGGATGAGGCTCCTTTCCTTGTCAGCGGCCACAGGGACCCACAGAACGTGCTGGTGGTTGTTGTACTGATGGTGCTTTAAGCTCTACGCGGACACTGAGACTTTCTGAATTCAGGAACACAGTCTTCCCCTTATTTCCATCTTTCCTCATCTGTGTTTTGGGTCCACATCTGCTGCCCTGACCCGTGGCTGTGGGGACTTGTCTGGGGTCCTTGCTCTGCTCAGATTGGGACTGTGAAGATCTCTGCACGTTCGGCTCTGCTCAGCCCTCAGCCCCTCTTATTAATCCGCTCTTACACGTTTTCATCCAGCAGTTTAGATTGTCTCACTGTGATAAGCTACTATAAGAGTTGGAAGTTCTTATCTGTTTCTATTGCTTTCCTTATTTATTTGTTTTTCTGGAAGAAGGAAAAGCTATTGGACTTTCTCATTTTCTCGGCATGCTTAGTCACAGCTCCTTAAGGCCAGGCTGTTTGTCACAAAAGCTGAGATATTGAGAAAATTCAAATTTCCTGTGTGGTCTCACATGGAAAAATCTTCCATTTTTAGATTGTAGCATATTGAAAATATACTTTCTTGTGAAGTGTTTGCCATGTTCTGCTGTGGTCTCACCCTCCTGCACCCACTCCATTTAGAAATGGGTTCCTTCTGATTCCAAATCTCCACCTTGCATCCCAGAAGAAGGCAAAGGGGTTTGGTGCCTGGAGGTGGAAATGCAGGATGCAGATCAGGAATGAATGAACAGGTCCTTGATCTTGTTTGACACAAGAACTCCTGTTTGTGCATCTTGGATGACAGATCCAAGAGGGCATCCTGCTGTCCCGATGCCACTGTTGTGGGCTGGCTGGGATTGGCAGGCTCCTCCGTGTGGATCTGGGTACATCCCACATAAGGTTTTGGGAGAGGATGGGAGCTGCCCCGCAGCAGAATGTGTATTTGCTGTGTATTACCTGTATAAATAATTATCTGTATAAATGACCCCCAGTATTCAGGGTGATTTGTTGGGGGGGGACAAGGACAGATCCATTTTGTTTATTTTTTGGAAAAGTCACAACAGGATATCTTCCCCATCGCTGGATAGCTGAGATATCCCTAATCTAACAAACACACTTTGGGAAGTAGTTGATCTTCCAGGAGACTCCATGAGGATGAGGCTGACTGCAGGCAGTATTTCAAGGCGGGCTGATGCTGACAGTGTTGGCAGGAGGCTGATCCAGCGCCAGCCATCAGACCTGGCTGTAAGCACAGGGTACTCCGTGGGCATGGGCCACATCAATTATGAATGAGGTGTAATGTGTGGGTGCATTTTAAATTTATCGCAGCCAGGAAGATGGTTCTGCTCAGGAAAGTGATGCAATGGGTGCCCTGGCAAATAAACACTGGGGGAGGAAATGCAGAGCTATTTGCAAGGGAAATTTGGCTTAATTCAATTTTGCGGCCCCTCCCCTCGTGCTGGTAAAGAAGTTTGACTTTGAAGTGAAGCCAGAGGAGTTGTTTGTTATCTGCTCAGACTCAGAACAAACATTTTCGTGTTATCACCTCTGCCCTGCTCTGAGGGAACCTGGCACGTCAGATACCAGCACTGCCACACCAGGACCAAACGCTGCTGGTACTCTGCTCTGGTGTACCCTAAATGGAGGGTTTAAAATTCTTTGTTTTAATGTCTTGGCTAAAGAGACATAAATCCCAATATTTTATTTTCCTGTGTCTCCCTAGCTGAGCAAGAGCCCTTCCAGGGCTTTCTGCCTGGGATATCTGTGCCTTCAGCAGCAGTTTGGCTTAAACTCAGACTTAAGCCCTGGCTTAAGTGACCATTCAACTCCCCAGGTACCAGTTGCTTTGTACCTACACAACAAGGAGCTTTGTGCCGTATTTTGAACATATTTACTGTTGGATGTGGAGCATTTTCCCTGTCAGATGGGGCAATGGTTAAGTGGTTTCCTCTTCCCTTCAAAGTGAGTAAACTTCCAAACCACTAAGCTGGTGAGTATTGACTGACTCACCAATGGGATTAACAGAGATCAAGCACATTATGTCTGGTTTTCTTGGACCCGGGCTTGGTGCAAGGCTGAGCACACGGCATCCACTGGTGGGACAATGCTGAGCTGCTGCACATGCTGAAAGCCAATGGCTAGGTGGGTTGGATGGGGAGCTGAGTCAGGGAGAGGGTTTAATCCTCTGTTCCTTGCCTGTACGTGCCACAAAGCAATAGAAGACGGGCCAAACCCACCACTTGAAAGCCCCCGTTGTTGTTTACTCTTCTAACAGAGGACTGGCTCTTATCAAGGACCAAAGGGCTTCTGCAGACTGTTGGTGCTGCTCACGTTCTCCTCCTGAATCACCCTTGGGAAGTGCAAGTTGCAAATCACCCCTCTTCCCAGGCTTTATCAGTTTTTGAGGATTTAGTTCTGAACAGAACCTACGTGCTCTGTGGAACACTCTGTGGAACACTCCTGCTCTCCGCAGGCGGTTGGCAGCTTCCAAGGTTTAATCACTCTTCCCACCTTGTGCCCTGGCATCCTGGTATCCCAGAGCAGTGATCCTGACTCGTCTGCCATTCTGGAGCCTTGTATTTTGCCGTGAGTGGGAAGAGCAGTGTCAGAGGTGTGTCATAGTTCCCATGGATGAAACCCCAGGAGCAGAGAAGCACCAGCAGCCCCCCCGAGCCTGCTGAGCCACGCGACGCTCGGGCCGTGCCTGTGTCTCCCCGTTGCCAGGGATTCTGCCTGCTCTCCTCCAGCAGGAATAGCTGCTGTGCTCTGCTAATGCGTCTGAAAATAGCCCGTGAGGAAGCAGCAGGGCTGGAGCAGACACCCAGAACAGATCTCACTGTCTGGCTGAGCCTGGGGGCTCTGCCCAGCCCTACTGGGGGGAGCAGCAGTGGCACGGGATGCAGCCACCCCTTAGGAGCTGGAGACCCAGTTCAAAGACATGATGCTGAGGAGGTACAGCAGTAGCGGGGCTGTGTGTGGGGATCAGCTGGCTGTGGGATGAGCTGGGATGTGGAGATGGAAATCCTGACAGCTTGCAGCCAAGCGAGGTGCAGTGAGTCGCCAGCCCACGACGTGGGAGCACAGCACTGGCTTCAGTGCAAACACACACCATAACTGAGGTTGTGCAAACACTCTCCAGAGTGTTAAATACATCCTGACCTTGCTGGTTGTGCTTATCAGAGCACGTAATTGAGGTTTAACTCCTTGCATGGAAAGGATGTAGCGTCCACTCCGAAGCGTGGAGGTGGCGTTGGCCCTCAGGCGAGGGCGGGACCAGTGCTGTCCTCTGGCTCCTGTGCTGTGTGTGCAGCACTCAGGCCTTTCCCCTTCTCATTACAATAAATGAGCCATCATTTTCTGAAGGCTGGATTTACAGGGCAGCTCAGGGCTGTTGTGTGTGTGTGATGGCAGGGGCAGGACCAGCACCCTGGGGCAACCAGGGCTCCTGCAGTGCTCCCCTGCTGCTGGAGGGGTGCACAGACCAGGATCACCTCGCTGCCACTGCTGCCTGTGACAGCAGGGTATGGGCAGGGTCAGGGCACTGGGACAACCGTGCTGGCACCAACGTTCTGGGGATGTAATGCTTCTCACAGCAGAAGGTCCCCCCCATGAGCTGGTGCATGGGGTGGTGGTGGGACATGGAGGGCTGGGATGTGTGGGGCTCCTGCTTGCTTGGTTACCTTCCTTGGTTACCTTCCTTGCCTTCTTCTGTTGCTGGATGGACCTGCTTAGCCTGGGGCAGGCTGAGGGCCAGAGGAGGAATTTGGCATCCAGCTCTTACACTAAACCCACTGGAAAGGTGTGTCAGTCATTGGAGATGTCCTCTGCTTGCTGGCTGATCCTGGTCAGGACCTGCAGGGATGTCCATGGAGAGGTCAGGCTCGGCTCAGCCCCATTTTCTGGGACTTGGCTAGAAAGAAGCTTGTCCTCTTTCCCTCTTCTTCTCATGGGAAATTTATCTTTGCTTATTTTATTTTATTTTGCTTTCCATCCGGCAGTTTATTTACGGCGTCCCCTTTCTCTCTGCAGGCCGGGCGTCATCACCATGCAGGCGCTTTCGGAAGAAGACCGGAGGCTGTGGATGGAGGCAATGGATGGCCGGGAACCGGTGAGCAGAAATATTACCCCAAAAGCAGAGAAAATTGTGGAGAGCTTCTGGTAGCCCAGGGCAGATTGTTTGCTGCGGATCCCGCTGTCACGCAGCGCCTGGCAGCCGGTGTGAGAGCTGTATCTGTGGGGCAGCTCCTGCCTCCTGCCAAGAGAATAGTTTAATCCCTTGGTTAAATATTTGAGGTAATACTGTATCTCCTGTGCTTGGATTGCTTGAAGGTGCGGTGGAGAGGAGGAGGGTAGGCTTGGCCAGCACAAACACGCTGCTCTGCCGTGCTGAAAGGAAAACATGGCAAAAAGAGCAGTGGAAGGAAATGTGCTGTAGATTTCCAGGGCTTTTTTGAGTCCTGCGACTCCTTGGCAGCCGTTTCTCAGTCTGGTAGAGAATTGCACGTTTCGTGTGAGCGGAGGAGCGTGGCCCCTGTTCCTCGTGTTTGCTCTTGCCCTGCCAAAGGCTTTCTCACCTCTGGAAGGGATTCTGGAGTTTTGCAGGTTGTTAGTTTTTGTTTCTGAATGCGTTTTCAAACCTTCCTGCTGGCTCGAAAAGTTGGCCGGTTCCAAGCGGGTCCCTCGGAGGGTGCAGGTACTGGTGTGGCCCGTCCTGGCTCGGCATGGGGGCTCTCCCATGGCACACACAGCAACACTGAGCAGCCAAGACATCAGCCTGTGACCTTCATTCCTTGGCGTGGCCAAAAGCATATCAGGACACGGAAAGAAGCCGTGCACAGAGCCAGAGCAGCCCAGGCTGTTCCATGACAGCTCGTGTGGTTTGGAGTTGGGTGTCTGTGCTCCAGGCTCGAGTCAGGCTCTGGCAGTTGGAGTGGAGTCCATGTGGCAAGCAGGGTGTCAGATCCCAGCACAACCCACTGCCACAGACTGGTACTGGTTTGAGCAAATCCCCCCAAATCCATGGAAAGGTTCTTATTTACCACAGAAAATGTTCATTGAAGCCAGGTGAGGTGTGGATACGTGGGGTTGTTCGGAGAGTGCTGGAAACCACGTGCTGGGCTTAGTCAAGCACTTGCTTTTAGAACATGCAGCGGTTCAGAGATCAGGAGGCTAGGTGTGGGAGGCTGCTGCCCTGCATTTCAGGGAAAGGATTGCATTGTGGATTACAGCCAGGTCCCAGACTGGAATTTTAGATCCATCACGTAATTCAGGTAGGACGGGAGCTCATGAGGTTTCTAGTCCAACCTCCTGCTCAAAGCAGGTTGCTCGGGGTGTTACCTGGTTGGGACCTGAGAGTATCCAAGGGAGGAGAGGGCACAGCCTGCCTGGGCTCAAACCTGGCTGCTTCCCCAGCCTCCTCGTCCCCTGACTGAACCTCTTCTGTTTGAATTTTCACTTGCCCAGAGAACCTGTGGCTGCCCCATCTCTGGAAGTGTTCAAGGCCAGGTTGGACATGGCTCGGAGCAGCATTGTCTAGTGTAAGATATCTGCCAATGGCAGGGAGTTGGGATTGGATGAACTTTAAGGCCTCTTCCAATCCAAACCATTCCATGATTCGATGAATCTGTGACAGCCTCTGCTCCCTTTTTCAATCACCTGTTGAAACCTTTGCTTGGGATGACCAGCCAGCTCCTCCACCTTGACTCTTGAGCCCTGGGAAAGCTGTACTGAGACAACCCTCTCCAGCTCCGGGTGCCAGCTGTCTTGATCCCTCTTAAATGAACCCCTGCTTTGATTCTTGTTGCACCCCGAGACCAAATAGATAATATTTTCCATTTCTTCAGAAGCAAAATGTACATTGTTGCTCCCAGTCTGAGTGGAGCCTTGTCCTCCTCCAGCCTGCTCACCTGCTTCCTACTGCCCACCTCTGCTGGGAGCTGCTGTTGCAGGGATGGGAAACCCAGTCACCTGCAGCAAGAGCTGCCAGAATATGGTCATCCAGTTGTGTGTTGACCTGTAGATGTTACCAGGATGTGACACAAGAGCAGAGCCACTCTGTAGAGGTGCAGACAGAGATTTTGGGTGCTTGCAAAATGCTGTGCATGTGAAAGGAGCTGTGGAGCAACCAGTACAGGACTGCCTGGATTATCCTGTTCCAGAATGTGGTTATGAGAATTCCTTCAAAGACACGCAGGTCTTCGTGCCGCCTGTGTGTTGCTGTTCCTCTCTATCGTGCCCATCAGCTGAGGGCAGCCTGCTCATCCAGCGTGTCAGGGGTTGTGGCTGCGCATTAATGCAACACTTCATGGCACTTAAATGCTAATGGCTTAAACTGGCCTTCCAGGTGTGGAGTGGGAGCCATGGGAATGCAGCCCATATGGAAACAGATCCAAGAGGCACTTTACTGACGAAGGTGGTGTGTGTTGACAGATGAGGCACCTCCTTGTCCTTAGATATCCTCCTCCATCCATCAAAAATGGAGTTGTGGGCTGTTCTGTTTGGGTTCTTATCTCGCAACACCAGGGTGTGGTGTGTTACCTCTCCACAGAGATTTCCTTGAACAAGAGACAAGGATTTAACCTTTAAACTCCTAGAAATATCCATCCTATGCTTTCACTGTGTTTCTGTAACCAAAGAACCCTACTGGAAAGGATGTCTGGTTTTGACTTGACTGTTGAGTGTGGGGAAGGCTTGGCGCAGTGGGGGCAGTAATTCCATGTGCAAATTCAGGCTGTGAAGAGATTAACGTGGACTGGAGTTCGTTTCCTAATTATAATGAAGAAAGTAAACCCAAATGTCAAATTACATCTTAGTGAGATCTAAACATAGAATGTGGCTGCATTAGCCAAGACATTTGTCACAACTTGAGAAGATTTATGCTGTATCTCACAGCTGGAGCAGCCTCCAGACAACTCTCATTGCGCCGTTAACTCTTACCACTTGTTATTAATTTGGATAAACCCCCTATGTTGACTTTGGGTTTTCTTTGGTATTACAGAAGCTGGAAATAGGAGAGACTGCTAACTCCCTGACGGGTCAGTGGTGTTTGGTTTTATTTAGATACTGAGGTCAGTTTCCTATGGATTTTCTCCTCTGGTGATGAAGTTTGCAAATACAGGTGGTGGAGGCCAGAGTAATTCTGAAACTTCCTTAGAACCTGAGTCAGGAATAAAAGCTATGTTGGCTGATGGTGGTTGTGGTAGGCTGCAAGATTAGGAGAGGCACAAATTAGACAGTGTGTTTTGTGGCAAAGAACAAGGTAAGCATTTTGGTAAGGTTGTGGCTTTCTTGCAAAGCCTGTAGCTAGAGTGGAAGAGGAGGCTCAAGGGAGACTTTGTCCCTCTCTACAACTCCCTGACAGGAGGGGGGAGCCAGCTGGGGGTCGGGCTTTGCTCCCAGGGAACGAGGGACAGGACAAGAGGAAATGACCTTAAACTGTGCCAGGGGAGGTCCAGGTTGGGCATCAGGAAGAATTTCTTCCTAGAAAGGGCTGTCAGGCATTGGAAGGGGCTGCCGAGGGAGGTGATGGAGTCACCACCACTGGAGGTGTTAAAGGATTGACTGTGTGTGGCACTCAGTGCTCTGGTCTGGTTGACAAGGTGGGGATCTGTCACAGGTTGGGCTCGATGATCTTGGAGGTCTTTTCCAACGTAAATGATTCTGAGACTCTGTGCCAGCCCGGAGAGATGTTGGTGCCCTGCAGCTGCTCCCCACTAGATGGCAGCTGAGACCGGCCACTCATGGCACTTGTGACGTGGGGCTGGGCCAGGACCCCCCCACGCTCCCGGGCTCTGCGGCGTTGCTGGGGCTGCCCCTCACCCCTGTCCCGGGGACTGGAGGTCTGAGGGAGGGACGTGCCCCCTGAGCCTGCCCCCAGTTCCTGCATTTAGGCTGCTCGGGGTGGGGACAGCGCTTGCTTCCCAGCTTTATCCCTGAAACCCGGCACAACCCCAAATCAGAGCCACTTCTCCCTCCTGCCACTACACAAGAAGCCAATAGTTTTGGGATGGCAGCGTTTAATCTGGGTACACTGAGGGAAGGAGACCTTTAGAAGGGTACACAGACCTTCAGAACCTGTCAGGTCTCTGGGCTTCTCCCTCTACAGCTGTGGGTGTCTTTCCCCTCTCCCTGCCTCTCCATGTCCCCCCCGACCTGAGACTGAGTGCTTCCACAGTGACCACTGCCACCGTTCTGGGAGCCATGCTGTGGTGGTGGTAGTGGTGGTGGGTTTGGGTTGGTGAGAGGAGCAGAGGTGAAGCAGCAGCAATGTGGTTGCATCTCTCCACCCACTGCCAGCCTGGGACCGTGGGGCAGGACTCCCTTCCCTGTGGGTTTCCCACTCAGGGTCTCCGTTGGTTCGTCCACATGGGCTGGGTGCAGTGGCTCTCCAGGAGCTCTGGCCATGCACTGAGGCTGGTGGTGATGGGTGGGATGATGCCTCTGGAGCTCCCCATGCCGTGATCCTGTTCCCAGCTCCGCAGCCACGCTCCTGGTGGGACAGCAGGTCAGTGGTCCAGGAGCTCCTTCACCCCTGCCACTCTGGAGATGCTGTGTGGTGTTTGTGTGCCCAGCAGTGACAGCAGAGCCCAGCCCCACATTCCTGCCCAACGCACGTCCCGCCTCCTCCTTAGATATTGCTGCTGGGAATTCTTTCTGAAATTGTTTTTCATTTTCCTTGTCTAATTATACAAAATGGTGAGGGATTTATTTCCCAATGGAAATGATGTCTTTTGAACTCACTCCAGTGCTTTCAACCTCGGCATTCCTGTCATTTTGGCTCATTCAAAAAATAAATTAACTTGAAGGACTTTGGTTCCAGCGCCCGTGCGGCTGCTGGGGAACAACCTTGCACCCACCACACCCCTTCCCAACCCCCCTCATACTGGGCTGGGACTCACTGGAGCTGCAGATCTGCTTTACCCTTTTAATTCACTCCATCTAAGTTGTCAGAGAAAAATCCTCACCCAGAGCATCTTTTTGTACAGACGGTGTCTTTGGCTGAGTTCTCTTTGCACGGGGAGCCCATGGACAAGTGTTGGAGTGATCACCGTGTTCTTCCCCCTGCTCTCCTCAGGGCTGGGTCCGTGTCTGTCTCTCCAGCTTGTTTTCTCACAACCTTTTCCATGCTGATCTTTGTACGCTCCCGATCCCACAGACGTGTGTTTTTGTCAGCTTTCTGGAGAAGATGTTTTTATTGTGTACGCTTTATCTTGCAGGTTTTCATGGCCTTCGTCCTGCCTGGGTTTGTTTTCTTATAGCAAATTTTTTTTTTTTGTTCTCCATGACCTGAGTCATTCCCATTGTTGCTTTTTCATCTCCCTGTCTCTCTCTCTTTGCTGAACAGAACGTTTTTTCCCTGCTCTGCCTGCTCTTAATCTCTAAGTTCACCCAGTGAACTTTCCCTGAACTGGAGCTCAGTCTCTCCATGCTTTGGGAGCATCCGTGCTGCCTCCCAGTGCAGCACCACTGCCTTGGTGGAGCCACACTGGTGGTGAGTCCCACTGGGCCCCAACCTGGCCCAGGGGAGCTCCTGCTTGGCCTATTTTTGCATCCCAGACTTCAAGATTATTGCCCCAAAAAATGCTTAGTCTTTTTTGGAGACAAGGTGGTAGCAGAGGATCCTCAGAGAATCAGCTGGAGCTTTCAGATGGAATGATACATCACATTCCATGTTAGTTCTTGTATCACATGCTCTTCTCACTGTTCCCTCCCTCTCCCTCCCCTCTTTGGTAACTCATTTAAGCCTGTAATAACAGTAACTTTACATGGAGTTCATAAGCTTTTATTTTGTTTCTAAAGCACTTAAGCCAGTGAGGTCTTAAGCCTTGACTTCAGGCTTTTATTCCTGGTTCCAACAACTGCTGCTTCACTGGCTGTCGTCTCGCCCAGCCACAGTCACCACTGGCTGCAGGCTGGCAGGTTTTGTCCTTTTCTTAAGCTACTTGGCTGACAGAGAGAACAATACTGAGAGAAGCATTCTAGATGATTTTTAAAAGAGAAAAGAGCCCTCTGGATTGCTTTTACACACCTAAAAGTGCTGTGCCACCCAGTTTTGGCAAGTTTGTGACCTCTTCTTCCCGCTGTGTTGTTGGGGATGTGCAGGAGTAGAGCAGTAGCTCTCCTGTGAATACCTCATAATTTCTTTAATGCATTCCTTGCTCTTCCTTGGGGGTCTGTGCTGCAGAAATTGGCTACGAACATTTGGCTTTGCCTGAAAATGGGTTCATTTGGTCCCAGGAGACCAGCTGGGTTTCACTCTCCCTTTGGCAGATGATGTTGGCTCTGCTGCACGTCTCCTCCCATGTTGTGTCACTGCTGATACCCCGCAAGGGAAACTTGCAGAGGGGTGAGAATGGGGATGTGAGTGTAGGTCCCATCAATGATCCACAGGGCATCATACAACACTCATCTCCCCTGTGGGACACCCACCAGCTTTGCTGCACTATGGGTTTATTGTTTTGGGGGTTCAGGCCAGAGGTGAGCGTGGTGGTGAGAGGTGGGTTGAGTTTGCAGAGTTCCTGGGGAATGGTGGTTAATTGAACCTGGATTGCAGCACAGTGTGTGGAACAGGACGGATCAGCTGCGTGTGGCAACTTGTTTGTGAGTCTGGGCCTGGAGAGGTGAACCAGCCTAAGGGAAGGGTGCAGAGGGGTTACATCCAGGGATTTCGTTGCATAGTTTGGTGAGAACTTGCTGTCCACCCTTTGGCTGTGCTGGCACCAATGTAGGGAGGCACAGAGCCTTGGCTGGAGTGACAGATCAAAGAGTGTGTGCTCGCTTTGCTTTCCTCTCTGCTCTTCATCACCTCTGCTTAGAATTATTTGATCAGGCAATTCAAGAAACATGTAGAAATTCAGGGAATAGCTTGTTTTTAGGAGAACAAACTCCCCTGCCAATTTGAATAGACTATTAAGAGTATTGTTTCCTACTTTAAATTAAAAATTAAAGTGAATGTTTCATTGTACAATGAGTTGCAAAACTGCCCTCTTCCTTTATTTCCTACTTTATTGGTTCTTACATTTGGTTCTTACATTTGGTTTTAAGCAGTAATTTCCTGTCCTGCTGCAGCCCCACCACTGTCCATGACCCAGGGGTTTTTCGTCTCCCAGCTGCAGCCCCAAGAGAAGGTCTGTCCTTTGAAACTCTGTTTTAATCATCTTATTTCTGTCCTTCTGGTCTCTCTGTTGTTCCACCCTTGATTTGCCATTTCTGGCAGATCCCTATGTGGAGCTGGGAAGCTTGGCTCTGGCAGGAGCAGGATTGGGATCAGGAGCCCGAGCCAGCAGGCAACAGGCTCAGGCCACACCAGTGTGCAGGTAGACATGTCCCACGCTGTCCCTCAACCAGTGTTTGTTGGATGCCACATGGTAGAAATGCTGCTCACGAGTGCTGTGCAGCTGTGAGTGCTGGGTACGTGCTGGGGTGAGTGATTTCCCAGAAAGGTTATTAGTTTTGTAGAATTTCAGGTTCTGTCTGGAAGGGGGTAAACATCCTGCTGCAGTTTTGGAGAGGGACAACCACCATTTAAGCCTCCGTCGGGCTGGCTCCCAGCTCCGGGGAGGAACCCTGTGCTGTGTCCCAGGGCTGCTCTGAGAAACCCTCTGCAGCCACCCTGGGCTCACAGGGGTCTCCCTGGGAGCAGAATGATGGAATTGTGTCCCCTTTCTGCTGCCTTTCCCAGAGCCTCAGCCACGTGGCTGACCCAGGTGTCCCCCACCAACAGCTGTGCAAACGGGGGACTGACAGTGGTCTCAGCTCAAGGACTGCACAGTGTTTAAACCAGCAGCCAGTGGTAGTTTAACCAGTGCTGGCACTAAGCCACCAGCGTTGTTCGGAACACCCGGGCAGTGTCAAACCTCTTTCACAGAGGAGGAGCGCCAGGCATGGCTGTGTTACAGTTATTTTAAAAATAAAGATGACACTGCCATTTAAAATTAGGCTGGTTTTGATGTGTTGAGAGCCTGTGTTTGTCAGCAGACGTTGGGAGGAGGAAGGGTGTGTGTGCTGGCTGGGGCTGGCTGGGCTCCAGGGCAGAGCTGCTGGAGGAGGATGTGCAAGTTGTTGCTCAAGCATCCTAGAAAACTTAGGGGAAGCTTAGACTAATAGAAGTTTTCAGTTTTAATCAGTCATTCGAGTGATCCCAACATATCTGCTCTTCTGGACTTGCCTAAAAATGCTGCTCTGGGAAACTTTAGGCGCTTTAGTTATTCCAAAAATGTATTTTACTGAAGCAGTTGACCTTTAGCTGCGTTATTCTGAGGCTGCCATATATCTGACATGCTCTGCTCTGTTGCTTCCACATAACCCCCAGAGTAGGTGCTGCTGGATTCCCTTTCTGCAGTTACACATGGGAAGTTGACAGTTTGACCCAGGTAATTTTTTCCCTTAGTTTGACCCAGGTAATTGTTTCCTTGGGTGACAAACATGGTGGGTTATATAACTGAGCTGAGCTAAGCAGCCCAGCTGGCTGGCAGGGAGCCCGGCCGGCCTCGGCTCCGGAGGCCCTTGGGAATGCCTGCACTTGTAATAAAACGTGGGCTTGTTTTTAATTAGAACCATCCTTTAGTTCAGCTCCGAGAGACAGGAGAGCAAGACCCGTGTAGAGGATTCAAGCCCCCAGATGCTTCACTTCTGATAGACTTCTTTTCTTCGTCTTTTAATCAGGCCCAGAGTGTGAGTTATGAGCTGAAATTTATGTTGGAAGGAAGGAGGAGGAGACAGAAAGGGGGACACAAGGTGGGAGATGACTCTGACAGTGATGAACAGTAGGTTGTGAGGAAAGGAAGGAAGGAAGGAAGGAGCTGCCAGGGTCCCTGGCCACCCTCTTCCAAATGAACAGCCTCGTCTGAATGACATAAACCAGCATTTCACAGTGGGTTTCTGCTGCCCTGCCAAGTTCTCCACTTGGGAAGCAAGGCATATTTTTTCCTCCCCTGCCACTGCAGGGAGGTTTGCAGGGATGTGGGCTGGGAGAGATCATACTCCTATCGGTATCCTTCTGGCTCGCAGAGCAAGGAAGGTTATTTCTAACCACAACACAGTGTAGTCTAGCTCTGAAAATCCTGCTTGTACTACAAAAACCTGGCTGTCGGACAAAAATAGAACAGGGTTGATAAGGCAGAGCCAGAAACAAGGGCTGATTTCATCAAGGTTGCCAGGTGTCCTGCTTTTAATAAGGAAATAGGCTTTTTGTACATGATCTGCCCTGCTTTGCTGGGATCCTGCTACTGGGCTGTGTCCCAACGCAGCATCTCTGCAGTGCTGTGCCAAGCGCGGGTGTCAGGTGCAGAGGATCCTGGCGTGGCACATACCTGTGCCATCTCACTCTTCTCTTCTCCTTTATTCCTTTCTATCCTTCCTCTTTCCTCTTCCCTCTTCCCTGTTGCTGCGGGGACAGGATATAGGGTGTCCTCCCCTCCCCAGGCTTGTTTATGCCATCCTCTGAAGGTCTCCCTGGGTGGTCAGAGGCTCTGGCCCCACTCTGGGCATCCCTGTGTGCACCATGGATATGGCTCTCTGTGGGATATGCTCTGGAGTGCGGGGACACGATCAGGTGCATCGCTGGTGTCCGAGTGAGGAAGACATTAAGAGGAAAGACTTGTTCCAAGTGGATCTTCTGTTGTCGGGCAATTAACGGGTGGGAAAAGGGATGTATGAGAGTTCCATCCCGTGTTTCCCAATGCTGGGCTGAGTGAAGCCTTGTGCAGGGGCTCTGCTGGAGCTCCAGGGTACTTGGGGTGCTGCAGACACCCCCCAGCACCAGCTGAGTCAGTCAGAATGGCTGGACACCAGCCTGGTTTTCAACCCATTTTCCCTTTTCTTTTATAAAAGGGTTACAAAACACCCACATGGAATGTCTGTGCTACTCCTGCCCATATCTTCCCAGCCCATCCTGGGTGGCTGGGAAACCACTTGGGCTACCAAATCTGAGAGAATATCTATTTATACCCTTTTGGCTTGTGCATCTTCTGAGCTGAAAGTCGAAAGATTCGTTCCTGGTTGTTTTGAGGATTTCTGAATATGAATCACAAGGAAATTGCATAATACTGCAGCATTTCCTCCCATTGCTCTGGGCCTTGCAAACACTGTGCTTCTCCAGGGAGACCAGGGAATTCTGGCAGGACTGGCCCCTTCTGATAGTCCAAATGGAAAGTCTGGATTGAAGGGAAGGTCCCGGCACAAGTGAAAGAAGTGTGAGGTCGAATCTTCCACTCCAGGGTATAGTGCTTGAAATCCTTCTCAGATGGAGGTTTCACTTCTTCCAAACCAGGTCTGCTGGCCTCTTGGTCTCCAAGGCTTTCCTTAAATCCCTGTTCCCTCTGAGAAACTGGACAATTCTTTCCTCTAGATTTTAGCCATTGTGCAGAATTTCATGCTGATGTTGGAACCTGAAGGATTTTTGGAACTCTGCTAAACACTGTGCAACCTCCAAGGGATGCAGCTTAGGTTGGGCCATTTTGGATTTTAAATTTTAAATGAGAATTTGCTTTTTGTATGAAATATGTGTTCACAGAAGGTTCATGGCACCCCTACAAGTGCCTTAAGAGAGCACAGTCTATGTCTTGTGGAGGTAAATGGACACCATGGGCAACAGTGTGACCCCTGAAATGAGGAAACAAACATTAAATTACCTAACATCATCTTTTCGTAGTTCCCCTTCCAACCCCCAGCTACTTCCTTTTCCTTTTCTTTTCCCACAATCCAGTTTCATCCCAAACCACCCACACACCCATTTGCCCTTTGCACACTCACATGTGTGATTTATTTAGGATCAGGTTGGAAAACTGATGGATCAGATTCTTCTTGGTTTATTTGTGCACAAGCAGAAAGTGCCATCAGATGATGAATAGTGGCTGTAGGACTATTTTAGGCTCTGGATGGTGGGCATCAGTGCCCGTGGAAGTATTTTAGGCTTTGTGTGGTCACTGTTGGTGTCTATAGAGTATTTTAGGCTCTGGATGGTGTCTCTAGAGGTGTTTTAGGCTCCTGATGGTGACTGTCAGTGACTGTAAGGGTATTTTAAGCTCTGAATGATGGCTCTTAGAG
Organism: Manacus vitellinus; assembly: GCF_001715985.3. Classification (NCBI taxonomy): domain Eukaryota; kingdom Metazoa; phylum Chordata; class Aves; order Passeriformes; family Pipridae; genus Manacus; species Manacus vitellinus. The sequence goes on from NW_021939882.1 coordinate 5,447,229, forward strand.
CATTTCTGATTAGGAAAATCCACAGCTGATGTTTGAGTTACCCACAGCTCCAGTGTTGTGTGTATGTGTGGTCATGGCAGGACTGAATTTGGAGGGGGCAGGAGCAGATGCAGTGTCTCCGTTGCTGTCTCTGCCCAAACTTTGGTGCACATGAAGTTGGGGACGTGGATTGAGGAGCAAGCACTTGGCTGTGGCTGTAGGTGGATGTGAGTGAGTTACCCTCTGGCTCAAATCACCGGCTCCGAGGGAGCAGGATGGCTGGTGGTGCTTCCCAGGCTATGTGTTCCTCTAGCACACCTTTGAACATTGCAGACCTCTTAATCATCCCTATAAAACCATTTCCTCATTTTATAGGAAGTGTATATTTGGTGAAATAATCTCACCAAAGGAAATAACTTGTTTTTTGATGAATTATCTTAAATATCAAGTTCATAATTGAGCATAGTGCAAGTGTCAAAGTAGTCATGAGTTGCAACTGCTGTTGTGCTCTTATAAAATTTATCCTTCTGGATTACTTAGAGATGCATCTTAGAATTTTTCAATAATAACTCATAAAGGCCTTGTTTAAACCTCCAAACAGCAGTGATCCTACAGGAATGAAACAACAGTAACTTCTTCTGATAAAAAAAAGATACAATCTGGTTTTGTTCAGGATATTTGGCCATCTACAGTATGAATTTAGGAAACTAAATTCAAGTCATCAAGGTCTGCAGATTTTTCATTAGGTTAATATATATTTTTTCTATACACATCACTTCTGAAACTGCCTAGTAAAGATATTTTGACTCTGAAGATACACTCAAAATGGGAATAATTAGTGAGAGGGTGATGTTAAAGCATCGCAGTGCTGCAGGGCAGGGATTTGTCTGCACGTTAGTCACTAGCCCCAGTTCTGAGTTTTATAACCCAGCCTGTTCCCACACGTGTCTGTGGGACATGGACCCTTCACCTCTGAGTGATGTTCTTTCCCTCAGATTTCCCACCCTTTGTCCGTGACTAATACTGAAAAGTGAAAGAAGCTTTTTATTCCACTGCAAGCTTCCTGGGTTTAGGTCTGTTTTCTCCAAAGTGTGTTAACAACAGGAAAACAGCGTGTGGGTATAAAAATACACTTATTTAATGGTATTTTATTGTCTGGCTCGACGCTGGGTGATGTGTGTGTCTGCAGAGCTCCTGCCTGGCCTTTTGCTGTCCTTGGCAGCCCTCCCACGTTGGGTGTTTGTTGGGTGCTGTCACCCTGTGAGGTGTCACTGTGCCATCCCTTTGCGTCGGAGCCCCATGTCCCGGTGCTGTATCCTGTGTGAGGCAGCCCACAGCCAACATGAGCATGGGAATTGTATGCAGACATGCAAGAGAGAGGATGTTGGGTGGGAAAAAAAATCAAATCCAGCCCTTGGCAGTTGTTTGGAAGAGGGTCCAGAAGAGGTTTTCCAGGACCATGTGTTCCCGGCTGGCTGCCCATCTCTCCTGGGACAAGAGGTGCTGCAGGCCCAGTCTTGGTGCTGTGTGTGTAGTGTAGGGAATAGAAGGAACCTCTTTAAAATTCCACACCCTTCCACAGGGGGAGGTTGGTCCATCAACTGACTGTCTTATATGTGAGGCTTAATCTTCAGAAGCATCCTTGTGCTTTAAGCCTGTAAGCATGTAAGCATGTTATCAGAGCTGTTTTGGAAAGAATAGAATATTAACATCCCGAGAGCCAAGCTGGGCAGGAGCCCAAGGGGTTGTCAAGGGGGCAGATGTGACCTTTGGGGCACTGGACAAGCCTCACTCTTGGACTTCTTGGACCTCTTACACAGCAGCCCCTTCCTCAAACTTTGAAACTTTCTCTTATCCTGAAAAATCGCTCTCCAAAAGATTTGAGGCAGTATAGGAAAAGTATTTATTTTAAAAAGTAATGCTTTTCTTGGAAAACAAAAGGATATTACAGATTTGAGGCTTGTTTAAAACCCTGATGATGTAGAGTAGTGTTAATGGATTAACACAGATGATGGATTAAAGGTTTGTCCTCAATAAGATGGATATAGGATCACAGTATCTCCTTGTTTTATGGTTGCACTTGACCTCTGCATGAAACTTCCTTCTCGTTGTGTGCACACTTTGCAATTAATGGCATAAGCATGTTGTTTCCTTACCTGCCCTTTTCCCTTGTTTTAGGAGCAGTCTCTGGTGATTAACAATCTCTATTGTTTTATGGATCCAAACTGGAACAGCGAATGCACAGGGTGATGATCTCCCTGTATCTGAGGTGCTGTGCACCATGACTCGAGCAGGATGGTTTGGGCTGGAAGGGACCTTAAAGCTTGTCTCATTCCACCCCCTGCCATATGCAAGGGCATCTTCCACTAGACCAGCTTGCTCCAAGCCCCATCCTTCACTGTATATAGTGTTACCTGTATGTCTGGGGTGAGCCAGGGCACGAAGCCCGCTTGTGATCCCAAGGAAGGGCCATGTGTCTCCAAGCCTTTGAGTAGAGTCACCTCAGGCTTTGTCCCTGGTCCCTTCAACAGAGGCTGGAGAGAAAAACCTCCTTAGGGAAGGCTGACACCATGGCTGGGGCTGCTGGGCAGTACCATGGGCAGGGGAACCAACGAGTGGTTTCCTTCCCTCTTTTCACATATTTTATTTTCTTGATATAAACACTGTTCCTAGAGGAAAACTCACATGCTGACTGCAGCTGGTTTTGCTGCTGAATCATCCCCCGCTTGCCAGATGTGGCCTGATGGATTTTCTCCTGCAATTAATTGTCTCTAGTTGGTCTTGCATTGCATAGCCAAGTGCCCTGAGAGGGAGGGAGGGGAAAGGTGTTCCTTGGAAATATCCTAGGAATTAGCATTGAAGGGTCGGTCTCTGCCCAAACCCCTGGTTTTGAGCTATTCCATTAGATCTGTGCTTCCCAGAGCGTGTCCTGGGTGGCAGATCTGATCCAAGGTGTCCTGCTGCCCTCTGGCTGGTGCCCAGACAGGCAGGAGAGCACAGGAATAGCCTGCGTTTGAGTGACCTGCAAGGAAAGAATCTGTTTATGTGCCCAAATGGTGACATGCTGTGTGACACACAACCTTTTTGGGGTGTTTTTGGTTTGGGTGGTGGGGGTGTTGGGCTGGTTTTGGGGCACCACGGTGAGCTCTGCTGTGGTGAACAGCGCGTGCCCGGCTGCCGCTGGCACTGAACCTTTGAGGACACCACAGTCAACTCCTCAGCCTCATCCTTCTGCTGGAGTTCCTAGGGGAGATCCCAGCAGCAGGGACACCGCTGGGAGCACAGACCCTCCCATTTTCAGTGTTAGTGTCAGGGATTGGGATCCCGTGGAGGGAATGCCGAGCCTGCAGCCCGGCGCCTCTCCCGTCCCCGCTGCCGAGGCTGTGCGGCTGTTGCTGCCGGTGTGTTGCTGTCAACACGGCCTTTGGAAACCTTCCTTCCCCCCCCGGCTATTTTGAGAGGAAGCATGTGATGCAGGCAGCTCCCTGTGCCGGGCTCCCTATGGAAGGGGCTTCCAGCCCTGTTCCCAGCAGAGGAAGGGTGTGAGCGATGCAGCTCCAACAGCCTGCATCGGCTTTTTGTCCTGTCCTATGGATGGTGCAGCGGTCAGCTCCAGCTGGGATGCTGCTGGAGCTCTGGGGGGGGAATGTGTGTGTTCCTGTAGGGACTCTGAGTACTGAAGGATTATTTTAAGCCATTTTACTCTGTTGAGCTGGAGAAATACAACCTGTCTAAGGCTGATCTTCTTACAGCTGCTCTTGGCATTATGCTGGGCTTTTAAACCGCCCTCACACCATGATTAAAACCTTCTGCCTGTGTTTTTCCCCTTTTAGTTGTATCCACTGAAACATCACTTTCGTCTCAAGTAGCCAGGCTGTAGTAGTGATCAGGATGGGAGAAGGAGCACTGATATTTGAAGGCTGGAGAGGCTTGGGATGGAGTCCGGCGGTGGCTCTGCTGCGGGCAGTGCTGGATGCATTGCCTCATCCTGCTGCACTTCATGTCCTCTCTAAGTTAATGACATTTCTTTTCCTCTTGTACTCTTTGCCTGACTCATTTGCTCAGGCTGTAAGTACCTGAAGAGGGTGGCTGCTTGCTCAGTGTCTGAGCTGCACCTACCAGAGATTCCTGTAATGCCCGTAAGGGAATTGCCTGCTTTGCTCCAAGGTTATATCTCCTTAATGTGTGTCTTTTAGAAGAGGAGTCATAGAATCATGGAATAGTCTGGCTTGGATGGGATCTTTAAAGGTCATCTAGTCCAACCCCACCTTCATTTTGTTTAAAAAGCCCTGTAGTTCTGGTTTTACCTGGTCCATCCCATTTGCATTCTCTTGTTGTAAGTCCTGTCCTAGTTATTATTTTATGACAATTCCAGAGCTGCGGCCTTTGGGTGCAGAAAGTCATGGTGGTCTTTGGGGACCTCGTTGCTGGGGGAGGTGGAGGCAGGTCCTGGCAGCAGACACCATTGGGGTGACACCAGGCATGTCAGCAGGCCCTTCCCAGCTGGAGCCCAGGTCCTCATAATACTTTCCTCTTGTGTTTTCCAGGTGTACAACTCGAACAAGGACAACCAGAGCGAAGGCAGTAAGTATTTCTTCTCAAGCCTGACCCCTGAGAGGTGACTGAGCTATGTGGGGAGTCAGCAGGAGAAGCTGGTGACACTGGGCTGTACTGGGCTCCCCTGGGCCAGGGGGTGACAAGAATTGGCATGGGGACCACAGGGTGACCCAAGGAAAGCTGTGTCTGGCACCCAGCAGGGACCAGGGGCAGAAACCTGATGGTGGGACCTGGGGCCATGGGGAGCAATGTGAGGCAGTTCCCTCTGCCCCTTGGGATGTGTCCCCTCCTGCCCCAAACTGTGGTGTCTCAAGGACAGTGCAGGGGTGCTGGTGGCCTTGGGACCTGCTCCTGATGCTCAGCAGAGGGTTCAGGTGTCACCTGGGACCAACCAGCTTTCCTTTCTGAGCCAGAATGTACAGTGTGAATGTGCCTTTCCAGAGGGGAATTGGAGCACAAATACAGGAGTGAGGAGGTCCTGTCTCATCAGGATTGACAAGAGCCCTTAAAAATAAAAAAGCTGTTTTTATTGTAGTTCAGGCAATCAAAGCCTTGAGTCAAGAAAGCACTTGTTTTTCTTCTTAGAGGAACAGTCGCACCTGGTCCTGCCTCTTATGTCCTGTGTTTTAAAACCCTTAATTGAGCCATTTCCCAGTAGGTTTGATTTGCCATAATTGCAATACTCCAACCCTCAGTCCCTTCCCTCCTTCCCTCAAAACCGGTCACGTGGTGGCCTGGGCTGACGGTCAGTACATGGTTCATTTTTGTGCTGCCTCAGACACGGCATTTTCATCTTGAGCCGAAGCATTTTTCTCACAGTAATTGGTATAATTTGCAGCTAATGTTCCTCACACGCATTTCAGCCCTTGCACAAAGCAGTCTCTTCCCCCTCTCTGCCATGGTTTTTCGTTCCCTTTGGTCCTCCCTGGCATCAGCTGCACATCTATCCTTTCTTTCCTCTGTGTGTTCCACCTGGCTCTGTGCATCACAGGTCATCCTTGCAGAGCTCAGTGCTGTGCCTCACACTCAGGAAGGGCAGCATGGCCAATGCCCTGTGGGGTAGGAACTCTGCTAGAACAGCTCATCTTGTCTCAGTTTTCCAGAGGGGCAGAAGGGGTTTTTGAGACACAGAGACCAGGACTGGCTCAGCTGCATCCTACCTGGCCGTGAGCTGTCACCGCTCTGTGTTCCCTGCACACAGCCCCTGGCTCTGCCAGGACTGTACCTGGTGATTTGGCTTAAGAGACCATTTTGATGGTCTGTCTTAAAAGTGAGAAGGATCTTCCCTATCTGCTCCACAGACTGTCCTTCCTGGCTCTGGAAGAGGGTTGGAACCCTTGGCTGTGTACATAACAATGCTTCTGAACCCTCCAGTTGGGCTGGGCTGGTGTGGTCAGAGATCTGAACTGCCTCAGCCCTCATTAAATCCGTGTCTTGGATCTCTGCTTGCCTCACCAGCCACTCTAAAATTGATTCAGGGACTGGCTTTCTGCCAGCAGCCCTTGATACAGGAGCTTCCTATAAGGACTTGAAATGAGTGCAGTGATTGAGTGGGTCCGGATGCAATTCCTGACCCTGGAAACCTCTATACCTCTGCTTCCTGCTTGTACTTATGGGAGCGTGACAGCACCTCGCAGTGCTGTAGTGGCACTTTTTGGCCACTGTCTAAATTTACAGAGCTTTTGGGTTTACATCCTGCTGAGTGGCCAGATGGCCATCGGCCCACAGGTGATTTATCTTAATCTGCTTTGGGAGGGGGGAGAAAGCCATGCTGAAGGGGTGAGTGGGTGTCACTGAACTGCACGGGCCAGGAGGATTTAGATGCACTAGTTTGCAAACCAGAAGGACTTGCCCTGCTCTGTGGAAACAAATCCTCCAGGCCATTTGTGCTTATTGCATGGAACAGCACAGAAGAACTCCTTTCCCTTCTCTCCCCATTTCCCTCTCCTTTTTCCCCTTCCACTTGGTTCCCCATTAGTTGAGGACCCCATCAAAACTTGTCTTTATTTTCACAAGCTCTTCACATACCTTGAGACCCTTGGCTGCCCTGTCTGCTGTGCCCTTGTCTGTGTGGATCTGGCCACCCCAGCAGGCACAGTCACGGAATCTCAGAATGGTTTGGGTTGGAAGGGACATTTAAAGGTCATTTAGTCCAGCCCCCTGCCAAGGGCATGGGCACCTTCCACTAGAGCAGATTGCTCCAAGCTCTGTCCAACCTGGCCTTGAACACTTCCAGAGATGGTGCAGCCACAGCTTCTCTGGGCAACCTGTGCCAGGGCCTCACCACCCTCATTGTAAAAAACTTCTTCCTTTTATCTAACCTAAATTAACCCTCAATCTTCCTTTCCCAAACTTGGCAACTCACTGGTAGTTTGAGACTTGAAAACTCATTTCTGGTAAGACTTGAAAACTCGTTTCTCTCTGGTCTCTGCTTCTTGGTTTCTCCCCGCCTCTGTGGCTCTTATTTCCTTGAAGTCTTTGAAACAATTCAAGCCAGTGATCATTTCATGGCACAGAAATGTGTGGTGGGGAGGCAGAGGAGCTGCTTTGACCTTGCACTGCCACGACCGACACACAGCTGGAGCCAGCCAGGCTTCACAGAGCTGATTCAGTCCTGCCCCCTTCCTGATGCTCTGATATGCCACATCAGCGTAAAGTGAAGGAATTAATGGATTAAATAGAAATAATCTGCTAGGCAAAAATAGAATGGGATGAGACCAACTCACCAGCACTAGAGATGTGATGCTACTTGAAGGTCAGATGGGTGTGGGGGTGTGTCTGGGCAGCAGCTGCAATACAGGTGATGTGTATCACTCCTGCCAATGTAAAATGTTACTGTGATAGATTAATTACAGCCTGGCTAGTACATCTCCTTGGCACTGGAATGCTGCTGCTGTAGGAAGAGCCTGGAGCTGAGTCTCACATCCTTCCCTGTGGAAGGAGGGCCTCAAAGGGGGCTCTTTTACTTGCCCTTGGACAGGCAAACAGGGCCTGTTGGAAATTAGGGTTGTCCAGCCCTGGCTCAGGCTGCCCTGGGCAGTGATGGAGTCCCCATTCCTGGAGGGATTTAACAGATGTATGGATGTGGCCCTTGGGGACATGGGTTAGTGGTGGCCTTGGCAGTGCTGAGGCAACAGTTTGACTCTATGACCTTAGAGGGCTTTTCTAACCAAGATGATTCCATGATTCTGTGATGTGGACAGCAGTAGATCCAAATCTGCCTTTGATCTGGGCCGTTGCTGAACTGAATCATTGGGTAAATGACTGAGATAAAGAGCAGCTGCTCTGTGAGAGGGGAAATCAAGCTTTTACAATGCTCATTAAAAGTTAAATTTAAGGATGAATAAAGGCACTTTGGATATTTAATCAGATATTATTTCTGGATGTAACTACTGCAAATAAATCCCCGACCTTTCCTGATCCAGAGCTCAGCAATGAGTGGAAGAGCTTATTCGTCTGCTTAGGGGGATTATTCCAGGTCACTTCCATCCAGGGGGACTGCTGGGTTTCCTGCCCCTGCTATTGCTGCAGGGAGGTGGGATCCCAGCCCTGCTTGGCCATGGGGCAGTTGGCTCTGCAGGGTTATAGAATCATGGAATCAGAGAATGGTTTGGGTTGGGAGGGACCTTAAAGCTCATCTCATTCCGCTCCCTGCCATGGGCAGGGATACCTTCCACTAGACCAAGTTTCTCCAAGCTCTGTCCAACCTGGCCTTGGGGGTTGGAGGTGTCTTTTGCTCAAGTCCAAACATGTGAGGGACAAAAGGAAAATTGTTGTTTTATGAAATCATTGACACTTCCATAAACCAGGCACTTCAGAGAGCCTGAAACAGTGATCTGTGTTGGCTGGACAGCACCATGCAGGGACACCCAAAGGTCAGGGTCATATCAGTGCCAAGCCAAGGCTGATCAGACCTGCTGAACCAGGTTTGCTGGTACAAGAGTGTTTCCACACTGTGGTTTTGTGCTTCTCAGGTACCCTTGTACCTGAGTGATCTGAGTTATGGCAGCTGTGCCCTGCTGATGCAGAAGGCACGTTGGTTTTATGCTGCATCTGTGTTTGGGGAGTGGTGCTTGGAGCCCTCCACGTGCCCAGGAAAGGGCACTGCAGCTTCTGGATATCCACACGTCCTATGGCACAGGCATCCTGCAGCTTGTGTGCTTATGTTGGCTCGGCAGGAAAGCCTGCTTGCCCAGAAAAACACAATAGAGCTGTTTTACTTTGCACTGTTTTGGGTCCTTGTGCCATTCATCAGACAAAGAACACCCCCAGCAGAGAACTCAAAACAAGGGATTAGGAAGGGACTGCTCCATGCAACCGTGAGCTGGCAGCTGGTCATGGAGCAGCAGTGGATCCATGTGTGAATAACAGTGTGAGCAGGGGGAATGCAAAGGAGGGAAGTTGCACGTGCCTTTCTGTGAGGGCACTGCCAGCCCTGGGCACTGGTCCCTTTCTGCCCTGCTCTCCACAGAATGACTTGTGTCTCTCACAACAGGGCATTCTCTGGAGTCTGGAGCCCAGGGAAGCTTTGCACACTGTGGGTCTCCTTCCTATGGAAGGTTTCCCAAACCCTTCTGTAGGAAGGAAGTAATTTTCCATAACAAATAGCTGTGTGCAGCGTTTTCCAGGCAGTGGTGGAAAACTGTCTGTGGGATGAATTTTTCCAGCAGGTGTTTGGATCTGTGTACAATTAATTCCTTGAAATTAGAAGTGAAAACCTGCATTGGCACGAATGAGTTGAGTTGTACATCCCATTAACTCCAATGTTTTAGCTCTCAGTCTCAGGCAGAGTCAGCTGCCTTCGGGACACCCTAATTTGCTCCAAATAAATATTTCATTTGTGCTAATACAAGAACCTGAACCGTGCACATCTGTGCTGGGTGAGGCTGAGTGGGATGTGTGTGGTGGCTCACAGGACAATATTGTTCAGCTGGACTTTTGCCTTGCTGGGGGCAGGAGTGGTTAGGGACAGTGCTGATGGGCACCCCAGGGGCAGTTCTTCTCCCACTGGGCATAGGAGGTGCTTCAGACAGAGATTTGACCCAAAATTTATTCCCGTCTCCCAGTTCCTAATGCTCTTCCACTGTCATGTGCTGTCAGCTCTCTTCATGTGATGTTTTTACCTCTACGTTTTCTTAGAATCACAGAACTGTTTGGTTTGGATTGCTCTCCAACACATGTGTGGCTTGGTTAGCTGGATGCAGAGCAGAAAGGATGTATAGGAATTCCCTGGGACTCATCAAGAATGCTACCATTTTGGGGGATTTGTTGTGTCAAAAATATATGATTTCCTTTTTTCCAAGCAATCTGTTGTCAACTTTCCAGACAAGTTTGGGTTATCTCACCTTGATACTAAAATAATTTTTGACCATCCACAGAAGTAGATGCCTGGCTGAGCCCAGGGCTCTGCTTCTCAGTGGGTGTGGAGGGGCTGGTTCAGAGGGATGTGAAGTCTGGAATGACGGTCAGCGTCTGTGCTTGCCTGAGTTACACCTGGTACAAGCTGCTGTACTCAGGCTTTTCTGCCCTGAACACCTCATTTATCTCTTTCTCCTCCTCCCTGCCCCATCTGGGCAGTGGTGCAGCATTGCTGGGGATGGCAGGGATTCAGGAGCATTGTGCTCTGTCCCTCTGCCAGGTGTTCATCACTTCTCTCTTCTCTTCCCCTGCAGCTGCCCAGCTGGACAGTATCGGCTTCAGCATCATCAAGAAGTGCATCCATGCTGTGGAAACAAGAGGTAGGGCAGCTTTGGGGCAGCCCTGCAGCTGTTGGTAGTGGAGCAGTTGCTTTCCTGCTCTTTTCATGGACAAAAATGACTCATTAACCCTCAGATCCACATCAGATGAATGTGCTCGAGCCGATGCTGTTGCCGAGACATGTGTTGGCCCTGTGGTTGGACTCAGCAAACATTGGGGCAGAGTTGGGCAGTAACACACTGGGTGTGCAAAAGAGGGGATGGGACCAAAGCCAGGGGTTCATTTGAGCATCCTTGCTGCAGGAACACTGCAAAGCACGTCCTTTCACGTGGGATAACAAGAGGTGGGCATGGCAGTCCTTCCCCAAAGCCTCTTGTGAAGACTCCTTGTATACAGATAGGATTGTTGTGAGCCTCTTGGCCCTACATGAGGGAGTGAAGAAATGCAAAAGGCTCAGACCTCAACCTGAAGAATGTGGCACAGTAAAATTTTCCCAAACTTCCCTTGTTAAGTGCAGATCCTTCATGGGACAAACTGTTGCTCCCCTGATGGCTGTGGGGAGGAGGAAAGGTATCCTTAGATCCTTATTCCTGAGCTAATTGAATGTAACACTTTTATTACGTGAAATCCTTGATATCAAACCCAAATTTTACCCTCTTCTATGATTTTTTATGTAATTGATGAGAAGGTTTCAGTGGCTTTGCTATTCGAGAAGCCAAAGAAATGAGAGAAATATTAGCAGCTCTTGTGACCTTCTCCTAATAAGCTCCTTGTTTTTCCTAGGGATCAATGAGCAGGGTCTCTACCGGATTGTTGGAGTAAACTCCAGAGTTCAAAAGCTGCTCAGTATATTAATGGGTGAGTATCTGGTATTTTGTTAAAGGCAAGCTGACTGTGCGGCTTTGAAGTCTTGCCAGCTGGGAGCAGAGGCTGTTGGTGGAGTCCCTAATTGTGGTGAATGTGCCCTTAGGAGCATGTGCTGGTAGAGGCTGGGAGGTCCCTGGGCACCGTTGGCAGGTCAGAAGGTAGGACTCGTGTAGGACGTTGCTTTATGAGGTCTCTGGTGCAGTCACTGGTGTCCTGCTCATATGCACTCTTTAGTTCTGGCAGCCTTCCCAAATGCAAAGCAAAATCTTCAAAGAAATAGCTGAAAGCTTTGGGTTTTCATCTCCTACCTGCCCCCCTGTTCCCAGCACACTTTGAAATTATTTTCTCCTGCGTGTTGCATGCTGCCTGTGACTCTTCTTGCTTTCCCTACGGACCTTCTTGTGCCTGTTTATCACGGTCTTGCCCAGACCTTTTCAGCATGTGTTTCCCTTGTGCCTGAGGCATTGGACCTTGCAGTTTTGGATGCTCAGGAGAGAAAAGCTGCTGGATCACACTGTGACAGAGCTTGGTGATGACATTTTGGGGCTCCCAATGTGCAGCCCCCTGTGTCTGCCTAGCAGCCTCAGAGCCTCTCACCTCTCACAGGGTGTGATGACCAGAGAGAAGGAGGTGTTTGCTCCCAGTGCATTTGTGCTCTGAACCAGCATTCCTGTGGGCTGGATCTGAGCACTGGAATGTGTAGGAGCAAATAGGTCTGGTGTCAGAGAGCTGGTCTTTGTTCCTGACGCAGGTCTGGGGCACCATGGCTGACTTTTCCTGGACTGGTTCCTTTTTTGGAAGTATTGTGTTTCCATCACCCACCATGGTGCAGAGCCCTGTGTTGGGTCGCACTTTTTGGGATATACTGGAGAATTGTTATCCTGACTCCCAGCCCAGTTCTATGTCAGCTACAGCCTGGGGGTTATTCTTGACCCAGAGAGGAACTCAGCCCTCCCTCTCTCTGCTCTGTTTACTGCCCCTCCAGTAGCACCTTCCCTGCTCCCTGTGCCCTTCCTGTGGTCCAGGCTGGTGCTGAGATTGGCTCAGGCTGTGTGGGACAAAACCATTTCAGCCCCTGACCTTGCAGTTAGCATTTCCATCCCACAGCTGTAGCCCTAGGCAGTCTGTGTGTCTGTCCAGGCATGTCTTGGACACACAGTTGAAGAGAGAACACATCTGAGCTGGAGCAGGGCAGCTGCCTCTCAGCCAGTCCTGTCTGGTGCTGCTCAGACTTGGCAAAACCACCTATGAAATTGTTGTGGGAATGGGGAAACAAAAGCTTAATAATTTGTTAGCGCCCTATTAAATGTGTTTGTTACTCCTTGGGGGAAATAAGTGGCATTTCTGGTCTCTTTCGTCTTTCCCTTCACTTATTAGCATTCCTTTGCTACAAGACTTCATTTTCCTTGCCCTCACAAAACTCCAGTGCTCCTTTCTCTACACATTTCTCCTCACAGGAAGTTTTAATCTGTTATGTTTCACTTTAAACATCTTTTCCTTCTCCTTTTCCAATTCCCCCTTCTTTTTACACCATTGAGGTGTTCACTGATCCAAGCCCATAGTGGCTGTTACTGCTGTCAGCATGAACCTATGGAAAATTGGTAATCCAGGGGTGATTGGAGCAGAAGGACACAGCACTATATCCGGGCTCAGGGGACCTCTGCGTGCCAGCTTTGCTCTGGCATTTGGAAAGTTTGCTGCAGTCACAAGAGCTGGTGACTGATGCTTTTATTAGAGAAGTTTGGCACAGGCTGTGGGACACATGAAGGTGCCCTGTGGCCCCCCAGGTCCGATGGGGGAGCCAGCGCTCTCCCGTGGCACACGTTGGGCACGGTTGCTTTAGAGCATCAGATGAAGAGCATTGCTCTGGGGTGGGTGCTCAGGGGTGCAGCAGGCCCACAGGCAGGTCCTCTAGTGGTGCTTGTTGTGCTGCTGCACCTCGTCCCGTGGGCTGGCAGAGCGATGGACCCCGAACTCTCCTCTAAGGGAGAAGGGTTGGTCTTGGTGAGTCCTGGGGCTGTGACAGATGGCAAAACTCACTTGGGTGAAGAGCTCTCAGGAGCTGGGAGGGATCCAGTTTTGGACGCCATCCAGCATCCATTATCTCCTCGGCGACTGAAGCCACTCAGCTGTCGACCTCGTGTCTCATAACACGGTGATATATTGCTGGTGGTTTTCCTTTGTCCTGGTGTGTCCTCGTTACTTGTTGGTGCTGGAAGCCCTGTTACAGGCGAGTGGAGGCTGGAAGCAGGACCCTCTTTGGGGATCCCCCGTGCCGTCAATCGTTGGGATGCTTTGCAAACCCATGACTCCATATCTTTCCCCGAATTGTGGGTGATCAAATCTTCATCAGCCCCAGTGTTTGGGCTGTCTGTGAAGTCAGTGTCACGCAGAAACATGCCCCTTGTCAAACCCCATCTGTTCTTGCTGCCCTCAGGGCTCCAATATCCTGCTGGCAGCAGCACCGCTCTGCTCGGACACTCCCGTTTGGATCCAACCCTTGTGAACGGAGGAACCAAATTGTGCTTACAACATCAGGTTTCCCTTATATTTAGAAATGAATGTGGGCAGCGTTACTGCTTCACATACAGTTTAAATGGCAAAAAGATCAAGTTTCCCTGAGCTGGTGTCAGTGACACTGCTGGGAAGGGCTTTGGCATGAGGTGTCCCTGCAGGAGGTCGGTGCAGGGACTGTGGAGCACCAGCTCCCCATGGGCAGCAGCTGGATCAGGGACAGCCCCAACCTGTGGGTTTCAGGTTGGGGCAGCAGAGCTTGTCACTGTCTGATCCAGTGTGAAGCAGTGAGGGGGTGCTTCCAGGGGCAGGTCATCTCCCCAGCCTTCACCAGCACCAGGTGCCATCAAAATGAGGACAAAACCCAGCACCTAAGCAAACTTTTATCAGTGGGAGCTCTTGTAAAAGGATTTATTGTGGTAGTGTGTCAGAGGACAGTGGGGGCACCAGCAGGTCTGAATTCAGCACTGGCATGAGTTACAGCATCTGATCTGCTCTTGCTCCTATTCCCTGTGGGCCATAAGGGTGGGGAGTGGGTTCCTTCATGCCCCTCACTGCTGGGATGAAACGTCCCTGTGGCTGTTTTGGAAGTCTCTTGGTGAGAATTACAACTGGGTGATGAGGTAGTGCCCCAGGTGATTCCCCTCGCCCTGGAGAAATTCGTGAGAGATATCAGATCAGTGATTGGCAGCAAAAAGCAGCTCCAGGGTTAATGCTGACTTTGGGCTAGGGGTGCTTTTCCAACCCCTATCCCACATTGACCCCAGTTCCTGTGGAAGTGTGTCCTTGTGGGAGGCAGAGCTGCGGCTCTGGCTGCAGCATCGCTGCCTGGGGAGACAGATGCTGCAGCTGGAACCCACGGCGCTCACTTTTTGCAGACTCATAAATTTGAAGGTCAAGGGGAACTGATTAGCTGCTCTGAGCCTTTTCATGGGACCGACTGTGGAATTTCACCTCGTGTGCCATGATCCTGCCTAGAAACTGCTAGATGAAGTTTTGCAGAGACACACAGTCCAGACTTGTTTGTTCTACTTAGGTTAAAAAGTTTTGTTTAAAAAAAGGTGGAACTTTTGGGGGGTTTTGTTTTCTTGTGTTTTTTTTTTTTTTTTTACTTTGCCAAGCTTATTTTGACTCTATTAAAGTTTCCTCCTTATAAAGGCAGTGCAGTAGGAAGTTTCCTCAGCATTGACATGGGAGGATGGAGTTCATTTGCGTGATCATTGTGTGAGACACGCATGATCTTTGTGTGAATATACATTTCTCACATGTTTACTTTTCCAGGTGCACCTCTCGATATTGTTTTTGAATTAAAATAAACCCATTGCTCCAAGGGAAAGCCAAACTCTATTCAGGGCATTCTTTTAAGTAGGTTGAAAATTACCCAATGCTTACCTGGGGCTTTAAAATTCAAAAGTGCATTATTTGTGTCTGTGAAAAGGCAGAAATACCCCCTGAGCTGAGCCTGTAGGAGCAGATGGTGCGAGCAGCTGTGGCTGTGTCAGCCTTGGCCTTGGGCATGGTGGGAGCCCCCGCGCCTGCGCCGCTCCCCAGGGACGCTTGGCACTGATGGGATCCCGGGATCCCCGCAGAGGCTTTCCTGGGATTTTGTTGGGAGCAGGATCCTGACTGTGCTTCCAGCACTGAGTTAGCAAAGCGTGTTCGTGGAGGAGCATCCACGTGGGAGAGATCAGCACATGGGGCACATCCATGCCCTGCCTCTCCCTGGCCGTGCTCCTCACCCCGGCACGGAGCCATTGCCGTGTTGGGACTCAGTGCTGTGCCTGAGGTATCCATGGCCAGGCCACTTCCTGCTGGCCTGATGGTGGCTGTGCAGGAGATGGGCTGTGATTGCCTCGGTGGGGAGGCAGATGCAGGATGACGTTTGGCATCAGTGGGAAGAGGGTCCCTGTGTCCTGGGTCTGTGTCCTGTCTGTGCCTGGCCATCACCGCTGTCACTGAGCACCACAGGCTGCTGTGCCCTCTGTCCTGTCACCCTCAGAGCCAAACTGCCCATGTCCTCGCTTGGGATGGATGATTCCCTTTCCTTTCTCTCCTCCCATCCCAGTGAATGTGGCCCATCCCAGGTGATGGACCCCACTCCCCTGCCAACATGTCTGTGGGGATTGGCTGTGGTCCCTGGGCTGGGAATAGTGAATAAAATGGGACATGAGAGTCTCTCCACACAGCTGAGGTGGCACAAAATGGAATTGTTTCCACTTTGCTTCACTTTTGTCTTTTTTGTCTTTTTCCTTAGATCCCAAAACAGCCACAGAGACAGATACAGAGATCTGTGCAGAGTGGGAGATCAAGACCATTACTAGTGCACTGAAAACATACCTGAGGTAAGGAGAAAACCCTCACCTGGCTTCAGGAGGGGTTCAGTGGTGGTCTGGGACATTACTGCCCCTTATTGCAGACCTTTAGCAACAGCACTTTGATAGAAACAGCAGAAACTGCTCTTAGGTAATTTATTCTGGCTTTTCCCTGACCTTCCAGCATGTGTGAGTATAATCTGGGGAACACGCTCATTTCTGACAGATGCACATATCATGCCAACATGATTTTAAAAGCTCATTCTTGCATCTCCTGCTTTGATTTAAGCTTTTCTCTGAGCTTTTCCCAATGGACTTGCACCTTCTGAGCTCGTGGCAGGAGCTGTGTGAAGGGTAGCGGCTGTAGAGCTTTTCCAGACGCGGTGCTGAGCTTTAGTGTAGTTATAATTTCTGTGTGTAAGTCGATGCCTTTATCGTCCTGGGTATCTTCCCACCGGGCTCGGGTGTTGGCAGCCGGCAGCATCTCATTATCCACAACATGCTTCTACCTGTTGTGACCACAGCTCCTTGCTCCCTGTGGCTGTTGTGTGCGTTGGGTTGTGTTTGACAGAGTGAGGGAGCACAAGAGAGAAGCTAAATCCAATTAGGCTGGTGAGGGTAATTAGCATGGTGGGTCTCAGCCTAGAAAATCACAGAACACTACAGAATTTTGCATGATTGGCAACATTTGCTCCAGAGTTTGAACTGTTGGCAAAGCAGAGGAATGTGGGCAGCACCAGTGTGACCCTCTGAAGGGATGCAGCAGTGGGAGGGGACAAGGGGAATTGAATGGGAACAGGGATTGGGAAAGTTTTACAACTAGTCTTGTTTATCTTTTTAATTTATTTTTAAATTTACTTGAAAGTCAAGGGCTTGGTAATGCACTGAAACTCCATGTTACTGAAGGAATGCTAAAATTAAAGATTAATTTAGTGACGAATAAATCAAAGGTACTTGCATAGATCTTATTCTTTCTGATGAGGGGAATTAATTAGAGTTGCTGTTGCTTAATTCTGCACTTTTCAAAATGGAGCTGAATTTGTGGTAGAGGCAAAGCTTTCTGTGTGTGGACTGTGTTCCCCAGATGTGTTTTGTGCCTGTTTCCTTTTTATCTTCTAGAATGCTCCCAGGGCCCCTCATGATGTACCAGTTTCAAAGGAGCTTCATCAAAGCAGCGAGTGAGTTTGTTGATGTTTATGGCCCCGCTCCCAAAGTGGAGCCTCATTTGCAAGTTACTGAGATTCCCTCTGCCCTGCTGCCTCCCCACCGACCTCCCGGGCTCCCGTCCCAGAAAGTAGAATAAGAATGGAGAGCCACGGGGCAGGTTGTTGTTTGGGAGGTGACCAGATGAAGAGGAAGCACAGATGGTGCTGGGAGCACAGAGCTGGCGGTGGTTCCCGCTTGTTGTGACCATCAGCTGCCAAGGCGGGGGAGGTTGTTGTTCAAACAATGCCCACGGGTGTTCGATGGCACCAGTGGTGGTTCAGATGTCTGTGCTGTGTTCCTGTCACTTTCCTGGGAGAAGGGGCTTTGCTGGGAGCAGGTAGCTCTCTTTTGGCAGCTGTACAAGGAACCAGGGCCAGGAGGGCTCACATAGTCCATGGCCACAGTGTTGGTGGCCTCTCTCAGCAGCTCCCACTTAGTACCCGTGGATCCAACTGTGGATGCTCCCGCCTGACCTTTGCTGGGCACACTGAACATACAGAAGGGGAACGTGCTGATATTCCTGTTGCTGAAATCACTCTGGTTTACAGCCAACCCTGCCCTGCCCTGCTCACCACTGGCTGTTCACAGGCATCAGCTCTCAGCTCACAGTTTCAGCCCATTAAGTGTCTTCCTTTGGATTCAACTGCTTGGAGATGGTAGTAAGGAGCAGTGCCATGGATAGTATCCACAGCATGCCTGGGTGTGAGCAGGTCCTTGGGATGTCTTTTGGAGTTAGTGTTATGAGTCTTCCCATAACAAGCCCCTGATGCAGAGATAAATCATCTTCTATTTCCCATACAGAACTGGAGAATCAGGAGTCCAGAGTGTCAGAGATCCACAACCTCGTTCATCGGCTCCCGGAGAAAAACAGGCAGATGCTGCAGTTGCTCATGAACCACTTGGCAAAGTATGTTTATGACTGATGTGTTTTTCTCTCCTTTTTCCACTTCCTCTGAAAGTTAATAGTGGTGGAAAAGTTTCCTTGTGTGTGTGTGGTGTTGAGTCATATCTGGTTGGCGAGAAACTGGAAACCTGAGTCTGAGTGAACCAAGGGCTGAGCGACAGAGTGGAGTGGGAGGGAGGAATGAGAAGAGGAGGGATGAGGGAGGCAAGGATGAGGGAAAGGGGCTTCCCGACCAATCCCCAGCCCTGTGTTGGCACCAGGAACCCATAAGCTACTGGGAATCTCGTGTTGCTTTTAGTGACCTGGAGTGGGGTTTGGCTGCCCAGGAGGCAGAGCAGATGTGAAGCTCCTCTCGGGGTTTCCAGTCAAACCTGGCATTAAAGGACTAAAAGTGATTTCTTTGCCCAACAGACAACTGCTCTGGGGTGTATTTTCTGCCTTTATGCACCCCAATGAATCAGTATTTCTGGGTGACCTTGAAACTTTGCGAGGGCAAAGGAATGGAATAATTTTTTTTCTTTCAGTGATAGAGCTGACCTGTAATTTCCCATCTTCTTCCTGCTCCTGCAGGTTCCCATAGAAACCTTTGATTAGTGTTTTAAAAGTGAAAGCATCATCAGATGTTTGTGACAGCCTCAAGGCTGGGGGGTCAGACCTGCTCTTGCAGTTTGCACTGGTGCTGCAGGAGCAGCAGGGATGAGGCAGGACTGGGAAACCTGGGGAATGAGTTAATCGGGATGACTGCTTAGGAGAAGGTCTGGGAGAACCCAAGTTATCTGTTTAAGGGAAAAAAATAACAAACGGTACTTGAAATAGGCTTAAAACCAACTCCAGATGCTTTCTTGTGACATGGGTTTGTGTCTCCATGGACTCCCTGGCAAGGCTGTTTAAAAACCAAAGAGCTGGTTTAGGTGTTGGTTTCAAACCTTCTGTATTTACAGCCTGAAGCCAGAGCCAGGCTCTTTCGGGTGCTCCCCTTGGCCAGTTGAGATTGCCCAGAAAAGTTTTGGCTGCCCCATCCCTGAAAGAGGGGTGGAATGAGATGAGATTTAAGGTCCCTTCCAACCCAAACCATTCCAGGATGCTATGTGTGCGAAGAATCCAAAACTGTTTAAATGTTTTCCATTTAAAGGAAACCCTGGTGATGGAGTGAGACATGGAGGGGGAGGCAGGTGTACAGTGGGGTTTGTGCTGTTTTGGTGGGGAAGGAACTGAAACAAAACAAACAGCGAGTGTGGTGGTGTTGCTATTTTAGGAAAAGAAACAGCTCATAGTGTTATTTAATAGGAAAAAAAATTATCTCAGAGAAAGGCAGGAAGCTGAGGAGCAAGAGCCTGCTCTGCTGAGCTCTCCCAGCCCTGGTGCTACTCCTGGGGGATCCTGGGCTGTGGAGGGAGAGGCTCAGCCAACCCCAGGCATGGACTCACAGCATCCCTTTAGTGTCGATCCTGCAGCCCCTGCTCCAGGAGCATCACCCTGATCTGGGAGCAGCACCCTGCTTCAAGGAGTACCTGGGGAGCAGCTGGGGACAGGGCTTGTTGCCACAGCTCTTCTAAATGAGCTGTTTGAGGCTGCAGTGCCATAAAGCCATATTAAAGGCATAAGTGGAGATAAATCTGCACATCTGCAGCAGATGTTTGGAGGGAGGGACCGTGTTGCAGAAGGGATGGGGCCTGGCTGTCCCACAGGGATGCTCTGAGGGTGGGACCAGCCAGGGTCTGGGTGCTGCTGAGAGCAGGGCACCCACAGCTAACGTGGGCAAAGCCAGGGTCCACTGCCTGGTCCTGCCAAGCTGCTTGGAGGGGATTGTCTCATCTGTTTCTGTTTGGGTTTTTTATTTTAAGTAACATATGAATAATCAAGATTTGCGTGTTTATCAGATGAGCTAAAAAATATTTCTCACAGTCTTGCTGCGGAGATTTCTGATACTAAAAACAGAACTTGGGCTGTGTCAGTTGAATAGAAAAAGAGCCTGTTCTCGCTGGTCTATGGCTTCTGGGTTTTTGGGGTGTACGTGCACTGGTGCACTGCTGCACTGACGAGGGACGTGGGGCTCCTCATGTGATGGGGCTGCAGTTATTAACAGCAGTAAAACTGTGCTAAGAAAGCTGATACATTCAAAAATGGCAATTATTAACACCAGTATCAGACAGGATAAGTGCCTCTGAGGTAATTTAGCAGTACCCTTCCTCCTGCATAGCAGAGAAATGCAGTGGGTTCCCTGTGGCAGCTGGGTGCCCCCCAATATTGGAGTGCAGTGAGAGGGACTAGCAGAGGAAGGAGAGGACAGATCTCAGAAACAGGCACAGATAGGATGGAGAGAAAAGAGTATATCAATAGAAAGTGAACATGATTTCTGCCTCTTACTGCATTTCCAAGACTGTTTACACTATCTCATGTCTGTGTGTCCAGGCAGTTATCCATTAAGACACACAGAGCAGGAGTGATTCCTGTTCATGCTCTTTCATCAGGAATGTAATGCTGCAATTCCCTCCCCTGCTCTGCAGACCCTAGTTTCAGTGAAACTTGCTATTACAGTTTTATTCCTTGACCCATGAGTAGGTAAACCCTTTAATCTTCTTTGCTGGGACATGTTCACACTCTCAGGATCCCCATAATAAACCCAGCTGTGTTTTGCTGTTCCTGAGAGCAAGAAGATCTCTTTGTTCTGATATTTTTCTGAGGAGATCTCAGCAGGGAAACCTAAGCACCCACAACCCAGACCGTCCCCTGAGCCTGTGCCTGTATCCTGATGACAGTCAGTGAGACTGGATAACACTGGCGCAGGTTTCCCAGAGAAGCTGTGGCTGTCCCATCCCTGGAAGTGTTCAAGGCCAGGTTGGACGGGGCTTGGAGCAACCTGGTCTAGTGGAAGGTGTCCCTGCCCATGGCAGGGGGTGGAATGAGATGAGCTTTAAGGTCCCTTCCAACCCAAACCATTCTGGGATTCTATGATTAAACCAATTTTTTTTCTGTCCAGTAAGTCAAAGCTAAGCAAGGCTCCCCCAGTGGTGCTGGGCTGGCAGTGGCACTGCCAGAGTTGAGCTGGTTGCAGAAAATTGCCATTTTTGTTTGTGGAGCTGCAATATCATCCCTGTCTCTTTCTTCTTTTTTTGTGCAGAACAGGAGGATTTCACTCTGTTTATATTTCAAGCATTTCAGGAGTTATTTTTTGTGCGTGGCCATAATTTGACACCTGAGCTTTGCTTTGTTCTCGTGGCAGTGAGTCCAGCTCTCCAATGAAGGTGGTGCTGGGCTCGTGCATCCTCCGCAGGGCCCCCAGACCCTCCCGTGGGTCAGCATTCC
Source organism: Manacus vitellinus (assembly GCF_001715985.3). Lineage (NCBI taxonomy): Eukaryota > Metazoa > Chordata > Aves > Passeriformes > Pipridae > Manacus > Manacus vitellinus. Next base: position 5,468,571 of record NW_021939882.1, read on the forward strand.
CCCAGCATCGCTGCCACTGCCCCAAGTGTCCCCTGACCTGCACACCCACTCCTCTCCTGGCCAAGGTCAGGACCGTGGAGCAGGCTGCAGCCAAGCTGTGTGTATGTGTATTTAGCAGAATTAATTATCTCTAATCTCTCCCAGCTGCAACCTGGCCAACACCGACTGGTTCCCTATGGTTTTACTCCGGTGGTGTTTTCTAGTTTGCGTTTTTTAACCAAGAAGACAGTGATTGTTATCTCTAGCACAAATTGTTTGCCGCTGATCAGCACGATGGTTTCTGATGGTTTCCGTGGGCTCTGCAGGGCAGCTGCTGTTGGGGATCCAGCAAAACCCACGTTGGCGCGACAGGGCAGGGGCCGGGCACGGTGTGCGGTGTGTTCCGGAGGGCTCGCTGCTGTACGAGGGATTGTTGGCAAAGGAGAAGAAGAAAAAAATTCCTCCAGGTCTTCTGCCTAAAAATACAACCCGTGCTTGTTTTCCTCGGCGTGGAGCAGTCCTGGCCTTGGCAGCCCTGTGCCGCGCTCCCAGCCATACTGCCCTGCAGAGCCCCTGGGAACTGGTCCCCAGTGCTCACCACGGTGGGCTCTGTGCCCACGACTTCAGGAACCCACCGAGGCACCTGCATGGGACCAGGGGTGGCAGATCCCCCAGAAATGTGCTTTTCCTTGGTTTGTTTTCCTGGTTTCCCCCGAAGGTGCAGCCGGCAAGGAGGCTGACGCCTCTTGGCACAGCAGGTCTGATTTCATCCCCATGGCAGCTGTTTATGCTGCTGTCTGGTAACTATTCATTTGCTTGATTTATGTATTGCTTCCAGTAAGTCATTCTTGTCCCGGACATTCTGGAAATTTCCACTAGCCACTGAGGCCTCTGAGATGCTCCGCTCTCTTATACTCCTCACTTGATTTGGCTGCCAAAAGCAAACAGGGAGCATTCTCTGAGCTAGTGTACCCCAGGCCAGGCAGTGGTCCTCATTGCTGCCTTCGGGAATGCCATTTTTTTGCCCAGTGCCTGTTTTTGCTCCTTTTGGATCACAGCACTGCTGGCTCCTGGGCAAAGCCCTGGGAGTTCGGGTGACTCAGAGGATCTAGATATTCCCATAGGTAGCGAAAGTCACATGGAAGGTGACTCCCTGTAGGCACGTCCTGCCTTGCTGGAGATGGGAGAGTCCTGTCTGGAGCTCGACTGTCCTGGTTCAGGCTCATGTCAGTCTCCTGCCGTGCTTTCTTTGCCCGTTTTTCCTTTTTCCCTAGTTGGAAATAGGTGGGCTTTAAGGTCCCTTCCAACCCAACCCATTCTGTTGGTTCCATGATTGTATGATTTGTGCTTTGGAACCAGAGGTGTCACAGCAACACCTTTGGTTTCCCCTTTGCTCTCCTCTACCTCATGTGTTTTGGTGGAGGAGCCGGTGATGCTTCCACAGAGCCCAAACAGCACAGTGTACCCTGCAGCACTCTGTGCATGCCTTCCCCTTGCCTGCTCTGCCTTCCTTTTACTTCTCTGGTTTTGTTTTTGAGATTCTGCAGAACTAAAAAGAAAAACCACGACAAAAAGCCCTGTAGGTGTTCTCTGGGTTTTTGGGCTTGACTTCCTGTAATGTTTAAATTAGCTATCTGCTTCTGCAAATGAACTTTTAACCCCCTCAACCTGGATTGTCCATGGAGCAGCTGTGTGTGTGCTGGTAGCTTTTCCTTCCAAGCTTCTCCAAAAGGTCCTTATGTTTTCTGCAGTTTCCCCAGTTTTTGGCTGGAGAGGAATGAGCTCTGGAGCCTACAGCACCTCTCGTTAGGTTCTTCCCACACAAGACTCATGTCTATAGGTATGATAATGGGGGTCTTGGACTAAAGCTGATGTCACCAACCTGGCATGATGGTTTAGAAGCTCGTAATGCAGCACATGCCTGGTTAGCTGTGGAGTTTCTGTGGTTGAACATCTCTGCTGAGCTCCCACTTGATGCCTGGGATCTCCAGGAGCAGCACCAGGCATTTTGCATTCCTCAAGTGTGAATGCTTGTGGGCTTGTGTTTGAACTTGGTGTGGTGGGATAGAGGTTGTTGATAGCACATAATTATATCTGGATTCTTTTTAATTGTTTATCACAGTGAAACTGAAACTGTGTATGGAAACAGATTGAAGTGAGAGTGAGCAAAAGATTTCCAATAACTGGCTGGTCTTTCCCTGGTGGTGTCTGTGCCGTTGCCTCAGACAGAGTGGGATGGAGACGTCTTAATGAGCACATCCCTTGATTGCTCTGTATGAATAGACCCAGCACATGGACCAAACTCAGTGATTTTTAGTCCAATCTTTTTTCAGCACGAGGAAGGAGACCAGAAATCATCAGCACCAAGATGTCTTTGAGCAACAGTTTTCCCCATGATCTCCAGCTCACAGAATCAAGAAAAGTTTGGGTTGAGAGGGACCTTTAAAGCCATCTTGTTCCAACCTATATGTGTGTGGCAGGGTACACAAGACTGGGGGAATGAGGGATGTTTTCAATCATTGGAAAAGGTGGGACAAGCATTTTTCCTGCTGTTTTTCGCCATGACTTATTCTGCAAAGCTGGTTATTCCTGTATTCTCTTTCTTCTAAAATTGTTGTTCTATGAAATTCAGTATTTTGGAGGAGTGGGCACTAACCTTTCCTTTGTGAAGCAAATGTGCTCCAAAACACCTCTAAGAGGAAAAAAAAAAGTCAACCCCCCTTTTTGTTCTCCTTCCCCGTGGCCACTGTACTCGTGTGAACGTACAGGTGTGCACCAGGCACCTCCTGCATGTGGCCCCACAACCTGGCTCCAGCTGGGAATGATTCCCTGCAGGGATGGTGGGAGGTGCACTTGCTCACCCCAGTGCCAGTTCCTGACAGGAGGCTCCCAGGGAGCCCATTTACTTTGGCTGTTTTCCACGCAGCAGGTTGTAGACTTCAGCACAGCGCTTACCGTGGCGGCAGATCTTTCAAAGGATTGTTTGTAACTTATACCTCTCCTTGGGGCTTTCATTGCCCTGCTGGCCGTGTGGGTTTCTTATTGCAATGTGACAGCACCAGCGAGTTCTGTTTTTGAAGGAAAACCTGCCTGTTCAGCAGGGGCTTTGCCGGGGTGCTGGGGTTGGGGATGGCAGTGGCACAGGGGATGGTGTTTGTGGCCGTGGCAGCCCCCATTCCACCCTGTCCCTGGGGTTGTTTAAGGGTGAGGCCCCTTTGGCTGCTGTATTTGTGCAGGTGGAAACCACAGTGACATTTAACATCGTGGCTGTACCTGTGGCTTTCACCAGGGTGTCAATGGAAACCTGCAGTGCTGCTGATGCTGTGATGAGGTGCAGGGAATGTGCCAGCCCGGTGCCACTCAGCCCTGGGCTGAGGGTCGGTGAGCAGATCCGAGATCCCTCTGAGATCCCCCATCAAGCTCAGCTTGCCCAAAGCCAGAGAGGACGGAGAGGATGGCTTTGGAAACCACATTGGCTTGGTCTGGGAAGCCTGAACCAGAGCAGCGTTGCAGGTCCCTGCGTGTTTTCCTTGCAAGTTGCAGCACGTTTGGAATTCGCACTGATCAGACTCGCTGATACTGAACCTCACATTTGGCCTCGGCATCTTCTCAGTGCAACATGAGCCTTTTTTTTTTTCCCTGGGAGTGAACCCAAGCATCCAGCTGTGGCCAGATTCACCCAGGAGAAAAAGAGTCTTGTTGGAGCAAGCCAAAGCACCCAGAATCAGTGCAGGCACAGTTTTGATCCTTGCCTGAGCAGGAAACTCGAGAGCAGCGTGGCTGCTTGCTGAGACCCCTTTAGTCCTCAGTGTTGCCTCTGAAGGTTTTTGCTTTCAGCAAGTTTCCCCTTGTCATTCCCTGGTGATCTGTCCTCCTTCTGGATCCGCTGGCCTCCATCTACATTCCTCAGGCTTGGCTCTCCTCTCCGGAATGGCGGGGCTGGGGAGGGTGCGGAGCTGTGAGCTTGTGGCCTGCGGAGCCTGGGCTGCCAGCAGCAGGGTTTGTCTGTATTCCAGATGTTCCCAATTCCCACAGATGTGGCTGACTGAGCCCAATGACCTCCTGCCACTCCAGACTCCTCTGGCCCTTGCAGAGCTCCCTGCATCCAAGAGCAGCCCAAAGAGTGCAGTCATGTCCAGAACCTCAAGAGCAGGATAAAGAGGCGGTTGTGCAATTTGGAAGTGTGGCAGTTCTGTGCTTGTGTGCTCCAGCTTGGGAATCATGGAATCATGAATGTTGGAAAAACTCTCTAAGGTCATTGAGTCCAGCCGTTACCCCAGCACTGCCAAGGCCACCATTAACCCATGTCCCAGGTGCCTTTGGAACATGAGATGAAGCAGAGCTGGCCAGACTCCTTTGAGGTGCTACACTCCTTGGTTCCCCAGGGCTGTCTTCCAGCAACCACTGCAGACCAGTGTCCCTGTCACCTCCTATGATGCACGTAGCCTTTTTAGGAATGGTTTAGGAATGTGTGATTGACCAGTTTAGCTGCCTGGTACACCAGCGGGCGCTGCTACAGGTGGAATTGCACCGGTGGTTTCACCAGCTCTGCGCTGGGCACCGTGGTCACAACATGCCTGCAATAAACACCTACTGCATTCCTGGCCATTGGACACGTTCCCAAGGCTGGGAGACCCACCGTAGGTTTGAGCAAGAGTGAGTCATCCCCAGGGAGCTGCAGGGCCACCATCTCCTGGGACACAACTCTGCCAGCCCCTCGGAGAGGGGTGAAACCGAGTGGAGGCCAGCCCAGTCCCTCAGCTGCTCTCCACCTACATACACACTCATACACTGCAGCCCAATTAAACTCAGTAATGTGCAGGGATGAGTTAAATGCACCCAGGAACATTTCCCAGAACTCATTAGATCGTATCTGATAAATACCAGCAATTGAGTGCGCTCACAGCCGCCTGTGTCCGTCCGTCCATTCCTGGGTGAGATCCAGATTAAATGGCTGGAAGTGGGGGCAACTGGGAGCAGGGAGCTGTGGGGTTCCACCTGGACAAAGCTTGGATGTGCTGCCCCAGGAGGGATTTCTGGATCGTGTCCAGAGACAGGCAGCAGAGCTGGGGAAGGGTCTGGAGCACCAGGAGCAGCTGAGGGGCCTAAGGGAGGCTCAACCTGCAGAAAAGGAGGGTCAGGGAGGACCTTCTCATGCTCTACAACTCCCTGACAGGAGGATGGAGCGAGGTGGAGGTCTGGTCTTTTCTCAGATAACAAGCGACAGGACAAGAGGAAATGGCCTCAAGTTGTGCCGGAGGAGTTTTGGGTTGGATATTAGGGAAATTTCTCTCATGGAAAGGATCGTCCAGCCCTGGCACAGGCTGCCCAGAGCAGTGGTGGAGTCACCATCCCTGGACGGATTTAAAAGCCATGTAGATGTGGCAGCTGGGGACGTGGGTTAGTGGCGACCTTGGCAGTGCTGGGGGAATGGCTGGACTCAATGATCTTGGAGAGCTTTTCCCACCTGAATGATTCCATGATACTATGATTCTTTGGATGAACTGGGTGGGAACTTAGCTGCCGCCCTGGTGGGCTCTCACTAGCATGGGGTAAGTGCAGTTCTGCCATGCACCAACACCCCACCCAGGATGGTGGATCCACAGGCCCCCCTCAGATCCCAGCGTGCTGCCTGCACTCCCTCTGCTTTTTACCTCTCATGCACATCCAGAGTCAAAGGTGAGTGTTTAATTTCTGTCAAACTACCCAAAGCAGCCTAAATAATTTTGGGAATTACTGGCCTCTGTGTGACTGGCTTTTCACATTAAACAGCTCTATTGGTGATGGCAGACAAGAGATGGATTTTTACCTGTAGCAATAGGAATTAGCTGCATTATTTTCCATCCTCTAAGGACTTGCTAGGCCAGCCACAACAAGCACTTTGTTTTCAAAGGTTTGTCCCAGGCATAGAAATAGAAACACTCCAGACTTTGCCTTTGTTCCCTTCAAATGGTTGTTTGCTCAGAGATTTTTTTCTGAATCAGGGAAGATATTTGAACTAATAATGGCACTTTGGGCTGATATGCAGATACATGTATTTTATATATAAAATACATACACAAAAATTTTTATATATATATAATTTTATACACATATATAAAATACATGCACAAAGTATGTATTCCAGACACAGGAAACAGGAGTTCTGTGGGGAGCAGAGCCGGGTGCCCTCGTGGCATCCACTGGAGCAGCCCCCATGGAGCTCTGTGGCTCTTGGTTCCCAGTGTGCTGGGCAGGGGCTTGGACTGTGTCCACCAGTGTCAAGTGATCCCACTGGTGCCAGGTCAGAGCCCAGAAGTCTCATGCTGGTCTATTTTTTGTTGTCCTGGGCCCTGTGCATGATGTTCAGCTGCAGTGCTGGCTCTTAATGGGAGGACTGGAAGCACCTGTGTAGTTTGCTGGAGAAGCAAGTGAATTCTTTAACTGGGTCTTAGTGAAAATGAGTCTGAGCCATTGAGCAGGGTGAAAAGACCAAATTCATTAATCTTGGTAAGAGGAGTGAGGGCCCACGCTGTGCTGCCTGCCCATGGCACCCGCTGCCATTCTCCTCTCCCACATAGTGCCGACCGCGAGCCAGCGCAGCCAGGGAATATTTACTGTTCCTGCGCTTTCCCTGCGCTGAACCTTGGCTACCAATTACCCTGTATTAAATTGTGTTTGGTCATGGCAGTGATTATACGGTATCCAGGCAACCTGGGCATAATCTAATTTAACACACAACATGGATTTACTCCGCTCCTGTTCTCCTTTGTTTTGCTGAAAGTGAGTGTAAAGTGAGCGGCGTCCACAGACACCCTGGGGAATGACCTGCTGGGATGGAGCTCCCACAGGAGCGCTGGGCTCCTGGCCCAGGGTGTCCCAGGCTCGGTCTCAGTGCCATTGGCTGGGTGCTGGCAGCATCCAGCACAGCTCCTGGGTCAGCACCAAGTGGGTCAGGCCTTCATGGAGCTGCGCGTTGGTGAGGCACTGCTGAGCGCAGATATTCCCATGGCCAAGGACTGTCCCACACTGCCAGGCTGATCTCCCACTGATCCTGGAGGGAGGCATCATGTGTTGAGAGGAGGAGGCACAGCCCAGAGTCCAAAAGCCAGTGGTAGTTTGGCCTGTTGGGAGCCCCAAGCAGGAGTGAAGAGGTTCTGCACATTCCTCCATTAATTGTTGCTTCTTCCCTGTGCTGGATGTGACTCCTCCAAAGTGGGTATGGAGAGGGAGTGGGAAAAGGACCCATCAAAGTTAATGTTAGTGCAGTTCTTTCAAAGTGCACTGAGGACTGGAAAGAAACAGCAGGTTAAAAGGAAAATACAGTGAATGCTTGGAAACCTTCTAAAGGGCAGCTCAGGAATGGCGCTGCCAGTCCCTGCTGAACAGCCCCAGCATTAAGCTCACTTTGGGCTGAGAACACCCCATCTTTAGAAACTGTGGCATTATTTCCTAGTACAAAAGATGATGAAGAGGTATAATTTAGAGTAGATTATCCTGTGGGTAATGGTTGTGGAATTTGAAGGATGTGAAAGGTGAATCATGTTTTGGAGCACAGCTGTGGTGACCCAGTGTGGGGAAGGCTATTGCTGGAAAAGTACCCAGGATGCAGATCAGTTCATGTGCCACTAAGGTTTATTCCAGAAAGGAGCCAGATTGCATAGCTGCAGAATGGCTCCCACACTTCCAGAGGCAAAATAAAACACAGTGGAGTTTGGTGATGGAGGCAAGGGGCCACCCGTGTGGGCATTGCTAGGGCAGGTCCGTGGCTGGTGCTGCAGGATCATGTCCTGCCTGGGAAGCCATTAATAGCTCAGTCTGAAATAATTACCAGGGCCACGCACAGCTGCCTCACCCTAATGAGCTGGTGACAGTGCAATTTATTAGAGTGATGTAGGACATGGTAACGGTAATGAGAAATGGAGGGACCTAATTTTGTATGACTTAGATCAATTAGATTGTTTTTTTTTAATAAATGAACATTGTTTTACTAACCGCAGAAGATCACTAAAATTATTATTTTATTAGTACTTTTCAAAGCCATTTGAATTGCAGCTGTGTTTTTCCAAATCGAGTTAGGAGCACGTGAATGTGCGTTTGAAATGTAGATGTTGCAATTGGAAAATGTCTTTGGGGTTTGTAAGTGTCTTGGTGAGGAGATGGGTGGGAGTGAGGGGAAGGTTTGAATCCTCGTAGAAGTATTATATAGCATATAATGTTTCTTACTGGACTTCTGCCTTTCTCACTGTTGCATGGGGTTGTGACTCCCTAAGGAAAGTTTGCTCCCCCTCTCCCAGCTCTGCGGGTCATGGTGGGTGGTGCCAGTGTTGCAGTGCACAGCTTGGTGTACTCTTGGCTGTGGTGAGGATGGGGATGGGGATGGGGAGAGGCTCCGTGCCCATCTGGGGATGGGAATGTCCAACCTGGATGGGATGACAGCAGCCCTGTGGGCAGCACATCATCTCAGCACTGGCAAAGTTGTCATCTCTGTGCTGGAGCCCGTTTCCAGGGCAGCCCATCTCCCACAGCGTTTACTGACACTGGAGATTTCCCGCACTTTTGTGATAAAATATTCAGAGCTTCCTGACAGTGGGGGGAGTTACGGGTAAGAGGGAGGTTCCACCAGCTCCTGAGGGGCTTTGGCCAGGACCTCCCACCTTTAAGCGCAGACTCGGTGGAGGTGACAGCTCTGCCTGTTCTCCAGGGATGTAACATGCACCGAAGTGAGGCTTCTTGCCTGGGCAGTAAGTAGGGCTGATGCTGCTGTTGGGAGAAGCTAGACCAGCAGCACTGAGCCCTACTCTGTGCTGAGGTCCCCATCTGCTGCCTGAGGAGCTGTATATAGAGATGAGGAATGAGTTCTTTCTGGTTCAAGTGAGATTTGGATGGAAAAGGATGGAAAGCATCTTTTCTTTTAAGCCAGCCTGTGCTTACAGTGTGCTGAAATACACTGAGTATGCCCACAAATATCTTGGCCCCAAGATCAATAGTAAAAGCTCGTGGCAATGAATTTTTGGGGCAGTCCAGCCTCACTCTGTGCTCCTCCGCTGCATTTATCCATGGAAACAGGAGAGAAAGAGTGAAGGGAAAAGACACTAAAACCCCCTTAGGCTAAAACTGTGTGAGCACACAGCCTGAAGCTGCTGTGTTTCCTGGTTGAAGAGGTGAGGAGAAAACCACAAGAAAGACTCGGGGAGACGGGGCTGCAGGGCTGCGCCGCAGGTCCCGGCTGCGCCGCCCGCACGCGTGTCCCCGCGTGACTCAGCAGATTCCATGGTACCCGGCGAGTTCTGTCCATGCCACAGCCAGGCTTGTGCCACGGAGCAGCCGAGCACCTGGTCCCTGGCATCCATGGTCTGACATGGATGGGGGCTACTGGGCTGCCTCCTGCATGCAGTGTGTCCTCAGTGCACGGTATCCTCAGGGTGAGACAGAGCATAGGATGTGCCCCATTGGGACTGATGGGGATTTGCATCACTAAGACCAGGGACCAACTGGAGCTGCTCCAAGTTAACCCCTCAAACACACCGTGGCACGTCCTCAGCGTGAGCTGCTTCACTTCTCTGAACTGGTCTGTGCCCTCGTGAACAAAAAAGAGATGGAGGTGGCAGGGAGGAAGCTCGAATATTGGTGGGTCCCTGGGTGAGCGGGTCCTCATCTCAGGTGGGTTCCTCAGCAGGATGGAGAAGGGCAGACGTGGGCCATGGGGATCTGGGGGTAAAGACCCATTGTCACCTCCCAGCCAGTCTGGATGACCTGGATGGGGCTGACCTCTGGTGCAGCCCAGCGCTGGAATGGCTGAGAAGGAATTGGCCTTTGGAACATATGAGGTCACTCATTGAGTTGGAGAGCAGCGTGTGTCAGAGGTCCAACAATTTGTTTTCAGAAGGGTTTTAAGCATTAATGATTCAAGATGTTTTTCTGGGAGTGGTTTGCAGCATGAGGCTCGGTGGCCGGTGCAGGGTTGGGGTTTTGTGGGATTAGTCAATTCATGGAGGCTGAAAGGTCTCCAGGAACACAACAGTTAAATTTGTACTTTTCCACATGGCTGAGCCTTCAAGGAGCTCACCAGGAGCGTAAAAAATGTAAACAGGGTTGTAAGCCTTGTGCCAGCCACGAGTCAGGGAGAGCAGAGAGGGGGTTCCCTGCGGATTAGTTCCATCACCTACTTCATTTTCTTTCTCTTTTTATTTTTTCCCAGAGTTGCAGATAATCACAAGCAGAACCTGATGACTGTTGCTAATCTGGGTGTGGTGTTTGGGCCGACGCTGCTTCGACCTCAAGAGGAAACAGTCGCTGCCATTATGGACATCAAATTCCAGAACATTGTGATTGAAATTTTAATAGAAAACCATGAGAAGGTAATGGCTTCCCTGGCTTCTTTCAGTGTCAATTATTTATGGGAAGGAATTGGTCTCTCTTTCCCAATGGGAGCCCCCTCTCCCAGGGCCCCCCTCATTCCCTATAACCAGCAGCACTGGCAGCTTTGCTGCAGGTGGGGGGGCTGTGCCAGGGAAGGGACAGCCGGCACCTCCCTGGCACTGTCACTAGTGAGGGACACAGCTCAGGAGAGGGCACAGAGGTGCCAAAATTACCTGTTCCTGGGGTGCAGTTGGGTAACCAAGCTGTTCCTGGCATCCCAGTATGAGTCAGCATGTCTGTGCCTCCATCACAGAAATCCCCTTTCTCCCCCTTTTGCACTGTTTAGTAGAAATTTGTCCTTGGTTTCAAGAGAGATGAGCACTAAAGGAAGCTAGTGCAAGATGTACACCTTGGCTGGCTCCTGCTTTGCTGACTAAATCTGGTTTTATCAAGTACTGGCTTTATCCATAGCATTGATCTCCTGAATCCTGATGCATTTGTGTTTGTTGGCCATGAGGATGTTGTTTGTCAGTGGAGCAGTGGTGGCTCGGTGGGGCCATCGTGCTGGCTGTCCCTCCCAGTTGGCTGCATGGGGTGACTGCATGTGCTAAAATATACCATTTTCTTCTGAATTCATCCAGTTCCATGATTATGCTCTTTTGTTAGTCTGGTTTTGGTTGGAAAGAAGTAACTAATTTGTGCTGCAAAGGTAGAAGTAGAGACCAGCTTGCCCTGACCAGGGTGGTGGTGCAGGGTGGCATCACAGCTGTCACATGGGACTTTGCTCACAGGCATCTTGGGGGACATCTTGGACAGGTTTGTTGTGTGTTCACATGCAAGGCTGAACCTCTGCTCTGTGTGGTGTGGGCAGCAGTCCTGGGGCACAGCTGCATGGGGCTGCAGTGGGGCCTCAAACATGCAGCCATTGGGGTCAGGGAGACAGGATCTCTGATTCTTGGAGATATTGCTTCTGTGGGCACAGAAAGGCTGTGGTATTGGTTTGGGATGGAGGAGCTCAGGCATGTTCTCCTCAGGAAGATCCCTATGCATCAAGGTGTTACATCCCTTGCATTTGTCTTTAAATTAGAGCTACCATTGGGAACTGCTGTCCTTTGGGCCAGTCTGACACCAGATCCTCTGGAAATGTGGAATAACCTTGGGATGGGAGTAGGATTAGGGCTTGGAGAGGAAGGGACGATGGCTCTGTTTGCCTGCCAGGTGTTGCAATGGAGCAAACAGGAGCCTAAGGAAGCTGAGCAGGAGCCACATGCCCTGCTCTGCTGCCCAGCACTTCCTAACGAACCCCAATGCCACTTACCTTAACAGGATTTATCCATGAGTGATTCTCGGCCTTTCCTCCATGTGCTTGTGACTACAACACATTTATGTATTATAAAAGATATCCTAATTCTCTGTAATGCCTCCTGCGCTGCCCACACCTCTCCCTGCCTCCACAAGAGCAGCTGGAGAGCCTGTGTTGAGGGTGCAGTGCAGGCCATCGGCTTTTTGGGCTGACTGGGGGCTTTAACAGAAATGCAAAGTTATGGTAAGATCTCAGTGCTGAAGGTTTTAGCAAAATAATGATGTTCCAGCTGCATTTGAAATGAGGCTGCTTTTAGTCACTGAGTTCCTCACTGAAGAGCATTTGTATCTTCTCTTGTTATAAAAGACCAAAAAAACCCCCAAAAACCTGAAACAGAAACCTGGAAGTTTATTTTCAAGTGTGCCGTGGGAATTGTTGTGTAAAATGCAATTCATAAATTAATGCTTTTATCTTGCTTGGTTTATATATTTCATTATATTTCCCAAGGTGAATTTATTACTGAAAAGCAATTTGAAAGCAGGAGCACATTAAAGCAGGCAGTGGCCGTGCTGGGTGTGGGGAGTGGAGTCCAGGGCAGGCAGGGTGCCCTGGGACCGATTTCAGCCCCTGTGCTGAGGATCCTGCCTCCCAGGAGCTGTATTTAGCCTGCTGAGCACAGGGCTCATGGTGAGGTCCCAGAGCCAGGGAAGGCACCTGAAGCATGTGCAGCTGTGTGAGCCACGAATAGCCCGGCTAACTGGGACTGTGAGATGTACTGGGCAGGGCTGGTGAGGTGCTAGGGTGGGCTGGTGAGCTGCTGGGGGCTGGGGAGGGCTGGTGGGATGCAGAGAACATGGTGCATCATCCATGGAAGAGGCTGGGGAGACACTGGCCCCCAGACTCCAATGGGGAGACTGGGAACCAGCCATTGCGGAGTGGGAATGGCTGTGGGCAGGCGTGTGGGGTGACAACATTTGGTGCTTCTTGCAGAGAGTGTGACTGGGGCAGCCTCTCTCTCCACTAATCCCTGAGCCCATGAGGAATGTGTGAATGAGCACTGCAGAGCTCCCCAGGAAGGGCTCCATGATCTCTCCGTCTGTCCCACTGTGCAGTCAGATCCAAGCGCTCACAGGGCCGGTCAGGGGTCCTGCTGTGCACACAGGAGCTGGACACAGGGATTCAGCTCCAATTCCTGTGCCTCACCCCAGCTACCGGCTTCAGGGCTGATCCCGAGCCCAGACAGGGAGTCCCTATGGACAGAGAGACTGGGGAGCAATGTCCTCAGAAAGGCCAGGGAGGGATGTCCTTGGCCATGTGATGCTTGATCCACTGGGAACGGGTCATCAGCTCCTCTCGAGGGCCGAGCGCTGCCCTTCCCACTGCCCCTGTGCACTTTTGGGAGGGATAGGACATTGACATTTTTGGCTGAGGCATCCTGGCACTTAATCAGGGATTTTTAGGAATCATCGTGGAGGGCTGGTGTGTGTGTGTGTGAAGATGATGTTGTTGTTTCATGAAACAAACCCGTTAACTGCTGGCAGCGGCTCCGCTCGCTGGTGGCATGTGGTGGCCACTGGAGAGGGCTGATGGTGACCGTGGTAATGGCTGTTGGTGACCATGGCCATGGCTGTTGGTGGCCACTGTGATGGCTACCAGTGACTGTGGCAACAGCCATGTGCTCCAGAGGAGCCACCCCATGCTGCAGCGGGCAGTGAACTGTGTCAAAATGCAGTTTTCCTGTTGGGAACCTCTGTCCGTGCTGGTTGACTGTCTGGCTGGGGCAGGTAGAGCAGGAAAGACACTGAGGGATGGGGTTTAATGAGCTCTAGCAATGAAGTGAGACCTTGAGAGAGCTGGTATGGAGGCTGCTGTTGTCTGAGCCTGGGGATCCAGAAGAGGAACAATAAAAAACCAAATATCAACAACCAACAAAACTGCTTCTCTTTGGGTTCATGCAGTTTTAAAATTCCATCCCCTTGAGAAAAATGTGATTACTCAGTTTTCTGACAGCTGTGGCTGAAAGTTGCAAAGACTTTCCCAAGCTGGCCTGCAGGCGTGGGAGCGTGGGCGCCGAGGCTGTGCTACAGGGGGCATGGGGAGGGTGATGGCTGGTCTGTCTGGGACACTCGCCATCATCTGCACCCCCAAAAATTCAGCAGAGTGCCAGAGTGTCAGGGTTCTTCCCATCCTGCAATGTGCATCTTGGGTGAAAAATAGAGAAGAGGAGTGCAGACAGAGCAGGAATGTAGAATTTAGGAAATTCTACCTAAAATATTGCCCTGTTGAACACATATCTTCCTCAGAGGCTGCGCTGCAGAGTGGCTGTAGAGTAGTGCAACCCAGGCAGGTGGGCAGCTGTCCTGTTCGAAGGATGATGCCAGAGAACAACTTGTTTATTATTTTTAACAGATATTTAACACGGTGCCAGAGACTCCGGCGTCGAACTCACAGCTGCTGTTATCCCGCAAGAAGAGCATGGACTCGAAGCCTCCCTCCTGCAGCGAGCGGCCGCTGACACTCTTCCACACGCCCCAGCCCAACGAGAAGCGTAAGTGCCCAGCCGCCCTCTCAGCCCTCCATATTTGCCCTAATCATGCCTAACAGATTGTCATTCCCATGCCATTCCCATGCAGTTCTACTGCTGTCAGTGGAAGAGATGATTCCATAACAGGGTCAGGCTTCAGTTTCCTCCGCTGTTGCATCAGTGGGGAGTTTGAAGCTCTCCTGGCATCTGAGCCCTTAACCAGGGTTCGACACAAGGCTGCTGTAGCACGGGATAAAGTGTTGCTGTCCCTTCCCCACCTGACTGGCCCCTGCGTGTTCCCCTTCTCATGTTCCTCGCCCCCATCATCGCTGTCATCAGCTGCCGGGACGCGGGTGCCACACCTGTGCCGAGGGTGGCCACCCGCCGACATCCCCACAGGGCAACCCTTTTGGGATGCCCTCAGGCACTTTGCCTTTTACAGACAGGAAAACTTGGCCAGGAGGTTTGGCATTTTCCTGAGGATTATGTACCATGGCAGTTTAAAAATGTTGGAGCTCATCTTTCCATTTCTGTCACTAATTGATGCTCCAGATATCTGGGTGAAAGAGCCAAGGCCCCATCCCTGCTCATGGGGTGGCAGAAATGTGTCTGCTCAGGCTGTGGCTTCGCCTTACAGCATAAACCCAATTCCCAGCTCTCTGGTTCATCCAGGCCATGTGTTCCTGGAACCAACTGGGAGCTCTCCCAGTTTGATCAAAAAGCAAGAGAGTGCCCTGGTGAGCAGAACAAGCACGCATGGAGCAAGGAGCAGGGGAGGGCTGGAGAGAACCCAGCTTCCCAGGGTAGACAGAGTGGTCACTGTGGACTTTGCTGACTCTCAAAACATGTGGGTTTCTCTGATTGAGTTACTGTTAATTACCAGCCACTGTCATTTCCGAGGGTGTCGAAACAATCCGTGTGAGTTTGAGGAAGCAGTGGTGGCACCAGAGCGTGCTCTTGGAATGGTGTAGCACAGCTGTCGGAGGAGCCTCAAATATCAAAAGTTCCTTTTGAAAAATTCAGTCCTAGTGATTTATTTTCTGCTAACTAAGCAGTTGCTTGTCATACTCCAGGGTCAATGGGCTGCTGGAACCCTTGTGTGCCATCCTCCCCATGCCTGGAAGAGGAACTGAGCTCATGTGTTTATTTCTGCATTTATTTATTCCCAAATGAAGCAATGTTTTCTCAGTTTTCCTCCTGTATCTTTGGGAAGCCACTACCATTTTATTCGGTGTTTGCCATCCCTGCTGCACATGTCACTTGAGGAATAATGTGAGGTTTCTTTTTTCTTTATTTCTTCTTCCTTTCTTAGTCCTTTCTTCTTCTTCCTTTCTTCTTTGTTTTCTTTCTAACTGGTCCAGAGATGGGCCAAGGCTCAAAGTCAGGTTGAAGCACGAGGGCTTGGGCAGCAGCTCAAACACAACTGAGCACCACAGAAATTGAAAGCTGAAAATTGAAGCTAGAAATGTTCAAAAGGGGAACAAGGTGCACATTTTTTAAGACTGAGAATAATTTTACCATAAGAAGTGAAGTGGGACAGTGGATTTTCCATTACTTGAAATTTGTTTATCGAAGTCCAATATCTTTGTAAAATTTTCAGTAGAATTCATCATACAAAGCTGTGTGTAAGTCGAAAATTATCATGTTCAACAGACAGGGTAATGCAAGAGAGTGGATTAGATCATTATGTTTAATCTATGATTATAGTGATTATTTTGTTGTTAAACATTCCCATTTTTGCCCACAACTGACCCAGGGGGGGTCTAAGAGAGAAGTTGCAGGTTTGGTTTATTAACAGAAGCTCTTGCTCTTCTTCTTCTTTGCAAAGTGGCTCTTCTCCCTTCTGCACTCTGGAAGTGCTCTTTAGCTGAAAGGCAGTTCTGCTCTTGTAGCTGTAAGACCAAATTAAACCTCCCAGCAAAGAATCCTTCACATAAGCATTTAAAAACATGAAGCAAAACACAGTTTCAGCCTTTTAAAAAGGAGGAAATAAAATAAAGCAGGAGTTTCAGATTCTGCCATTCATCTCCCTTCCCCTTTAGCTGAAACACTTCCAGTTCTGTGGCTGACGGGGACTCTAATTTGATATTGGCTGGTGGCTGGTGTGGAGATTAGGCAGACAATCCACACTGATCTGTCAGGCTTATGGAGCTTATTCCTGGACTTCAGTCTTGGGTAGAAAATGTTTGGAAATAATAAGCTGTAGTGTTAGTCCACACTCCAGGGACTCAGGTCGGCCCTGGGTCCAGCCAGGCTCAGCGTGAGCAATCCCTGAGCTTGGTCATCTGTGTTTAGGTGGTCTGTCACAGGCTGCCCAAAACCTGCTCTAGCAGACACAAAAATAGAGGGATTTGGGGTTTTTAGGTCCTTAGGCAGCTTGATTTCTCTCTCATTTCATCTACTGGCTCCCATGTCTGCATGTCAATACTTGTGGAGCTCAGCGTTCTGCTTTTCTTTACTTTTCCATCTTTGTCTTCTGCATGGATAATCTTTTTCATCACAAGGTGCTGGTGCCCTCTGAACCCAGAGGTTTCAACTTTCACAGAGTTGGGGACAGAGAGGTGTCTGTGCTGCTTGTCCCCATGGTGACTCATTGCAGATCAAGATCAGGGAAACCCAATTTCAGGAACATGTTGATGCGTATCAACATAATTAACACATCCTTGACCTTGGCTCATCTCTGGCAGATAAGCTCAACCTCAGATAAACCAAGGTTTAACCCTGTCCTGCTGCCATGTAGGTGCTGATTTTGTCCAGGTATCTGGGAAATGCAGCAGCTCCAGCAAAGGAGCAGGACAAGGATTATCGGACCCTGCTCTGGACATCCACAAACCTGTGGCTGATGTGGTTTTTCCCTTTAGAGCAGTGGCAGAGCTGCCCCAACACTCTGAGACAACGCTCCTGCCAGGCTGTTTTACAGGCAGTTCCTTTCTGCTGTGTGCTCAGGATTAACTTTTCACATATCCCAGGAGTTCCTCTTGCACTCTTATCCCTCTTTAAATGTGCGCAGGATACGGATGCATATTGCACGTTCTCCTTGCACAAGCAGAGATAGCAATTAAGGGAGATTGAGAATGAGGATTTCCATATTTCTTTGTGCTTTTTGGTTGTAGTTGGACCATATTATTGTGCACTGGAAAAATAATTTTGGAAAGATATATCCTTGAAGTAGGACTCTCTGTGTTTTCCAGCAGGTGCCTGTCTTTCAGGAAAGCATCATCCCAGAAGCAGCAGTTCTCTGCCTGGGGCTGCTGTCGTGCCATCAGTGTTGCTAATTGCTTCTCACAATTACAATTACTGCTCATATGGAAAAAGCTTCTCCTGGAAATGAGTTAATGGGATTTTAGGGGATCTGGGGCAGAGATGAGGAGGGGCCCATGCTGTGGTGTCAGCTTGAGATGCACAATATTGTCAGTGCTCACTGCTGAAGTTACACAAATAATGAGGAAATCTCTTAATGTGATTGAGAGAAACAGGAATCTCTGAGAAGCTCTGGACTGTCAGCAGAGCAATGATCCCAGCACCAGGGGATGCCCAACACATCCCATTCCTTTCCAGATCCAAAACCGGGTCTTTGTCCCACCATGGCTCTGCATTTTGAAAGAGCTGAGCTGAAATGGAGCAGAGACTCCATTCCCTTTCCCCTTTAGACCTGGACAGGAACAAGCAACAGTAGTGATGTCAAGTATGAGACTGAAGCATTTTTTGCTGAGATAAACTTAGGTCCTTAGGCAGCTTAGGGTGATCTGTCCTGTTCTTGATCTAAAGTGTTGTCTTGCTCTGTTGTCCAAACACTCCATCCCTTGGGAGCTGATTTCAGTAACACAAATCCATTCCTGTGCATAGTTTGCATTTTAATTTCTTTCAGGTTGGGGCATTTTAGATGTCTTTGGGAAAACAAAATGTTAATGCATTGAGAAAAGTGCGTATTTGCTTGCTAAAAATGGTGCTTATTTAAATGTACCTGCATCTTAAAACCAAAAGAACCAAAGAGTACCTGGTATTTTCTGTGGTTTAATGTATAATATCTCTGTAACTAACTCTGAGCTCTGGGTCGATGCTCCCAGTTTGCATTGGGGCAGGGTTTGCTGGGAACACTCGATGCCTTCGCAGTCATTTGCTCTTTACTTTGCCTTCAGTGGCAGCTGATGGTTCTTGGATTTTGGTGTTTTTTAGAGGAGAACAGGAACAGTATCATCAACTCCAGCCTGGAATCCGTCATCTCTTCAAATGTAAACAGCTTCCTCAACTCCAACAGCGCTCCCCAGCCCAGCCTGAACTCAAGTGATCTTGAACTAGAAGTAATTAAACCCAACAGGCCAAATTCCCTGTAAGTACAGTGGTAATTAGTGTTTTATGGACTCTCCATCCTTAATCTTTAATCAGGGTTGTTACTTACTCAATCCCAGCAGTTTGCTGAAGAATACAATTTAACATTTTAATTTTTAATGGGCACCAAGCATGTGCCCTGCATTTTTAACTTGGTCTAAACGGTGGAATTTGTTACTGTGGGTTACATCTGCCAGTGAGTTCCAGCTCTGGGGGTTTTGCCCATGTGGAATATTTTTGAGCAGAACTTCCAGGGCTGCCCAGCCCATCTGGTGATAACTCCAACACACACAAAGGACTTTTCTTCTGAGTTCAATTCTCTGACTGTTGTCAGTACAGTTGATCTCCAGCCAAATCTGTGCTGTTGCTTCTGCTATTGCTTCCTTCATCTGGAAAGTTCAAGGGAAAAAACAGCGACCTTAGCAATGCCTCCCTGGGGATGGCCGAGTTATTTACGAAGTCCCTGAACTCGCCACAGCAGAGCCCTCGCGCGATGGCGGCTCCGCTGGGGGAATTTCCTTCCTGCCGTGGCTTGGCCAGGCCCGATAGCATTTTCCCACAGAACCTCCCCTCCTTGTCATGTGAAGATCTGCTCAGATCTTCAGGAGCTGAACCCAGTTTCCCCCTGGTGCTCCTCGGCACGCCCCTGCGCATCCCTGCGGATCGGCCGGCGGGAATGCTGCTCCCACCACGGCCGCTCATGGCCTCGCTGCACGCAGCGACCTTCTCAGTTCAGGGAGACCTTCCTTCCCACCCCTCCAGTCCTCCCACAGGCCTCAAACACTTCCAGTTCCTGTTCATCCAGAGCAGCCCCCATCCCCTGAGAGCAGACAGGGACATTCCTGATTTAGCTGGATGCTGGTGGAGGGCTCGGCCAAGTGCCAGGGCAGGTGCTGCAGAGATGGTGAATCTCGTTGTTGTTGGCTTGGCTGGCACCGGGGTTGGGTTTGGAGGTCTGGGGTCCAGCCCTCACTCCAGCAGGTGGGATGCCTACGGGCCCTGCCCATCTGAGTACTCCCAACGGGAAGGTAAGTGTGGAGCAGCCAAGACAGGCTTCATCCAGCTTCATCATCTGCTCTGCCTCCCTCCTCATCATCGCTGCCACTAAACCCTCAGCTGCATGAGCACCACACTGACCTCTCCTCAGCATTCCTGGGAGCAGGACTGTGAGGCCCAGCCCCACGCCATGCCTGCTCCCTGTGGATTTTCCCACTCCGAGTGAGCTGCCTGGCAGAAGCGCTCTGGGGGCAGGATAGAACATCCAAAGGTAGGACACTTCCAAATCAAGATCGTGCTTTATATGTGTTATATGCAGAGTAAAGATGCATCTCTGTCTCATGCCTGCTTGAAGCTCTGGAGTCAGTCACGTCCCATTCCCCCAGTAGGATGGTTTTAATTTATTTATCCTTTAAGGAGAAAAAAATGATGTGGCTTATAGAGCAAGGTTTGTGAACCCAGGTCTTGCTGGGACCTGACAGGGATTGTTTGCCACATTCACAGTTTTTCAGATTTCAAGAGTTGCCTCTTCCTAATAATTTCTTTCTTAACAGAAGTTATAAAGAAATTCAGCAGGATAAATCAGTTAAAACTGTGTGACACTTTGGAGAGCGGAAGCACCATGCTGTTCCCAAGGGATTAGGTGAGCAGCCTGGCACTGAACCAGGTGCATGTGCCAGTTCAGGGGCCTCTAGTTCTGCAAAGTAAAACAGGGCCAAGCAGGGCAGCACTGGCAGCTTGTGGCTCTGACAGTGCTTGTGGCATTCAGTGTTTTTCCTCAAATCCAGTGATTATGGGATGATTTGTGCACATGCAGGAACACATGAGTTTTTGGTCCATGTTGAGCTGAAGTTTGAAAAGTAAGTGTTAAAGTGAATAGTACCACAAGGCAGATATTCTCTATGACCCCAAATATTTAAATCAAATGCCTTTAATCCAGTCTTCCAATGAGGCATCTGACTTAATTGTATTGTGATTAAACTGTGTGTACAGACGTCACTCACCCCTCTGTGCCTGCTTGCCCAGGAGCAAAGGCTGTGCTTGTGGTTTTGACAGCTCCGTGGGGTTCTGCCCTCCATGGGCAGTAATTGTGGGGGGGTGGCTTTGCAGTGGTGAGGATGAGGAGAGTGAGCAGGGCTGCCAGCAGTGGGTCTGTCCCCACCCCTGCCCTGTGGCTGTGGGCTGGGTCGGGGCAGGGTGTCTGAATGGTGCCAGTGTCCAGTGGCTCCGTCCCCGCTGCTCCGCGGGGCTGCCCAAATAATGTCTGTATAAAGCTGCTTCTGTTTTTCCAAGCAGCTGAGTAATCTGGGCTTTGCAGGAAGCCTCGGGCAGCCACACGCTCTGCCGCAGGCTGTGGCATCTGGTGCTGCCATGTGAGGGTTTCTGGCACTCCCCTGGAATTACCAGGCCCACAATTAGGGACTGTGGCCACAGGGAGGGTCTTGGGGTGCCTTGGCCTTTGAGCTCCTTCAAACACTGCCAAATTCTCTTCTGGTCCTGGGAGACTCATCTCTGGGCTCTGCTTCAGGACTTTGGGTTTTTTCTTGCACTCTTCAGTATTTTCTGTAATTTTTTAGCTGTGGACCAGGGCCATCGTGTTGAGGCCCCGTTCAGGAGGGGTTGGCTCTCCTGGCAGCCCCCACGAGCTGACTGACCACTGAGCTGGGAGCCTGCACTCACCCAGACTGGGGAACTGCAGGGAAAGGAGTTGGGTCATTTTGGTATTCTTACTTCTTACTAAGTTGAAAACCGATGTTCTTGTGGAAATAACTCCTGTGGGTCTTAGTGGGAGGCTCCTTGGAGCACAAGCGTTGAGGCCTGCAGGTCTGGGGGATTTCTTGTGCAGGGAGCACCGATGTGCCCAAGGTGGCCTTTAAATGTGCAATGCTGTAAATTGTGAGCACCATCTGTGAAATGAGAGATGTTTGTTTGAGCTTCTGTTTACAAAAGCCTCTTGGCTCCCTGTTAAATGCTCATGTATCCCCCAGGTCTGCTCCACCGGGAGCTGCGCCAGTTCCTAAATCCCCCTCATGAGCGTGTGTCGCTTCTTCCCTGGTCTCTGGGCATGATGGTGTTACAGCAGTGGCTGGGGATGAGGTCCCCCTGCCTCAGTGCTGGTACCCTTGTCCCCCTCCCCAGGGGAATGGGGTCCTTCTGACATGCCTTCTCTGGAGCACAGTCCTCCTTCACCAATCCAGAGGGAAATGGTTTTGCTGCAGGGCGCAGGCTCTTCCTTCCCAGCCACCAATCGGGCTTTTACGATGGGAATGCATTTATTTATTAAGGCTGGGTTTATTTTTATGGAAAAACTGCTCTGGGCAGGAGTTGTACTGGGTGAGTCAGCGGGACTGTCCTGTGCCAGGAGCTGTCACTGGGCTGTGGGTGCCTGGAGACCGCAGCTGGTTCCCGGGGCCACCAAACCCCAGGGAGGCATTTGTGTCCAAAGCAGCAGTGTTGGGTTTCTGTATCCCACTGGGTTTCTGTGTCCCCTCAGGTTTCTTTATCCCATCAGATTTCTTTATCCTGCCTGTGTAGAAAACATGGCAAAACCCAAAGGAGAAAGCACCGTGTAGCATAGACACATACTTCAGCTGAAGTGGAGGAAGTTTTCAAACTAAAATACATGATCATGAAAATCGAAATATTTAAGGCTGTGGGTTTTAAACCTTTTAAGAGAAGCACAGTGCTGTGGCAGCTCTGCCTGGACAGCCTGTGGTGTGGAGGTATTGCTGTAGATAACCAACACCTTGACTGGAGTTTGCTTGTGTTTTTTCTCCTCTGTTTTATTTGTCCGTTGGTCTCATCTGTGTCCCCTGTATTGTTCAAAGCCTTCCCTGTGTGAGGGCCCTGCTGTGCTGGGGTTATGAGCAGCTGCTTGGCATGCTGAGGGCAGGTCAGAGGTGGGTGCTGCAAACACGGGCAGCAGTAGCCAGGTCGTGCTACACACACAACCTCCTTAAAATCACCTTCTAGTGCTTAAAATAACCATAATGCCTCAGTCTGAATTAGCTGTTGGGCAGTACTGGGTGCTCCTGGCTGGCCTCCTGTCCCGCTGTCTGCAAACTGAGCAACCTGTGTGTGCAGCTTGGGGAGTAAACAGCAGCCAAAACAGGCTGGAGGGGTCAGTGGAGTCACAGGAATTCAGTGTGCTCTCACAGTCATTTCTGGCTGTGCAGGGCTGGTGAAGGTGGGCTGGGGCCAGCTGAGGGTCAGCCAAGAACTCTATGTGCGAACGGTACCCACGGGCTGCTGCCTTGGCTTTTCGGATGGGAGGGAGTGCCAGAGCACACAGGGACGGCTGGGGTGGTGACAGAGCACTTAAGATTCCCAGCTGGCCCGTGGGATGCTTGCCTGGGTCCCAGGATGCCCCGTTTCAGGAGTAGCTGTGTACCCCTCTGTCAAGTTGTCATGGGAGAGTGCCAGGATGAGCTGCTCCATCCACCCCTTCTTGCTGCTGCTCCACAGGAGGGGAAAAGGGGAAACAGCAGTTATTTTATGCCCAGCAAATGGGACTGTAGCAACTTGCAGTGTCTGAAGGGGCTCCAAGGGAGCTGGACAGGGCATGGAGTGACAGGACAAGGGGGAATCACTTTGTACTGCCAGAGAGCAGGGGTAGATGGGATATTGGGAAAAAATTCTTCCCCATGAGGGTGGTAAGGCCTTGTCACAGGTTGCCCAGAGAAGCTGTGGCTGCCCCATCCCTGAAAGTGTTCAAGGCCAATTTGGACGGGGCTTGGAGCAACCTGGGATAGTGGAAGGTGTCCCTGCCTATGGCAGGGGGTAGAGAAGGAGATACAACACCACCCTAATGCCCCTGCCCGTGTTCAGCAGTGTCTCTTGCTCTCCACAGCTCTCAAGGCCCATCAGCATTCCCAGTGGTGATGTCCATTCTCACCCATGGGCTCAGGGCACTGGTGGCATAGGGACCAGGCTGAGCCCCTCGTACTGCCAGCCTGCCCCACCCCAGGCTGTTTGCTGCCCCTCCTTCACCACAGGGACTTGGCATTTAGGGAAATAGTAACCTTGGGAAACTCAGATTTAGTCAGATCATGTCTATTTGCATTTAACTTTATTTTCTCACTGACCAAGTATGGCTATTTCTTACCCTCCATGGGTATGGAAAGAAATGAGCAGCAGATCTAAGGTCTAGTGGTCATGAAAAAATAACCCAGTTAATCCAAGGAAGAGCAGTTATTCCCACATGCTTTTGATTTACAGGACTGGAATAAATCTTCATTAAGCATCCCAGTTAAAATTGAACATTTCTCCTTCCGTGCCTGAAGATGAGAGAAATTTCAAATATTACTGTATTTGCAAAACAGCCTCCACCAGGGACTTCTCTAAGTGGTTGAGAGGGAGCTGTGGGGCAGTGGGAGAGGGAACAGCACGTCAGAGCCATGGGACTGGGGCGATGCTGCACCATGTGAAAGGCAGCTCCTTCTTCCCATTGCCCCATCCCTCTGCTCTGCTGTGAAGTCCCTCATCATCCCGAATCCAAGTCCAGCAGGAAACAAACTGGTGCAGAATCATGGAATCCCAGGATGGTTTGAGTTGGAAGGAACCTTAAATCTCATCCAGTCCCAATACCCTCCATGGGCACAGACACCTTCCACTAGACCAGGTTACTCCAAGCCCTGTTCTGGCTTTGAACACTTCCTGGGATGGGGCAATGTATCAAACAGGATAGGGTAGGGTTGTTTGGTATAAATGATCCCTTGAAAATGCAAATAACTTTGTCAGTTATCAGCTGTGACATACAAAAGCATGTGAGGAGAAGTAAATAGACCTTTAAATGCTGCTGGTTCCTCCCTGGAAGAACTGGATGGAGCCTCAGGAGAGACCAAGCAGTGCCCACTGTGCTGTGTCTGCCCATCTGTCCTCATCCAGAGGGGCTGTGGTGTGCCAGAAATGAGCCCTTAACCTGCCTGACCTCCAGTTCCTTTCCCTTTGCTCCCAGGCCCTTGTTATGCTGAGGTTTCATGGCTCTCTGTTCTCTCATTCCTGTTGTTTATATTCCTGAAGAATAATGGCAATTAGAGGTGCAGAGGCGCAGGAGCAGGTCCCACCCTCATCCTGCCTTCCTGGCAGCCACTTTGGGAATGGCCCTCTGAAATGGTATCTCTGGGACTTCTGTTTAAGGAATCTGCTTATAAATCAAGTGCTCCTGTCCCCAAGGAACCTGGATTATCACCCGCTCTTTCGCACCCTGATATTCAGCCCCAGTTTTGATTTGGAAAAAGACCAGGAAAACACACTGGTGTTTTGTATTGCCATGTGTCATGATAAGAAATGGGATGTTTTGTGCTCAGAAGAGTCCAATTCAGGAAGAATTTCTTTGCAAAAGGGTTGTCAGGCATTGGAAGGGGCTGCCCAGGGAGGTGGTAGTCACCACTCCTGGAAGTGTTCAAGAAATGATTGGACATGCATGGCACTCAGAGCTCTGGTCTGATTGACAAGGTGGAGATCAGTCACAGGTTGGACTCAGTGATCTTGGAGGTCTTTTCCAACCTGAATGATTCTGTGATTGTGTGAATTCCTCCTGGGTGGGAGAGCAGGTGCCCAGGAGGGGATTTCAGGGGCCAGAGGCTGGCAGGGATGGGGCTGCCAGCCTGCCTGGAAGGGTCCTGTATTTCTCTGGACTCTAAATGCCACCCGGGTGGTGCCTGCCATAGTAAAGACATTTCTTTTTTACTTCGTTTTCTGTTTCTCTGACATGGGTGGAAGCTGCCTGGTGCATTTGGGGTGGAGAACATGGGACTGCGAGGAAATAGGAACTTGATTAATTGCAAGGCTTTGGGTAAAACAAAGCTGTTTCTTCTTCCTTCCACCGCATTGTGGCCGCCTGGCCGGGAGCCACGGTGGCTCCAGAGAAAGCTAAGAGCTGGAGAGGCGTGTCAGGGCCAGCAGCACAGGGCTGGGGTCCCCCTGGGACCCTCATCTGCCACTGTGTGTCCTCTACTGCCCTTTGTCAGGGGAATTGATTCTCTGAGCACTCTTAGGTGAGGTACAGCGAACCCCAGATGGAAACTGGGGCTGGAGGGCAGTGTCTTCCTCTATCCTAGCTCTGTGCAGACATGCAAAGCTCAATCCAGACCCCAAAACTCTGGGTTTCTGCCTAATCTGGGTTTGGATTGCTAAGGCCAGCCCCGAGGGTCGGATCTTTGGACTGCCAAACAATAAATGGCATTTTTTAGGGATTATGTGAAATCTTGTAATCAGAGCTGCTCCGGAAAAGCCTTATCTAAATTGCTTTATAAGAGGAGCAGACCTCTTTCCAGCTGCGGTCGTAGGCTGGGACTGGGGGCTTTACACCTGGAATCTGTGGTCCCATTGGGGTGGGATGGCTGGAGCTGGTGCAAGAAGTGCCCCCAACCTTGGGTCAGCAACCCTGGCTCCTCAGCAAAGTTGCTGCTCACAGTGTTGCCTTCCAGGCAGTGCCACGATGCACAATTATTTTTTCTCCCCTCCCCTTGATACCTCCTCGTGTGGCTTTTTGGGATTTGCGTCTTTCTCGTCTTCTCACAGAGGTCTGAGGTGCTGTTGCTTTGCTCGTGGGAACAAGGAAATACCCTGGGACACCCCTAAAACCAGATCTGCTCATCATTTTGTCTGGAGGGCAGAGTGGTTGTGGCCAGGAACTGTCCCAGCAGCTGAAAGTCAGCCTGTGGCATTTGACATAGAGTGGACTGAAGTTACCCCAAATGTGTTTCCTCTCCTGTTTGGAGTGACAGGAAACATTAAAAGTTTATGAGAAAAGAATAGGGACAGCACAGCAAAAATGAGGTGTCAGGTTCTGCGTCCAAAAGAAAACCAGGTTTGCTGCGGTGGCTCATCATGAGCACAGTGAAGGATGGTTGGCAGCACTGCAGGGTGGGCTGGGGCCTGGGAGAGGAGAAAAGGCCAAATTTGGGGAAGAAAAAGGCAGATGCTCCAGCCAGCAAAGCCAACATCCTGCTCTGGGGATCTGCTGGAGGACCTGGGCATTCCCAGGAGCAGGGATGTTGCAGGTATGGGGCAGGGATGGGACAGAGATGGGGTAGGGATGGAGCAGGTGGCACCAGGCAGTGGATTTTGTGTCTCAGACAAGGGTTGGTTTGAGCTCAGGAGGAGCAGAGATCATTGCCAGGTTAGAACAGAACCCGCCTATCTCCCAGTCCTCTTAGTTATGAAAAGCTCCTTAAATTCCCAGTCTGCTGCTTGGCTGATTCCAAATGACATAATATTCAAACTATCTTATGACTTATTTACTTTTTTTTTGGTGCAGACTGTTTCGAGGGTGTCTGCATGTTTGTTTCTTTTAAAACAGTTTTAGCTTGGGAGTCCTAGATCGTGCTTGTGGTGAGAAAGCTCAGTAAACCAGAGTGATTCAGGGCTCTGGCAAATGTCCTTAAACCTGGCTCATGGAAAACACAAGCAGCAAACTCAGTAAACTCCACAGATAAATATACCTGAGACTTATTTGCTGATGGCCATATGTCTTAAATTTTCTATATATATACATATATATCATACAAAGTTTGATCTTGAAGGTCTTTTGCCAGATCTTGATGATTCTATGAATTCCTTCCCATGTTGCATTCAAATATCCAGAATTTATTTCCTGAGCATCTGTGTGCTTCCATGAGGTATTTTAAGATGTGTGGAAAAGAACGATGCTAGTGGGCCACAGGAACCAGGATTTGTTTTGAGAGGGGAGAGGGAAGTGACAAACTTCCATTCAAAGTGGGATATTTGGGCAAGAGAAGCCCTGTGCCGATCGGATGCCGCCTCCACCAGCCCCTCTGGGCTCGTAGGAGGAAAAGGTGGGATCTGTTCCTTTGCTGTGTGGGATTTTCACATGCCCTGGAGTTTGGCACAGCAACTGTGCAAAGCTTTGGCTCTTTTGCTTTTCAGTTGGCTCTTGGTCTAGAAACTTTCCACAAATTGAACTTGAAAATTAAGCCAAATATTCTCATAAAACAAGTCTCCAGCCCTGTGGCCAAGCCGATGTGATCCAGTGGTTGTATGTCAAAGTATTTTCTCCAGGCTCATCCATTAAAACAAAAATAATTTGTCAGACTGAGAGCCCTTCACCAATGGGGTCAGGTGCCCATTATTCCTTTCCCAGCTTTGAATCCACTGCCTTGCTGTGTCTGTGGGTGCTGTTTCCGTGTGGGATGTGTGGGTGGCTGCAGGGGACAGACAGACCAATGGCCTCTTCAGAAGCTCCACGCTCCAGGTCATCCTGCAGCTCCTCTAGCCTGACTGCCATCATCCACAGCTTTTCCCAATGCTGCCTCTCAGGAGACTTCTGAGAAGTTTCTGCCTTTGAAGAGAACTGTTCTATTTGGGTGATGCTCTGGGAACATCTAAGGGTGCTTCTCGAAAGCTGAATTAAATTAGATTTCCCTCCAAGAGATCTAAAAAAAGCACCTTAAATTTCAGCAGCACATGATGCTTAAAAGGCAGCTTTCTGGAAAGCCCTGGAAAAAAAAAATACAGACCTTGCATTCCCATTGCTTTCCTAATTCCTGTAATTAGTGTGGAGATCGCTGCATAGCAGCATCTTCTTCAAAGAAACTGCCTCAGACAAATATTGGCTGCTGGAAATTTTACTTTCAAATGGAGCAGGATTTCAAATACATCCCAGTCATTGTGGGGGTCAAAGATGCTGCAACAAAGCCTTCCCCGGGGCACTTGCAGGCACTGTGTGTGCCTGTGATGAGTGCTCTGCACTGGTGTGTGGAGCTCAGGATCATCATCCTGCCTTTCCTTTTCTCTCTCTCCTCTTCTGCCTGCCTGCCCCCTTTGATTTCAGAGTCCTGGGATGTTCTGTTTGGTCCGGACTGCTCAGCCTCCTTACCCAACCTCGCTCCCAGCTCTTCTCTCAGTCGGCATCTGAGTTTCCCTTGGGCAGAATCTCAAGCGCAAGCCCAGCCAAAATTTTTATTGAGCCTGCTGAAAGCAAAATGATGGTACATTAGGTCTTCCTGCCACCTATAAATGTCACCTTGGATGAAATATTTTAGTGAAACGGCCGAACGCATTCTTTGGTTTCTCTTTCTGTGGGGAGATCGAATTCAAAATCGAGGATGTAGCCCAGACTCTGTCTTGTAAAAGTCTTTTGACGGCTGTGGGAGTGTTTTTGAGGCAGTGCTGGCCTCCAGCAGCACCACACAGGCACTAGAAGTGCTGAAAACGTCCCAAACCTCCCCAGTGGCCCGGCAGCTCCAGCTGCCAGGGCTGGGAAGGAGCTGGGCTGTGGAGCGGAGCGTGAGCAGGGTTCAGATGGGGACCACCCCCGCGGGGCGGCTGTCCCGGGGTGACCACCCCTCCTGAGCGATCCGATTTCCCAGCAAAGGGCTGACAATTCCCCCTGAAGGGGCCGAGGAGAACAGGGCTGCTCTCTCACAAAGACATCCTGTCTCCTCTGAAAGGAGATCCCTGTGCCTAATTAACTTTATAAATTAGCTGGAGCTGTAACAGCACCGCTTTATCTCACCTGGGGGTAACCCAATCCCCTGGCCGTGCTCACCCCGCTGTGCAGACACTGGTGACAGGGCTGTGCTAAGCTGGGACATTGTCAGGAGCGCAAGAACCGCTGCCAATTCCCTGCCTGCCCCCGCACACTGGCACTGATCCCACTCCCGGCTCAGCACCGCGGCTCTGGAGGGAGTGAGGGATCCACAGGCGTCCAGCAGGGAAGGTGTCCTGGACGGTGTAGCCAGCAGTGGGAAAGGAACTGACAGGAGAAAGGAGCAGTGTTTCATCTTTTGTTCTTGCCTGCACCAACACTTGCTAAAACATGAGCACCAGTGGCTGTGTCCCCTGCAGAGGAGAGGAAAATACCTCTGGATTCTGACCACACCAGGCTGAGGGCTGGGAGAGGGGAGAGGGGAGGGAGATGTGGGCACAGAAAGCGTTGCCTGCTTCAAACAATGCGTGGGGATTGCACTAGAGACTGACTCTGTGGGAACCCTGAGGAGCAGGGAAAGTTTATCCCCTTTTTTTTTTGCTGCAAAGATGCTCTGAAGGCTGGAGCCCCTCTGCTCTGGAGATAGGCTGGGAGAGCTGGGGCATTCAGCCTGGAGAAGAGAAGGCTCTAGGGACACCTTAAAGCCCCTTCCAGTGCCTAAAGGGGCTCCAGGAGAGCTGGAGAGGGACTTTGGACAAGGGCTCGGAGTGACAGGATAAGGAGGAATGGCTTCCCACTGCCAGAGGGCAGGGTTAGATGGGATATTAGGAAAAAATTCTTCCCTCTGAGGGTGGTGAGGCCCCTGACACAGGTTGCCCAGAGAATCTGTAGCTGCCCCATCCCTGGAAGTGTTCAAAGCCAAGTTGGACAGGTCTTGGAGCAATCTGTTCTGGTGGAAGGTGTCCCTGCCCATGACAGAGGGATGGAACTGGATGGTCTCTAAGGCCCCTTCCAACCCCTGCTTGAGGAGGAGGTTGTGTTGGAGACCTCTGGGGGGACTCTGGGCACAGCAGTGGGTACAGCACAGGGAGATTTGGAAGAGCACGAGGAATAAGAAGTGGGAGAATAACCAACCGAAAGAAGTGAATTGAATGTAATAATCTTTGCTGTATTTTATTACTGGGAAAGGTTCTCCAAGGATACATGTCCAGCTTGGTGGTAGGGAGAGGAATTGAGGCTGGGCCAGTAAACTGGGAGGGTTGTGGTGCTCACACCTCCCAGCTGGGCTGCACTGGGAGGGGATGTGCGACTGGAGGAGGAGGAGGAGAGTTTTGCTGGTGAGAGATGCTGAGGCAAAAATGTTCTTACAAAGTTTGGTGTTTTCAAGTGAAAAAAGGATGAAAAAAGAAAGAACAGAAAAAAAATGGGATTTCTTTTGATAAATATGATAAAGCTGGATCATTTCAGTATTGTGTTTGTTGGGTTTTGCAGTGAAATGCCCTGCTCAGCTTTCGTAACTGATGTTTGCAGAAAGCTGCAAAACAAAGCAGCACGAGGCCAGATGAACAAAAGGAAATCAGGGAAATCAAGTAAATGCAGAAAATTATTATGCAGTGGCTTTACTCATCTGTTATTCTTGAATCACCTTCTCAGGCCCAAATAATCCCCATTGTTTTTCCCACTGCATGTGCCCTACGTGGGCAGGTGTTGGCTTCTTACGCTGCGGGGAGAATATTTGTATGGTAAAAAATGAGAGTTTGATGAGGCTTAAATAAACTGTCTTTGTTTTCTGTTAGGATTTGAGCCTGGAAATGGCCTCCTATCAAGTTATGCGAGGAATATTCCTTAGCCAGGAATGAGTTTTTTATGGTGGGGAGTAGCTGTTCTGGTCATTTCCAGAAATTACTTAAAAAGTAAAGGGAACTTCTCTCCCTTTGGAGAGCTGGCAGTACTAGCTCGTGGGGATGGTTGCTGCTGCCGTCCTGAAATCTCTGCTCTCCTTCATCCCAAAATCTCTGCCCTCCTTGGGTGCTTGCAGAGCATGGCTTTTCCTTTGGGGCTCCTGTGAGAGCCTGAGACCCCCTGGGACAGAGCAGTCAGCTCCGGGCATCACTTCCCTTGGGTAATCCCTCCTGGCTCCCTGCAGTGGAATAGCTCTGCCAGCAAAAGGGAGACTTGTTTTTGGCAAATAAAGACCAAATCCCCTTGCCCTGCACTCAAAGCTGGGCTCCCAGGGCGGTGCTGCAGGGCTGGTCCTGACAGAGCCTCGGGCAGGGGGTCGGGGCTGTCGTCCCCCAGTGCAGGGTGATGGTGGCTGGCAGCAAGGACAGCATCGTTCCATATCAGTCACCTTCCCTGCAGCTCCAGCTTCCCGAAATGAGGTCACCCTCAGCCACATACCTCAGGTCTGAGCTGCTTATGTCTGGCAAACCTGGCTCGGCATCGGAGCAGGGCTGCCCAGTGCACAGGATATGTTTAGCTCAAATATTTGGTCCTACCAACCCCTCCTGGCTGATCTGGGAGCTGTGCTCCCACGGGGACTTTAATTTCCTTCATTTTCCAAGAATCCCATATGGTTGTTGGGGTGGCAGATGGGAGAGTTTTCTTTTCTGGGGGGTGTAAGATAGCAGTGCATTGAATGCCAGGGAGAATGAGAGATTTCTGGAGGACTGTTGAGCTCTCCTTAATTGTGAACACAATTTGTTGGTGACTAATGCACCCAGACTTGCAGAATTACCTCGTGTTAGAAGCTGCAGCACGATGGAGAAGCTGTGACTAAGATGCTGGCTCCTGATTTACCAACACTTCCCTTCTAAACTGCCAGTTTGGCTTCCTACAGCCACATTACGACTTTTCTATTAATAATTAAGAGCTTTAACACAGTTTGAAAGCACTCAGTTCAACATAAAACTCTCCAGCTTGATTTTGAGTCTGCTGAGAGCCTTTTGGGCAGAAAGGAAGAGTTAGGGGGGAATATTGATGGAGCAGAAAATACAGCTGCTGAGCAAATGGTGGAGCGAGGCAGAACATGCCCCTCTGCCCCACTCAGGTGAAATGCCACCTGCAGAGCTGCCTCCAGCTCTGGGGTCTCAGCACAGGAAGGACATGGACCTGCTGGAGCGAGTCCAGAGGAGACCAGAAAGGAGATTAGAGGAATGGAGCACCTTTGCTGTGAGGAAAGGCTGAGAGAATTGGGATTGTTTCACCTGGAAAAGAGAAGGCTTCAGGGTAACCCAAGTGCCCCTTCCAGTAACTGAAGGAAGCCAGCAGAAAAGATGGAGAGAGACTATTTGCAAGGCCTGGAGTGACAGGACAAGGGGGACTGACTTCCCACTGCCAGAGGGCAGGGTTAGATGGGATATTAGGAAAAAATTCGTCCCTGTGAAGGTGGTGAGGTACTGACACAGATTGCCCAGAGAATCTGTGGCTGCCCCATCCCTGGAAGTGTTCAAGGCCAGGTTGGATGGGGCTTGCAGCAACCTGTTCTGGTGGAAGGTGTCCCTGCCTATAGGAGGGGGATGGAACTGGATGATCTTTCACATCTCTTCCAACCCAGGCCATTCTATGGCTCTCTATCATGTCTAGGTTGGGTGCTGGGTAGGACCCAAAGCCCCATTAGTGTGGATCTGTGGTTGCCTCCATTCCCCTGCCCTGCCTGTCCCACTTCAGTGCTGGTCCCACATAAGAGCAGTGACTGGTGGGCCGGTAACTTGCTGGTGATGCTGGTAATTCTCTGTTATAAATGAACTTTGTGACTATTAATGAAATACTGTTCCATGTTAAGATGGCACGATGCTCCCATCACCTGGATCTCACCTGCTGGGGAGGACACCTGTGCTGACACCACGCTGGTCCTGCAAACTTCCTTCCTGCAGTGCCTCCAACGCTTACTCATGCTGAAAACACATCCATTGCTTATTCACTCACTTTCTCCAGCATTAACAGCAGGCTGTAAGCTCCGTGCCAGAATTCTGTACCAAACCAGCACAGTCATCACATCCCTCTGCACCACTGAGCACCATCCGGCTCCGTTTGGAAATGGGAATGTCTATTAAGTGAGACAACAACTCCAGCTCTCCTTCCCAAAGTCAGAACTCATCTGGTCTCTCTCTTATTCCAGTAGAAAAGCTTTTAGATGGTTTATGAAATGACTAAAACAGGGAAATATTTCTACATGTGGGAACTCAACCAAGCAGCAAAGTGACAAGACACACCCATGTGCTGGGTGTCACCAGGATTACAGAGGGACACGTCCGTGCTCTTGGAAAGAAGATCCTGTAATCTGTGTTGATGGAGATGGGAATGGGGAACTGGTAAATGGAGATGTGGGGAAGGTCCATGCTGAAGAATTTGAGCTTTTTTTTTGACCAGTTTGGTCAAACAATGCTGACCACAGGGCATTTTGGCTGCTTATTTCCCTAAATGTGTCATTGTTTTCACCCAAATGACCATGCAGCAAGATAACTCCCGAGAGAATAACTCTGGAGAGAATTTATCATTTTTCTTGTGTTAAAGTACCAAACAGAGGAAGAACCCTGCCAGTCTGGAGCCCTGTGAGCTGGTGGTCAGGTATGGGGTGGTGTGTCACTGACCCACAGTGCAGCCAGTGCCCAGGAGCTGCTTCCTAGAGCCCATCCATCTACTCCAAGCTTTGCTAGGATCTGCAGCACTGCATGAGCTCCATGAGCTTCCCAACCCAAGGCTGCATCCCATTTCATTCAGGCAAAAGAGCCATGTCTGCTGGGGACCTGCAGTCTTGTCCTTGTTTCAGCAGAGTTGAAGTGCCCTGGCATTACGTAAAACTGTAATTTTCTTTTTTCTGGTTATCTTTGAGAAGAACCTTATGTTCTGCAGCTTTGTTCTAGAGGAATGGATCAGGGAGTAAAGGGCTGGATGATCCTTGATGTATTATGCTTCAGTCAGGTACTGATCATGTCAGAAAGGGAATATTGTTGTTTTTCTTGAGGTGATTTCATGAAAGGGCTTTAATCCCTCAGTGGGCTCTGCCCATCCATAGCTGTGAGATGTTCTGTGTCAGAAATAGCCCCAAGTTCCACAAAAATAAACAACAAGTTGTAAACATGTTTGAAGTGGAACCGATGTCCTCTCAGCCCAGAGAACAAAGCAGCAGAAGTTGTCTGGAAACCCACTGAGAACAGTCCTTCAGAGCTGCACATGCCTGGAGGGCCTGAGCTGGGTGAGGAAAGCGAGGCAGCCGGGGCGGATTGCAGAGGAAGAGGAATGAAAGAGGCAGGTTATGAAAACAGGTTAGAAGAGAGATTTTTTAGCTCCAGCAACTCCAGCAGAGTTTTAAAGCAAGAGTTACTGCTTTTTTTAACATGTTTGGGCAGCAAATTAGACATCTGCATGGGAAAGGCAGTGTGTACAGCAGGCACGAGAAGCAGGGAGGAGGATTTAGCTCCTAAATTCATTTCTAAGTACACTGTTTGCTGGAAGAGTGGGATTGTCAGAGGGATTGCCACATGCAGTAGAAGGTGCAGATGCCCCCGCAGAGGCTGTGGCACAACACCCTCCTCACCCTGCCTGTTCCTGGCAGAGGTCCCTCCCCACGGGGTCTCAGTCGCTGCTTCCGAGGGCACAGACGGACCAGCAGGAAAGGCGAGAGCCTCGGGATGCCTTGGGCTACAGAATCATGGAGTTCCCTTGGCTGCTTCTGCTGAGGAAATGTCCATTCCCACCTTGGAAGACTCTTAATTTGAGCCACTTCTTTGTTTGCTGCTTCTGGTGGTTTTGGTTCTTAGCAATTTTCTCTGTTTTGTTTCCACTGTGCACCCAACAGGAAGAGCCCCTCGCAAAGCCCTCCCGAGTAAGAAGAAAGAAAAAAAAGGTCCAGGTGACATTTGCTGCCTGCAGGCAGCAGCCAGCACTTCCCCCCAGCCTCTCACCACCTCTGCTCTTTTCATGAGAAACAAAGGAAATTGGATCCTACAAAAAACTGTTTTCCAAAATGCCAGAGATGCTGGGATAGTCCGTTTGATCGCATGCACTGACATCTCCAATGAGACAGGACTCGGGTCTTGCACTTAGATAAGCTCGGAAAGGTGATATTCAAGCAGCATCTTGAAAATAAATACCTGTATTTCATGGAAGGGAGATGAACTCTTTGTGTGCATCATACGCTGAGGTCTGTAAGTGCTGGGCTGCAGCTCAGGTGGGTCCTGAGGTATCCATGGGTTCTTCTTGAGGAAATGTGCTGGACGGACTTGCAGAGCTGCACAGGAGCAGCTCGGCCATTGTAAGACCATGTTCATCTCTTCTGTGAGCAACCTGATGGGAACAGAGTGGTCTGCACACCAATTAGTTAACAGTTCTCTCTGCTGGTTTGGTGGGCGTGGAGAGTGTTTTCTTTGCCACCAAGGATCCAAAGACACCAAAATCCTACTCCAAATTATTGATAACTTCTTAGGGAGAGGCTGGCCTGAGTGCCAGTGCTTGCAGTCGAGCTTTTTTACCCACCACTGCAGAGACATCTAGAGTCCTGCTGATTGCATTCCCCACTGCCATTAGTGTAGCGGGTGCGCAGTTGTGGAGCGATGACAGAGCGACTTTAGGGGAAGTGAGAGCTGCATTCTTTTGATATGATTTCATCTCAGAAAGTGCATTGGGAATTTCTAGTCCCAGAGCCCTGTACAGTTGGATTTTCCTTCTGTCGTGCAGTGAGGACAACCAAGGTCAGTGGCGGAGGTGGTGGCTGTCCCATCGTTGGTGCACCCCGTGGGATGTCACGGTGCCCCATCCCACACTGACACACCCAGTGAGATGTCCTCTTGCACCCCAAGCCCTCTGCCTGGAGCCACGGTGGGTGCAGTGGCAAGAGGGCTGGTAGGTGTTGGTGGCCACTCTCAGTGGGTCAGGCCCAGCCACATTTTGGTCTCCAGCTCATTGCCCCTCCAAGTTCCACCTTGGCCAGGCTTCTCTTGGAGAAGGGAATTATTGTGCCATCTGTTCACAAGAACTGGTGCTTGAAGGGTTAATTTTGGCAATTTGGGATGACTTGGTGGTCTTGGTAGCACCTTTGGAGGTGGCAGTAGGTCGAGTATCTGGTAAGTACCAATGGCTGTCAGGTTCGCTAAAGACCAAGGCAAACAGGTCATTTTTCAAATGACAGACAGTTTTATTGATAAAAAATGCAAAAAAATTGTTCTTAAATAACGATTATTATTAGCAGAACATTTTGAGGATCTCTGGTTGTAGCCTGTCTGTGAGCATTCCCTGTTTTCCAGCCTCTGGTGCTGCACTGTCGTATCCCATTTCTATACTCATATAATCCTCTGACATAATAAAGGTGTTGCCTGTAATTCATCAATGTCTGTTGAATCCAGTGACACAGCTCCTATGAGGAATAAAGCCAAGAGTTTGGCCTTAAGCAGGGGTGGTCCAATTTCCAGGGGGAAAGTGTCCATGTCATGAATATCCCTGTGCGGTGGCAGCCAGAGGACACTACAGAAGGTTAAATTGTTGGTCTGAACTGCTCCAGCAGGGCTGAGGTTCTCCCACATGTTCTGTATCCCTTCCCTCTCCCCTGGGAGGCCCCAGCTCAGGGACAGGGATGAGGACATCCTGGGGGTTGCTGGTGGGTTGTGCCCACCTCATCACAGACCTGTGTGATCAGAGGTACTGTCCCTCTCGCAAGGGAAAAAACATAAACCATGATGCTTTTACAAAACTTCTCACTTTTACAGAAGCATTTGCAGTGGGGAGAGGATTTTCTGTTGTTTTATCAGGGATAGAGTTTATAATCTGAATTGGACAGGGAATACCAATGAGTTCCTAAACATAGAAACAGTAGATGAATCAGAGTCAAATTGGTATTTTAGTACAATAATTGCTTTTCAGCGAACCAGAGAATGACCTGAATCGAACAGTTTTGAAGGAACCAAACACTTCTGCATGCATTTACCAGTTCAGTAAATTGATTCAGCTTCAGTTGACAGCTGTGTCTTGAAAGTGAAGAGCTGTTTGCGTGAGGGGGAAAAAAAAAAGAGTTCTGCGATGTAAAACGTGGAAAACATAATCAATGACAGTTTTATAGCACCAACTGCATGAGCACTGCAACAAGTGACATACAGAGGGGGTGGAGGCTGGTCACAGGCATCATTAATGTCCAGAACTACCAGCAGCTATTTCTGGCAGCACTGGGGGAAATACAAGGCAGGTAAGTGGCTGGCTTGCCAGCAGTGAGACCCCTCCTTGGCAGAGGGGACGATGGATCAGGGGTTAATTGGAAGATCCAGCTCTTGTTGTCCACAGAAATGCAGATCCGGCCTTGAAACACTTCCCAAGGTCTTGGCACTTCATTTCGTAGCTGTGTCTCATGCTCTGAATATTCCCAAGGCACTTGCTATCGTCGGCTGTCGTCTCACTGTCTCTCGGTTGCTGTTTGTTGCTGTGGTTGCACATTGATAAGGTCTCTGGTTATGTCTTGCAGCCCTCAGAATCCAAGCCCAACGTCACCCCTCTCACCGTCCTGGCCCATGTTCTCCGCGCCATCAAGTCCTATGCCCACCTCCTCTACGTCCAGCGACTCATCCCCCATCAGGTCTGTTGCACAATTCGCTTTGCTTTTTGTTGCTTTTGCTATTTCTGTTTAATTTCCCCAGTTTCTCCCACTTCACTTCCCTTTCCCTTTGCATCCTGCTCAAACCCCTGCAACACAGCTGTCTGCACTCAGCAAGAGAGGAGCTTTCAAACCCTTCTGCCCCAGGAGAGAGTCTTTGAACCCCCCTGGGCCTCTGGGAATCTCCTGCCCAGGCGAGCAGGAGCTGGTGCTCACAAGGTCGTGGCCGCAGTGCCCGGTGTCGCTGCTGGTCTTGGTGGTTTTCTCTGGCCACTTCAGCTCCTGAGTTGGCTTTACTCTGCTCTGCAACAGGTAAGAAGTGTACTACAAGGAGTAAAGTGCCTTTGAAAAGCACAGTCATCCCCCATTTTCTGGCCTCTGCTTCATCTGGGATCTGAGGAGGGTGAAGGACATGGGGCAGCGCAGGTGTTTGCTGCTCTGTGCCCATGTCTGTGCTCTTGGGCATCTCTGGAGCAAATTGGTCCTGGAAGTTGCAGATGGACCAATGGAGGATTCCCAGTGGCCCCTGGAACAGTGGGTCAGGCTGTGCTGTGTGCCAGCCCTGTGAGGTCCCCCCGGGGTGCCAGGAGCTGGAACGGGTGCTGCAGTGCCATTGTGCCACATTGTGGACACAGGGCCTGCACTGCAGGTCCCAGCAGACACTCAGTGTCACTGCTGGGCCATGTGCTGGGTGCCCTCCAATGGAGTTCCTCCTGTCTGAGCCCACCCTGGCACAGTGGAGCAAGAGGCTGTTGCCATTCCTGGCGGATCGTGGCTCCCAGTCCTTGGCAGGTGCAGAGCTGGGGCACCAATCCCTGCACTTGGGAGATGTGTCAAACCTCTTTGGTGGTGCCAGGCACAGGCCAAGCTCTTCCCCCACACCTGCAGCCACACAAATGCTGCTGCCCCTTGGCAGGGCGTTGATTTGTTCTGCTGCACATCCGTGGAGGCTGCCAGTGCGTGATGCCCTGCGAGCAGCCTTCCTCCTCAGGGACAGGCTCAGCATCCTCCAGGTGCCCACAGAAGGGCAGATGGGTGATGCTCTGGAGTGCCATGCTGGCCTTGGACCATGCCTGGAGGCAGGAACTGAACGAGAACAACCATCAGGGTCCCCAAAAGCCCCACAGGGCTTGGCTGGGCACAGTGGCAGCGAGAGAGAGCAACCAGTGGGCAAGGGGCAGGTTGGGCCCAGGGACACCAGGCTGCAAGGGTTGGTTTTTGGGGAGAAAACCAACAACTTGAGTAATTCAAGGTAGTAAGCCTGAAAATACCTTTTGTTTTTCATCTGATGGTCTCTTAAGCACTCCACGTGAGTGGTGCCTCCCCAGCAGTGAAGGACCCTCTGGAGTGGGAGGACTGTTTGCCCATCCTGGGTTTTAAGTGTTTGGGAGCTGCTTGTGTCAGGCAACTGGAATTTTGAGAGGAGAGACCTTCATTTCAGGGCTCTCTTCACTGCAAAGCCAAAACCATTCACAGCTCCCCTGGTTTGGGGTTTGCTGTGAAAGGGAACTGGTTTTGCCACAAAGCACTGCCGAATCCCTGGGCTTGCTCAGAGGGAACTCTGAGGAAGTTCAAGTCCTTGGAAAGATAAAAGCTGGTGAAAGCACTGACCTGAGAATGGTGACGCCTTGTTCCCCACCCCAGCAGCTCCCAGGGGCACTTCCATCACTTCTCTTGGCCGTGTCCCAGCCGAGCAGCCTGCAGAGTGCTGGATGGAGCTGGCTGGTGGGGTGGCCCAGTGCCTGGGCAGGTTGGCACTGTCACCACCACCGTCACTGTAGCGTGGCAGTGTCCCAGCTTTGCACCAGCCTTGCTCCAGCCCAAAGCCATGAGGCTCCATGTGTGGGGACAGCTTTGTATGCCTGCACTTTGCTGGGGGGACCGTGAGGTCCCTCATTTTCCCTGCTCTGTCAGTGGATCGCTCCATTCCTGGCTCTCTGCACTCTGGTTCCCTCCCCCGCAGCGTGGGCACGCTGACACTTCCAGCAAAATCTAATGGCTGTTAAATCTTTTTTACCTTCAGGTACAGTCTCTAAAGAAGTGCAGCAAATTCTTCATGGACCTGCTTGGTTTTCTGTTTTGAAATACCTTTCCCCCAGTGCTGATTTTTCTTTGAGAAATCTTGTGGTTGCAGCTGCACCCGGGAGTGATGGGTTTGGCAGAGCAGGGCTGGTGACACCTTTGCTCTGTACCAACCTCTGGTTGGTGATGGCCCCTCAGAGACTCACAGAACATTCCAGCTCCAGCCCAGTGCCTGGAGTTCTCCTGGGGACCTTGGCTTGGGCTGCTGCTGTGTGGGCACCAGTCTGGGCTCTAGTCCTCGTGGTGCCAGCTGGGGTCAGATTGGGATTTACCTTGTGGTGAAATGTGGCTCATCCCCAAGAACCTTCAGCCTCATCTGGTGTCTTCTTCATGCTTCCCCCAAGCAGTGTAGCCGTGGACCCTCAGAGCAGCAGAGGCCTTTGGACCCCTCTTCAACAAGCAGGTGGCCGCCCCTGGGCACAGCAGGGGGTGCTGGTCTGTCTGGGTGGTTTTGTACCAACCTCTGCCCTCTCTTTGCAGCTCCCCACTGCGCAAAGCCCGCGCGCTCTACGCCTGCAAAGCCGAGCACGACTCGGAGCTCTCCTTCACGGCTGGCACCGTGTTCGACAATGGTGAGTCCTGGGGGTACATGGGCTCATTTTTCAGTGCAATATTTAGGATGTTGTTCCTGGAGTGTTGGGAAAGCAGGATGGCGAGAGCTGTGCCCGGTGCCACCAGCAGAGCAAGGCTGTGTGACCGTGCCAGGTCCCTCCCATGGGTACAGACCCCTCTTCTGAGCCATTCCTGGAGGGCTTCTGGGTAGAAGAGATTAGATTCCACGTACCAGCACCAGAAATATTCTGTGCAGTTGCTGTCATGTTTCATGCAGAAGATGGAAAAGTATCATGTGCTTTGTCCCTCTGGATACTGAGCACTGGAATAGGTGGGCTTTGCTTAGTGAAAGACAACATTAATGAACACAGATTTTTCTGTTTCCTGCACCAAGTAGCTGTGCCCCATGGAACTGAGCAGCTCTGGCTTAGTTATAATCCCAGTGTAAAGAAAAGATTTTTTACTACTTTCCAAGTAGTTCTTGGCTTTTATGTGTTATGCATTGTCATTTGGGAAGCTGCTACCACAGACACTGGTTTTGCCCTGGGATATAGAGGAGAATACAGCAGAAAGGGGAAGATAATGAGTCCATGTGAATTAAAGACAACCCCTCATCTAAGCAGCTCCATAGTCATCTAATAAATAAACATGGTCTCCCCTTTGAGAGCCCGTGGGAATCAGAGCAGCTCGGAGGGGAATTAGGAGGGGAACAAGTTTGAATTAAATACATTATGTTTGCTGATAAAAATCAATGGATTATTCAAGGGAAAAAGTACACAGTGTGTTCCAGTCACTCAGCAGCGCAGTCGGGGCTCATGTTGGCTGGAGTTAGAACCAGCACAGCTTGGTGGGAGTCTTGCTGTGATCAAGGGGCTTTACAAACCCCAGCAAAGGCAAACAGATCTCAGAAATACATGCAGACAGGTACCGGTTGGACTTTAAGCTTTGTGACCAAGCAGCAGCTTAATCCAATGGGGATACTGGGGTACTGCTGCCCACAGTGAGCAACACCCACATGGTCAATAATGGCACATTTGAGAGCTCTGGTTAAACTCGTGTCTTGTCCAGGTTGGTTCCAGACATGGCATGAACAGTCAGACCTGCAGAGTCATGGGAGGCTGGGGCAGCCCCGAAACACTGCATCAGTGTAACCCTGGCCTGGCTCTTGCAAAATCAGCAAATTTGCAGGAGTTGATTGAATAAAGAAAGGCTTTTGAGGACTGATGAGGTTTCTGGTTGCACACAATCAGATTGCAGGGTTTGCTTTCCCGCCGGGAGCATTCGCTAATGCAGTTTCCCTCCCAGACTGGGCCAAGGCCGAGCCGGGATGTGCAGGGTTACGATGTGACCATGCTCTCCAACCTCAGAGAGATTTTAGCCCAAATCTGGAGAAAGTTTTGAACCCCTGTTTTTATCCCAAATGCTTCACTTCCCTCAGCCCAGCAGCTCCAGATAGTATGTGGACACACCATCTGCAGCTGAGTGTGCGGCTCACTTGGTCGTGTGGTGGGATTCACTTGGGGAAGGAAAGGCCGAGGAGTCCCCCGGGAGAGCAGGCACAGACAGAGCACTTCAGCTGTCTGAGCCCCTTGGTGTGTTCACAGAATCATCGAATGGTTTGGGTTGGAAGGGACCCCAAAGCTCATTTTTAACTCTGTTAGTTTTCCTTTCTTAAAAATAAACACAAATTAAAGGTCTCACTCTCTTCCAAGAGCAGCTTTGATGTGGTCAGCACACAAGGAGCAGCAGCCCCCGTCCCCTCCTGTAGTGACCTGCCCTTTCCTTCTCTCCACAGTTCACCCATCCCAGGAGCCTGGCTGGCTGGAAGGGACCCTCAACGGCAAGACAGGATTGATCCCCGAGAACTATGTGGAGTTCCTATAACTGTGGGTTTGTGCAGCGCCACTGCTGAGTGTTCCATGGTATCCATGGCAGAGTCCTGCAGGCCCCTGTGTGACGTGGGGTGAGGACATCGCTGTGCCCGCTGGATGGATGTTTGTGTGGATCATGACATGCTCCTCTCCTCCCTGTCCTCCAGGGCTGCATGGGAGCAGTCCTGGGGAGATGGAGAGATGCCCGAAGCCTGCATCCCAGTGATGAGAAAACCAGGAAAGGGACAGCTCCACACTGCAACCAAGTGCTCCAAGGGGCCGAGCCTGCAGACTGTGAATGGCACAAGAGCCCCTGAGCAGGATGTTCCTCACAGCAGGACCGTTCACTGGCTGCATGGAGCATCAGTGGGAGCTGGGGGACTCCCACTCACCAGTGTTCCTGCCAAGGAGGAGCGACCAACAGCGAGTCCTGTGCTCCCAGATCCTTCCCTGCATTCCAGCTGGCCTGAGCGACACTCTCCATGCTGCCAGGGAGCACCCTGACCTTGGGGACAGGGGAAGGGTTGGGGTGCTTTCGGCTGACACCAAACCCCAGACTGGGGCTGCAGCAGCGCTTTGAGGGGGCCGAGCCCCCGTGGTGACTTGGGCAGCCCCTGTGGTGACTTGGGCAGCCCCCGTGGTGACTTGGGCAGCCCCGGTGAGGCGACCGCCCTCCTCGTGCCACCGCAGTGCCGGGTCTTGCAGGCGAGAGTGAGCCCTGGGTGGGCTCTGTGGGGGCTCAGGGCTGGTGGGGCTCAGCAGGTGCTGGCATGGCAGAGTAAGGATATTTTGGACCAAACCTCTCAAGCTCTTTTTTTTTTTTTTTTTTAAGGATTTTGATTTTTGTGAGATAAACCTCAGTGCTGGGCGAGGTGAGCAGCCCACACTGCCTTCCTAGTGCAGCCCCAGACAAACCCTGCTCCTGTTTTTTGGCTATTTGGTACCTCCACTTCCTAATTCCCATTGCACAGACACATCCATGCTCCCACCAGTGCCCAGGCCGCTGATGTGCCGTGTTGAAGCTGTGTCTGCCACTCTCCAGTGCTGTTTTTTAGGCATCTCCTTGCTTGCAGCCTGGTGTGTTGTCTGTCCGTGCCAAGTCTGTGCAGTGCTGCTTGTACAAGGTGAATTATTTCCATCCTCACAGAGCATTTGCTGTTGATGTGGCCAACCTGGGATCTGTGGAGAGCAAAGGACGAGTCCTTCAGCTCCATCTGCCCTCAGAGGATGCTCCTGCCTCCGTGGACACACTGTGAGGGCTCGGCAGAGCGAGTGTGCAAGTCCCTCATCATTCCAGATCATTTATACGGGGGAGGGTGGAAG
Source organism: Manacus vitellinus (assembly GCF_001715985.3). Classification (NCBI taxonomy): domain Eukaryota; kingdom Metazoa; phylum Chordata; class Aves; order Passeriformes; family Pipridae; genus Manacus; species Manacus vitellinus. Next base: position 5,511,843 of record NW_021939882.1, read on the forward strand.
AAGGAGCCCTGTTTGACTGCAGAGCCAGGATATTGAGAGCTTGAATTATTATATTTTATAAAAGAAAGTCTCAAAAGAACCCCCAGCCCGCCGTGGTGAGTCCTGCACCAAAGCGCCGCTGCCACTGCCCTGGGGATGGATGTCGTGGCTTTTTGTAATAATTTTTAAGACTCTGAGTGACTGAATTGCTGTATGTGTCACTTTTTATTTTTGAAAGAATTAATGTATAAATAGAGTATCTTAAAATATTATGAGGGAAAGATCTATATTTGATATTTTTAGAAGAGCTGTAATGAGAGAAGTGAAGGACATTTGAAACCGGTCACAGAGACGCTCCCAAACACCCGGATCCCCCAGCTACCCCAGCCTTGGGCTGCTGCTTCGTTTGCTCTGTGGTGTCACTGAGAGAAGAGGGAGCTGAAATTTCAGCCTTGTTCACGTTTCTTCCACAGTAATTAAACTTCCTGGGCTTTTGTCTTGGGGAAAAAAAAAAAAGAGGAAAAAGTCAATCATTTTTTTTCTGCTTTCCGGGGCAGGCAGCACAGATTGTTCCCAGGGGATCACACCCTCTCCATAACACCCCAGTGCCTTGAGAGATGCTCTGGGCTCCTCACCTGCCTGGTGTTATTTCAGCAGGGGTGAAGTTCCCCACCTGCCTGGTGGTCTCTGCTCTGAGGTGTTGGAAGAAGAGGGTGAGAGGTTTGTAGTGTTTCAGTGTTTCAGTGGCACATTGCTGGTTCATGTCCATCCTTGGATTTAATAGTCAACATTTGTGCTGTTTCTTGGTTTTCCTGAAGCTGAGGATGGGGCCAGTCTTTATCCAGTCCTGGCATCAGATGGGGCTGGGCTTTATCCAGCCCTGGCATAAGATGAGGTCTGGCTTTATCCTGCCTCGGCATCACTCCATGGCTGCGGCTGGTGCTGGGACCTTGGGGCTGCTTGGAGCTGGCACTGGCCCTGCCTGGGGCAGGTGTAACAAAACACCTTCCCAGAGGGTTAGGAGAGGGATGGGAAGGACTAATGGAAAGGATTTTTTTAAAATACTTAATATTTCCTGTCACCACTCTTTGCTTTTGTTTGGGACTGTCCCATCCAGAGCTGCTCCTCCATCATCACTCCTGCCTTCGCGGGATGCTGCCAGAGCAGAGAATGCTGTGGATGAATGGGAATTGCAAACACGCCAAAACCACTCCAAAAGGCATTATTTAGGGACATGGTATTTAAGGGCCTGTTTAGCGATGCTGTGTGAGCACCAGCACAGCCCACCCGGTGCCAGGAGGCTGTTGCCAGCCGTGTCCCCACAAAACCTTTCCATGCAGTGTCCCCCTTTGGCTCCTCAGATGCTCCCGTTACTCTGAGACGGGAGTAAGTTCCTTTTCCGAGGCACATGGGAGCTTTTGGATGTGCTACCTAGAGGGTTTCTGGGAACAAAAGTCCCATGCAGACATATTTACAAGACGTCTCCTGGAGGAAAGGGAAATCAAGCCTAAGTTATTGCTCTTACAGGAGAGCCAGTGGAATATTTTTTTTAATTAAAACTTTCCAAAAAGAAAAATTTGGCTGGAACGCTTACTAAATGTTCCCTTTTTGGGCCAGCTTTAATAGTGTCGTAAACATCAGTTTATTCCAAGACAAATTAAAGATAGGAAATACTTTTTTAAACCAGCCTGACAGGGCATTTGATGCTTAATATTAAAGTCATCAGTCAAAGTGATATGAAAGCTGGGTGGTGGCATTGCCCATAGGCAGAGCCTCTCTCATGGTCCCTGGCCTGTCATTTTGGGCATTAAACCAAAAAAAAAAAGAGATGGTGCAATAATATCTGTTGGAACTGACATTGGACAAGTCTCACAGTGCAGCCCTGCCATGTTTCAGGTCAAGGACACAAGTCTCACAAGTTGGCCATGGCCAGGCCACCATGGTCCAGCCTTGGTCCCAGTGTCCCAGTGGCCACTGACACATGTGGTGTTTCTGTGGTCAGGCTCCCCTTGTCTCTTTACTGATTTTCAGGACTTTTGAATCAGCAAGTGAAGCAACTCAGATGGTTTGAGAGCGCCCAGACTACTGCCACTGTTCCTGTCACACCTCCCAGTGCCCTGCTGGGCGCTTTGGGTGGGGTGGGTTGGATCAGGTTGGGTTTGGGATTGTGTTGGGTTGGGTTTGCATTGGATTTGGGTTGGATTTTACTTGGATTCGTTTTGGGTGTTGGGTTGCACTTGGATTGGGCTCGATTTGGGTTGGGATTAGGTTGGGTTGGATTGTGGTTGGATTAATTGGGTTGGGCTGGATTTGTTGGGTCGTGGTTGGGTTTGGGTTGGGATTAGGTTGAGTTGAATTGGGTTTGGTGTTGGCTTATGGTTGGACTGGGTTGTTTGGATTGGATTGGGTTGCAGTTGGACTGGGGTTCCAAAAAAAGCATCCAAACCCCCTGGTTCACTGACAGCAGTTCAGCACATCGAGGGATCAGGTGGGTCTGTAGCCAAGGGAAGACTTTACCTGCACAAACCCAGAGCCTGGTGGTGGAGGGACATGGTATTTTATCAGCGAGCGTGTGGTATTTTAATTATTCTAATGAACCATAAACCTCAAAGCAATTATAGTTTGTACATGTGGGCTAATTCAAAATTTTAGCTTTTGGGAAATAAAGATTAAAAGCAAAGGGGTTTTTTTAAGAAATAGCTGTTTAAGGCTCTATTCTCTGGGTGAGGAACTGATTGTTTGCAGATGAGCTCGGCAAAGCAGCTGGTAATTTAGCACAATGCTGACGGCTCACAAGGTAGCACCTACCTATTACTTATTGTAAATCCTCCCTCCTGCTAATGAAGCTTATTCTGCTTCTAAACCTCAGACAAAAGGGTCTAGAAAAATCACACCTGGGCTCTAAACTCACTGACGCATGCAGGAAGGGGGAAAAGTCTGCATCAGCCGGGTGTCCTGGAGACCAGCCGTGGGCTTGGATTAGGAGGGGATGGCAGAACAAGGTCTGGAGGTGGGAGCGAGGTGGAGTTTGAACAAACCCATCTCCACAGGGAGATTTCTGTGTCCCTGCTGCTGTGGGTCCATCTCTCTGGGAGACCCCGCAGCCCTCATTGCCTCCTGCCTGCTGCTCCCCCCTCCCTGCCCTGTGCTGGGTCCAGCTGTTACCTGGGGCAATCAGATAATTAAATATCTGCAGATTGGTCAGAACTTTCCTTCACAACCACCTGTGAGTGAAGAGTGGTGGAGGAGTGATGGGTGGTGAGAGAGGCTCTGGGAATGAGCCCCAGAAGGGCCACAATGTAGGAGTGAAGAAACCCTCGATGAAAGCATCTCCCTGGCACAGGGGGCTGGAAGGGGCCTCAAAGACCATCTTATGCCACCCCCTGCCATGGGCAGGGACGCCTTCCTCTAGACCAGGTTGCTCCAAGCCCTGTCCAACCTGGCCTTGAACACTTCTAGGGATGGGGCAGCCACAGCTTCTCTGGGAAACCTGTGCCAGAGCCTCGCCACACAGGGAAGAATTTCTTCCCAATATCCAACCTAACCCTACTCTGTCAGTGGGATGCCATTCTCCCTTGTCCTGTGACTCCATGCCCTTGTCCAAAGCCCCTTTCCACAAACACACCTAAAGGTAAGTTCTCCTTTCCAGCCGATGGCACCGTGGGCTGCCTGGGCTGGTTCCCGCTGCTCCAGCAGCCAGTGAGGATCTTTTCCCAAGGCTGCACTGGGAAGTGCTGCTGTGCCCGGCCCTGCCGCAGCGGGAGGTGCCCACGGCCAGCTGAGGGGTCGGGGCTGTGCCGGTGACATTCCATGGCCCCGCAGCCCATCCGGCCGGGATGCTCTGCTGCTGCGGCAGCTGCGGGTTGTGGGTTTGGTTGTAACTCGTCCTTCCAGCCGCTGCCGGAGCAGCTCTTGTGCAAACAAGCTCATTCTAATGCTGTTTACCTACAATGACTCCTGAGGGAGAGCTACCGGCCTGGACGGCAGCCAGCGCTGGGCTGAGCAGGGAGTGTCTGCCGTGTCCTCCTCACCCAGCTGAGCCGGACGGTGACACTTCCACCGGGATCCGGTTCCTGTGCAGGGCTGGGGGGCACCGGGGGCACTGCGAGACGGGGGCTTGGCTGCTCCTGCTTGGCCCTGGAGCTGCTCCTCGAGCCCCGTCTGCCTGATGTACAGCTGCCTTCCCCGTCCCGCTCCCATAGGTCCCGGAGATGTTATGTTGCTTTCTAAAGCTTATTAATTTTGCTGCAGCCATTACCTATAGTAAATATTTCTGGGTCTGGGAGATGCACGTGCTGCTTCTGCCTCTAGGGGTTTTTGTTGTTTGGGGGTTTTTTTCGGGGGGGGGAATTGTTTTGGGCTTTTGCGTGTGTGGGGGTTTGGGTTTTGTTGGTTTGGGTTTTTTTTTGTTTGTTTGTGGTTTTTTGTTTGTTTTTGGTTTGGTTTTTTTTTTGGGGGGGTGTTTCTTTTTTTTGTTTGTTCGGTTTTTTTTAATTTGGGGTTGGTTGGGTCTTTTGTTCATTAACTGTTGCTGTGTTGGTACCTGAAGTGCTGCTGCTCCGAGCGCCGGGGCTGCCCTCCAGCCACCCGGAGCAGAACCAATTACACCACCAGATCCTAATCGAGCCGCTGTTTATTATTTATTTCCCCAGCAACGACGATATATTTAGCCCAACAGCTCTGAGCTGTTTCAGCCCCATTATGCTCAGCAAATCCCAGCAGCGTGATGGGAGGGAGCGCTGCCCATGGAAGGGATAGCCGAGGGGCACCAGCACCGTGAGCCCCCCGGCACACCAAGGGGGAACCCCCGACCTCCCCTTGCCCCGGAGAGGGGCTGCGTTTGCCCCTGGGCAGTGGGTGTGGGTGGGCAAGGGACTGACCCACACGGGGGGAGAAGCATCTCTGCACAAGGGGAGGGTGTGAGAGCCTCGTCCCTCGGGTTTTCTTTGGCTTGCCAAGGGTTGGGTTGGGCTGGTTGGATTTTTTTTAATTATTTTTAGTAATTGCTCTGGTCTGAGCCTTGTAGGCCAGTCCTGTGTTTGTTTGGGGTAGGAACACGTGCAGCTTGGCTGCAGCTCGGCTGTGGAAGTTCTGCCTGCAAGCCAAAAAGGGAAAAAAAGAAAAGGGTGTGAGAGAAATGAGGAATTAAAAATGCTGGGGTTTAATTTTGGATGGGTTCGCTGGGGCCAAGGCAGTCACTCTGGGGGGATGGGGACAGCAGGCTCAGCCCCCTCCCCATGACCTGTGTCACTGCCTGTACCCCTGCTCTGCAGCAGTTCCCTGTGCTCAGCTCCTCAGGGACGCATTTCTCCCATGTCCAGTCCCTCAGAGATGCATCCCCCTTGTGCTCAGCTCCTTGGGGACACATTTCTCCCATGCTCAGCTCCTCTGGGCCACAGCCTCCCCTGTCCAGCCCCTTGGGAACACAGTCCCCCATGCTCCACTCCTTGGGAACACATCCCCTGTTCCCAATGCCCGTCACTGGGCTCACCAGGTCACTTTTCTCAGTCTCACTCTGTCCTCCTGCATCAGCCATGCAAATAGTGCCCACATGAGATGCTGCCTCAGCTGTTTTCCCCCTACCTTTTCATGTGGTTTGATCTCGAATCAGCAGATCCCATAATTAGAAGGACTCCACTTGTTATTTTTTAAACTCAGAAGTTCCCTGTTGTGACCTCGGAGAATATCCTTAATAATGCTTTGGAGCTGTGCCAGGCCTGTGATGGATTGGATAAGGATATTTACCCCTCCTCCAGGTTGATTTTTATCTGCTTTTCCATGGACTCGGGTGTTGGACATCAATGAACTTCTTATCCCTTCAGAGAGTTCCTCTCCCTGTGGCTCCTCCAGTCTCACTTTGACAAGTTCAATATTTACATGTTTTTATTTTAAAATGGACACGCAGTAGACATATTATTTTCAGGTCTGCCAATATCAAAATTATCTGTAACCCTGACAAGGAAATGAACCAAACTTGTTGACATGTGACCCCATTGCCCAGAGAAGCTGTGGCTGACTCATCCCTGAAGTGTTCAAGGTAGGTTGGACAGGGCTTGGAGTAACCTGGTCTAGTGGAAGGTGTCCCTGCCCATGGCACGGGGGTGGAATGAGATGAGCTTTAAGGTCCCTTCCAACCCAAATGAGTCTGTGGTTCAATGAAACGGATCTGACCAGTGCCTTTGTGCAGTTCAGCATCCAGCTGGTGCCAAGATGGGTACAGGTACCAGCAGAGACACCTCTGGAATGAGTGTCAGCTGGGTCTGAAGGAATGACTACATCTTGGATTTAGGGACTTGAAATGGTTTGGATCCCTAAGGCAGCACTGCAGGACCTGAGCTTGCAGAGTCCTGGGTTCCCTCCCAGACTAGTTCCTGATGGTATCTTGATAAGAACACTGGCAATGTCTGGGTATAACCATAACTTACAGCCAAGGAGTCTTTTATTCTGTAGAATCCCAGTATTTGTGCATTATGTGGCACAGCTCTGTGAGCTCCCACTGCAGTGGGGAGACAGCCACGGACAAAACGGCCCATTGGGGACTGTCCCAGGGACAAACACGAACTCAAGAGCTCAAATCTTAAATGTCAAAATTGTAAAAATGGCATTTAATGGCATCTTTTCCAAACCAGTCTGAAATGCCATTGTTTTATTGGGATAATGTGAACACAACAGAAATCATGAGTTGCCATCTCATGCTGGGCTTCATCCGAATTTCTTGGAAGCTAAGGATAGAGCTCCAGAAAGCAAGTAATTGCAAAATAAGGCAGCAGGTGAGGGAGGGCTGCAGCCCCATGGCCCCCAATCCGCCCTCCCAGGGCAGGGCAGCACCATGGCCACGCTCCAGCCACAGCCAGTGTGGTGGGACAGAGCACAGGAGGGGCAGAAATCCTGCAAGGAATCAGAACCTGGTCCACAGATGTTTCTGATGTCAATGATTTTATAAATGGAATGGGACAAGTGGGATTTCATGTGGAACATGAACACATTGAGGACTTGATGCACTTGCCATGAAGCTGGAGCTCATGAGACACAGAGCAGTTATATTATCCTAATATCTGATGTCGCTCCTTAAAGAATCTTTCCACAATTGTTTCACAAATAAACGCGGTTATCATAAATCCCGTTCTTGTATTGCCTCTGACCCCCATCCACAGCCATCCAGCTTGGGAATTACCGAAGGGAAATTTATGTAAGCTTTGTTTTAATTGCAAACAATTCAAAGAAATCATTCCCTGCTGGGAACTCGGCCTTTTATGCTGCAGTTAAATGAGATTTTATTACAGCACGACTCGCTCTGCTGCTCAGGGGGTGAAGGCATGAGCTGTGCTGAGGTTTTAGTTACTGATGGGTTGGAGACATTGACATTCGAAAACTCCAATGGCCACATGGCAGGGAAGGAACTTCATGACAGCATTTTCTGTTCTTTATGAAACCAAGTGCAATGTTGTCACAGCCAGACAGAGGCACCTTTCAGTGTTCCTGATATAGGAAGTCCTTTTTCACAATTTGGGTTAAATCCTGCCTTTGGGAAGGTATGATCCTGCTGCACAGGACCCCTTAGGCTGGAATCCCATAGCCCATCCCCTGCCCAGGACTCCCACCCCAATCCACATCCTCCCCCCAGGTAATGCCCATGACTTTGTAGTACATTTTGTTTCTCTCTATCACTAACATTTGGCATCCAGTAGTTGCCTTGGGAAGGAGCTTTTATCACATTCTGACACGTATCAGATAGTTGAGAACCACTGCAGTGACAAAATACATTTTAAATCATAGAATTACAGAGTGACTTGGGTTGGAAGAAACCTTAAACTCCTCTTGTTCCACCCCCCCAGCATGGGCAGGGACACCTTGCTCTAGACCAGGTTGCTCCAAGCCCGGTCCAACCTGGCCTTGAACACTTCTAGGGATGGAGCAGCTGCAGCTGTTCAGGGAACCTAAATCAATTCTTTATTTAGTTACATAACATTTTGTGCTGTTTTCCTCAGTTGAACTGGCCCGGCAGCTTTAGCCTTTCTCTGAGGTGGGCACAGGTCAGGCTGCTCCAAGGCACGTTCCTGCTCTGGATTACATTAGAGAACCACAGTGCTGATTTTCCTCCAGAAAACGGGCATTAGAATGCAAAGGCAAAACATAGGCAGCTGTGATTTTCAATTAAATTGTTAATTTGAACTTCATCATCAGAAATTCTCCTGCTCCAGAACTTCTACAGCAGCAATTCACTCCAGTACAAATAATTCCTGCATATAAGGTGAATAATGAGACCACCACAAATGAACCGACTCGCTGTTGGACCCAACCCTCTCCAGGATCACAGCAAAAAACTCCACAAAAGCATTTTGGAGCCATTTAATGAAAAAAGCAGAATTTTATTATATGGTTTCTGTCCATTATTCGGCATTGCTGTAAATGGCTCACATTTACTGCAACTTCTGTACAGATGTGTGGCTTTGTATTACCAGAACAGCAAATTTAAATGAAAAAATAAATGTTCAACAATTCCACACAAGCTTTTACAGTCCAACATTTCACTGAGTAGGTGAAAACTACAGACTTGTTACTACAGAATTATTCAGCATGAATAAAAAACTACAACTTTTATTTTTAAACAGGAGTCACTGGTTTAATTTTTTCTTTTATGCTGTTTAAAATTGCTGTGATAAAAATAATGATTTTTTAATAATGCCATACACCGGTATGATATAGGATTTGTCCCCAGTATATATCTTTTTGTTTAATATACAAAATAGAGTAATGACCCATCGCTTGACTCTGCTGTTGTGCAGGTTGTTGGAGGTGGGATGTTTCCACACACACGCACACACACAGCCTTTCCTTGGATACGAGGCCTCTGGCTGAAGAGGCTCTCGACCTTCCTGGAAAATTTGGTTCCTATGTGATGTCGATGGCTCAGCAACCCCTGGTTGCAGACTGGGCTAACGATAGAGCGTGACTGGTATATAATCATGGAATCCCCGACTGGTTTGGGTTGGAAGGGACCTTAAAGACCATCTCATTACAACCCACGGGCAGGGACACCTTCCACTACACCAGATTGCTCAGAGCTCCATCCAGCCTGGCGTTGAACACTTCCAGGGATATAAGAATACAATCTTTATAAAATCTCACTCTAAGTCATGTCCCTGAAGTCCTTCCTCGCTAAAACTCGACTACAGGATGCTCCCGCAGCCAACGTTCATCCAGGCACTTCCTCCTCCTCCTCCTTCACCTTTCTCTGTGAAAATGGCGAGGTCATTTTTCGGCATCAATTGGCACCTATTCCCAGCCCCCCTCCCTCTGCCCTCCCTCGTGGCGGCCCCCCAGCGCCCCCCTGTCCCGGTGTCCCCCCGTAAGGCCATTGCGAGCGCCCGGCGCGTCCTGAGCTGCCCCCGCCGTCCCTGGGCGGATCCGTGCACTTTGTGATAAGGCACTGAAGAGCCAAAGTCAGAATTCTCCCTGCTTTATCCAGAGTGCAGGGACTACCCACTGCTACACGGACTACGGATAACAGGACATGGACTTCTCACTGCTGACTAAAGCACTATGTTTTCTCACTGGTGAAGTTTAGAACTGAACAGCACGTACAGGACGATTCTTTCTCTAACATCACAGTTTCCTTTGTTTTTCCTTAAATCCACAGACTAAAAATGAACATACAGGCAAACAGACACAAGGGGCAGAGAGCCTCTCCTCCTACATGACCAGTTCTCTCATGGGGGGATCACAGAATCCCAGAATTTGGGTTGGAAGGGACCTTAAAGCTCATCCAGTTCCAACCCCCAACTCCATCATCATCTGTTGGAGCTCACTGCAGTTGCTTCTGCTGGCAAAAATGCCAAGTTTGGGGTCCGTGCACCCCGACCCGCACACGCGCTGTGCCCCAGGCTCCGACCGAGGGCTCTGGGGATACAAGTTTATAAAACATTCTCCAAAGTAAGAGCAGGTTTCCTTTGAACCAAAAAGCCCCCCCAAAACCCAACAGCACCAAACTCCTATCTGTATCTGTATCTGTATCGCAACTGGGCGCGTGAGGATTCCCATGGAATTGGGCTGGATGTCATAATTAAAATCCTGACCTTTAATTGTTACAAAATGTACATATTCTGTACAGATCAAAGGAGAGAATGATTATTTATTTTTATTAAAGGTGCTATTTTACTCCAAAGTACTTAATATAGGATCTTTTTTTAATAGGTATAACATTCAAAAAGAGATTTAAGAAAGGAGAATTGAGTTTCCTATTTCAGTTGGAAACCAATGTTTGCTGAAAGTAGAAATGTGCTGTGGACACCCCATGCTCTGTATTTACATATTGCTGGCACCTGGATGTGGATTATTGCCCAATTTTGAAGCTGTTTTTGCTGTGGGAGTGAGGCTGTGTATGAAATTCCCCCGGGAGGAGTTCAGAGCTGGGTGTCCTGGCTGACAGTTTTTGCAGTGGGGGTCTGTTTCAGCCATGCCTCGGGAGCAGTTCCCGACCATACAGATAGGAGCATCCCACCCAAAAGCCAACGGGAATTTTTACACAGTGATTCAATAAACACAAACCCAACCCTACAAACACCCACGGAGCACAGGTTTTCCCCTCTGAACAAAGCACTTCTTTGGATACGAACACCGATGCCTCCGGTGCTGCCTCCAGCCAAACCACACAGAACGGGTTCCCACTCATCATATTTGTGACCCCTACAAAAAATATAATTACATGTATCATGATAAAGCAATCTGTCATCTAAAAATCATCCTTATTATACACTATACAAGCTATTTTACAATCATTTAATAAATTGCTTTTAAAGCTGCAGTAGCCCTTCCCTTCTTTTCTTGTATCAGCGAATATACCGATTATACATATTTGAAACTATAACTAAATATAAAAATATATTAGGTTTTGTATTTTCTCAGATGATCTTTCTCATTTCTATTACACAAATAATCTGGCCACTTTGAGTAAAAATCAAATTTTAGAGTGGCTTAGTAAATATTTCAATTTTGAGATACAGAAAATTGTTAAGGTGCACGTAGAAAAGGCTACTACAGCTTCTAAACATCGGAAAATATCCTTATCAATGGCAACAAGGAGAAATCCACATGGCCTATGGGAATTTATGGCACGCCAGGAATTCAGTGTGAAGGGCTGCAGCCTTACAAAGACAGAAAGTTTGACGGACAACTCTAAGACCACGAACTCAGTAGCGGAGCTTTCCTGCTCTCCAGGAGAGAGGATGGAGCAGTCAGTGACGGGTGGAGATGTGGAATTGGGTCTCTAACCAGGCGAGTTTGGAGCTGGGATATCCAGTCACAGCCGTGTGGCCGCTCGGACATCTCCCCGAAGAGGAGGACTCTGGAATCCGTCCAGGAGAACAAACCCAAACCACTGGGTGCAATCACACGTCCACCTCCTCTGTCCGTGGGGGTTTCCAGATATACTCGTGTGATGACAGGTTTAAGTGTATAGAAAATGTGAGTTTCTCCACACAGAAGTAAACTTTTCTGCAGCTATGCATATTTTCCTGAAAATTTCCTGATGGGCAGTCAGGACTGATCTTCTTGGCATCAATGCAGCCCATGACTCTTTGCGTTATGGCTGTTGCATCATATGCAAAAATCAGGCTTCTTTTTTTTTTTTTTTCAATATATAAAATAACCTGCTCATTTACATCCAGTGAGGACTGGGTTAATTTTCTATGAATCTGCATATCCAACACTTCTGCAATATACCAAAAGGATTTCATTCGGATCTACTGAAATGAGATTTGAGAGTGTTCTCCCACCCACCCTGGCCCTTAAAAAAAGCCAAATTTTTATAGCCGCTTTGACAGTTGAAAGCGATTAGGTTAGAAAAGCCCAACCCTTTTTCACATGAATCTACTCAAGGATTTACTGTCTAGAGGTCGTTTAGGAAAGCTACAAGCTGCCCCACCTTAAAAAACCAGCTGTACAATAGGCATCTTGAAGTATTACAAAAAAATTATGTAAGAAAAAATGAACAAGCCGAGTTCACGGTATATAAAGTTAAAGGAAATTGCTAAAACCAGACAGTAATAGCTATAAAAGGCACAACTTCCCTTTTCTGATATACACTTGTAAACTTTCTTCAGGTTACATGCATAAACCAAAATGCTACCTTAACTTTAAAAAAAAAAAAAAATCCAAAACACTTTACTAAAATAAAAAAACAAAACGCCTAAAAAATTGTCTCCAGCCAACTGCAGCAATTAATTAATTAGCAGAATGTTCGTAACAGCCTCAGAGCTTGTCACTGGTGGTTTGATGCATCCGGGGATGGTGCACGAGGGGAGAGAGAAAATTTCTAACAAATAGGATTTACGATTTCTTTGCCTTTCCTTTCTCCCCAATTCTTTCCCAAATGGGAGAAATCCGCTGCTTCTCCAGCCTAACTCTTGGCCCTCTGTAAACCACATGTAGTGCATAATTACAAAAGAAACACCGCTGCGAGGACAAAAGGAACAAGTTCTGTAGGTTTTCTCTTTACAAAACAAAGCTATCGAGTGACGGTTTCTTAAGGCAACCCTTTGTGTTAAGGCAGTCACTTCTGATGAAACAAGAGCTTCTTGATATTTCCATTGGAATATTTTGGTATCTGATTGCTGATGATTTCTGCCAACATTTCTGGGAACTCAATACTCATGGATTTATCCAAAAATGTCTGGAAGCAAAAGCTCAGAAGATTTTCAACCACCTACAAGTGATAAGGCAAAGAATTACTTGCACACGAAGATGTACAGAAGAATCACTCACATCCATCCTCCTCCCACCCAACCCCTGCCTATGGATGAGGCACATCCCAGCACCCCTCACCCCTGCTCCAACAGGACAGGCACAGGCATCCTCAATTAATTAATTCTTGTCAGTGGCACTCCAATATAAACCAAACAAACAGATGCAAACACTGAAGAGATTCAGTATCAATTCCCATTCCAGCAGATAAGTGACATACACATGTACAAGCTTAATTAGATCTTTTCAGGTGCCTGGTACAGTAACAAATAAAAAACAGTAGTTTTGAGGTCCCAAAGTTTCCCCCGTTTTAAACATTGCTGGGACTGCTTTGTGTAATTTAGAATTAAATTCCAAAGGAGACAAGACTGAATTCTGAAATTCTTTGCCAAATGAATCCTGCTAACACCACACATAGCGCTGAGGAATTATTTCAATGCAATTCCAACTACTCCATAAATTCATAACAGGTTTTAAACTTCACATCTCTGCTACTACTGCAAATCATTTACAGTTTCTGAGTTCCTCCATTTTAAAGCAATATAATTTTTAAGAACTAAAGGGGCTGAAAATTAGATGAATTATAAAATTAATTGCTGCAGATTCCACTGCAGAAGTAGCCTGAGAGCAGCATGTTCACGGCTGTCAATTCGCCTTTCGTTAGACAGGAGGGGGGCACGACCTCCTCCTCCCCCGTGATATTTATCCCTTTAAATAATAAAAGCCTAGAGGAGATCACTGTCACCGCCCCAACGTGTTTATCTGGAATGCCTACAGCATTCCTTTCAGGACTTACATCATGCATAGAGTCCAGCAGTTTAGTCAGTTGATAAAATCGCTGCCAGTTCTGGCTGGAGTTCCCTTCCCTCTTCACGATGGCCTTGCCCAGCTCCTTGATGTACGTCATCCGGATTTCTTCAAACAGAGACTGACTCTTCAGGCCTTCCTTGGGAACTGCAACATTGATACGAACCTTTAAGACATTATAAAGCTATGAACTGTGTCACTATTTAAGTTCTCGTACATCAGGAACTATAGTGATAGGACAAGGAGTAAGAGGGGAAATTTAGGTTAGAAATATGGAAGAAATTCCTCCCTGTGAGGTGGTGAGGCCCTGGCACAGGTAGCCCAGAGCAGCTGTGGCTGCCCCATCCCTGGAAGTGTTCAAGGCCAGGTTGGAATGAGATGAGCTTTACAGTCCCCTCCAAACCAAACCAGTCTGTGACTCTATGAAAATGACCAGAAGAAAAAGGACTTGGACTGACTGAAATGACAGCAGAGAGAGAAGGAAAGAGCAGGAACTGGGACTGATGACTAGCTGAACAAAAAGCACAAGACTGCTGCAAAATAAAACAAAGAAACAGAGGGAAGGGAATCAGTCCATGAAGGCAACAACATCCAGCCCTCAAAGTGCCTTGATGAAGAACCATCAGGGCTGGAACTCCCGTGTTCTCCATGTCTGGGAAAACGTGACATTAGAAAGATTCCATAAAAATTCTGCATGTCAGCAGAAGAGCAAGGGCAGAATCACAGGATGGCTTGGCTCGGAAAGGATCTTGAAAGATCATCTAGTTCCAAGCCTCCTGACATGGATCAAGTAACGCATCCAGGCAAGGACTGACAGATTGGACAACAACCCGACTGCCCTAGCCATGAAGGAATCGGGGCATGGACAGAGCTTTTTGGAATAGGGATGGGACATCGAGATAGTGCCAGGCAGATGAGGATCTGGGGGTCAGAAACCCAAGGTGTGGGGACTCAAATCCACGTTAAGTCCCTGTGCCTACATCCTCCTATGAGGATGGCCCTCCTTAAAGGCCAAGGACTAACCCGGACAAAGGAGAACATGGACTCCAGTGGCCCTTAACATCCTTCATTTGAAGCCTCTGATCACCTTGGTGAAGTGAATGGAAAGAGCTGAAGATAGGGAAGAGAAAGAGCTGAGACAAAGGCAACAGAAAGCAAGAGAGGAGGAGAGAGGCCATAAAGCACATTCCCTTCCTCAGAAAATTCAACCCTCACTGCACTGTCAGCATCTGAGAGATGCTGAAGTCTCTTGTCTGCCTTGCCTACACAGGAGATGAAACAAGTCAACTGTTGTTTCAATAATTCACATGTAAAAGGTCCGTGAGCTATGTCTGTGTGTGAGCTACATGTCCAGACCCGTGTGGGATTCCTGTTTTACTCCTCCTCCTCCTCTTCTCTTGGAAAACTTAACACAGAAACACAATAAACCAATTAAAATTGCAAAGTCGTGGATTAAAGAGCTATACAAATTTTAGCCATTCAATTTGCAGAAGTTCCACAATGTACCACTTACACAATGTATGTACTCAACAAAATATGAAGATATATTGTCTTTCACCGTAAATCGAATGGAGAGGCCTCTCTGGGCAGCACCAGCGCCTGCCTGGCCTGGCTCCTGAATGGGCTGAATTCTGCCAGTGCTGCCTTGTCACCACTTCTGCCATGGAAATTTCTCTAAGGAAATTTCCAATTCCTGTAAGGAAAGTTGGCCTACACCACACCCAAAACACTCAAGGAATTTCTGGGAGAGATTTCAGAATCAACCAGAAAATGTTCTAAATCTGCAGCTTTGGGGAAGTTTTAAGTTCCTACAAAGCCCATGGCTGTGAGAGGCTGAAAGTTTCCTGTGAAAAGAGCCCTTGTCCCAGTTCTGGGCTTGGCAGTGAGGCTGTGGCAGGTCTTGCCAGGCTGATGGGGCACTGGGCCCTGAGGGAATGGGCCATGGCAGCCCAGTGCCCCTGCCCACACCCATCACTCACTGCCCTGCAATGTGAACAGTGCTGGGGTGCACATTCCTCCTGCTCCTATCAGGGAAAACCCCAAAGGGAACGAAGTTCTCATTTCTTTGTAAGAATTAATGCTGTTATTTACTGGAAATATTAAAGTTACGGAATGTTTACACCCTCTCTGTAATAAACTGTTTAAACTTAATAATATTTACTTTTCATCCTGTTCAAGGTCCCTTCCAACCCAAACCATCCGATGAAGATGATGAAGTGCTACGCTGAAAAATCTTGACTTGCACTGCTGCTCTTGCTACTTTCAGAGCACGCTGGCACCTGTCACTGCACTGAACTAAAACCAATCTGACAAGCAGAAGCAGGAGCATGTCAGCAGCTCCCTCGGCCCCGTGGGACTGCGGGAATCGCCATGATGGTCGTGGGATGGGATTTCCCAGGACACAGAGGCACAGGCTTTCCTGGTGTGAGGCGAGGTGCCCAGCTCACACCCACACCCAGCACACACACACGCTCCTTGCTGGGTGAGTCCCTGGACTGCAGCCAAGCCAGCCAAGCTGAGATCCTCAGGGAGCTACAGCCCCAAAGAGCACAGAGAAAACAAAGTCATTGGGTAACAGTGATGTCAACAGAGGGGAAAAATAACACTGTAAAAGTTATTTACATACAGTAACCAATATTACTTATGTTGTCTCATGTTAGTTTATTTCTGTATATTCTGAAAGGACTATTGTGACACCACATTTGACCTTTCATGCAGTACAGACAGAATTTTACTAAGCTGTGACTTAACTCCAGCATATCTTACTGAAAGATAAAAATCATCATGCAGCATATTATATAAATCTATCTTACAGTATTTATTGCAAATCCACCACATACTTTTGTAGATATAAATGCCAAAAGCTGGGAATTGAGCTGTTCACCTACTTGTAGAGAGGAGAAGCAATGTCTTCATGCAGAGATACTCCTCATAGGAGACTTGAAGCCGTGAGAGCTCTCGGGCGACCATAAGCATGTGTTTGCATTGTTCATACATACATGGGAGATTCATCCTCTGCCTGAGGAATAAAAGCATACAAATTAGTGACATGTCCAGGTATCTGAGAGTTCTACATCTCTGGGTTTCCAGGCTGCACTCAGAGCAGCGGGGGGTGCAGAGGCAGACGACAAGCTGTACGTGAGCCATCGCACAGCGAAATGACGCTCCCTTTTCTTGTGAGCCCACTGAGGTGATTGCCTTGGTTACACAGACAGACACCGGCCCAGCACTGCGGAACGAGGCAGCCTGACGTGCTGAATCCCAGCGCCACAAAGGGAGCCTGTCTCTACCAAGGACCGGCAGCAAGCTCCGTTATCAACAGACGTCAGCACAAACTCGACATAGAAATCGAGTTCATTCACTGTGCGACAGAGCTCTCCAAGCCTGGCAGTCCCAAAGTGTTTCATCTTTCTAAGGAATGATGGTGTGCTATGCTAGAGATGAGATTCCTCTAATTCTTTCAGTACTTTTGCAAAGTGCACCTGATTTAACACATACTTCTTCACTACTGACAGCAGCAACTTTCTGTAACTTCTCAATTTCTTACACTTGTATCCTCTCACGTTCATAAAGCGATGACTAGCACTGCAATTAAATGTCATTACCTTTGTAGTCTAATAATCAAGTTTCTAACCATAAATGGAAAGTCATGTTGACAACCAAAGGAAAATTTTGGAATCAGAATAATACATTATGTTTTCATATACTCTTTTTGGGTTTTTTCCCTGTTTCAATGAAACCTTGCATCAAGATGGGAACTCTTCCTTTTATTTAGTAGTACCTCATCTGACATAACAATCCCCTTTTACAGTTGGGTACTGTGAATATTGCTGGATTAGTTTTGGGTGGGAAACGAAGAACAGATTAATTCTGAAGAGTGCACAACAGATTTATGCTTTTCCATGTTTTTGTTTTGGTAAAGGCAGGCAAAATAATCTGTTTCCCATGCAGTGAGTACACAATCTCTCTGCAGTGATGTCAGCACTTTATTTTTCATTAACGATGTGTCACCTTTCCTAAGTCATCACCTATTCAATATTAAAATCTACACACAGACAAAATGGGATCCCTGTGAAAGTTAGAAGTAAGATTTGGTTATGAAACTACAGTTCCTTAAAGCTGATCAGTTTTCTGTTCTCCCTTCCTTAGCCCTGCAGGAGGAGTATGTGATGCACCCTCACAAGCATCTTAAAAAACCCTGACTGGAAAGAAGAACCACACCTTTCTCAAGATGGAAAAAACAGAGAATAATAGGAATTCCAAGGGGGTTTGAAAGACAGAAATACAAGCTATGAAACAGTATTAAACTAGAACAAGCACAAGTGTAAAACCCCACTGCTTCCAAATGGAGCTGTTGGACAATTCCTTCTGAGTGGAACAGGACACTGCCCTGTACCTACAGCCACAGTCTGTGGGCTCACACATGAACCCAGAAACACTGGATTTACATTACATTCCATAATCAAGGAGTAGCAGCACAAATATAAAGTGCACACAAGGTAAAGCTGCATGAAACAGGAGTAAGTGCAATGCTGGGCTGTGGGATGTTTCTCAGGGCACTTGACACAAAGCCACCATCTGGCTGCTTGGCAAATGCTGTCCTGACCCCTCTGGGCTGTATCAAAGGGCATCTCAGAGATTTCAAATTGAGTAATTTAAACACATTCTCTGACAGGGCTCAGCAGTTTTCCTCACGTAAAACTATGCCCATTTCTGGGCAGAAGGTTAAAATAAACATTATGAAATGGGTCAGCCTGTCATTTGTTTCTGTCTGCTGTAAATTCAACCATATCCACAAGGCTGAGAATCCATAGGAAGACACACAAACTCTGGGCAGTACCAGGGCTATGCAAACTGTAGTTCCCAAAAAATGAGAGCAGGCACAGCCCCCTCCCTTCAGCGAGGTCTGAGCACACAGATGAGCTCTGCCCTGTGCCCTAGAGGCTGCGGATCTGGCTGTGTCAGAGCACGAGGAGGCTGATTCACTGCCTCATCCTAAATGCTGGCAGATGCTCTGGGAAGAGGTCCCAGCCATTCCCATCTCAGATCTCCTGGCCAGGGCACATCAGATGATCTCAGCTGCCACAGGGAACCTGCCCGGGGACAGGGCTCAGGTCACGGACACAGACTCGGAGAAGGGCAGGGCTCAGGGCTCTCTCCCTGCCTGCCCAGGATCCTGGTTCCCCTCCCTGCACAGGCCATTTACCATCTCCATGGATTAATTTACCCACAAATAGACCAGATGTAACACTTCAACTCAATGCTATATTTAGTTAATTAAAATAGACATTGTACTCAGTGAGGACACCACAAGTGCCGCCTTCTTAGCTGAAACTACCCACAGAAACATGCTGGCTCTCAAGCAGAACTTTGGGATACTCAGGACCAGCAATCCCAGGGAAGCTGCACCCCATGGCAGTTCAGGAGCTGCTGAGCTCGGATTGAGCCACAGGAGCTCCCCAGGGACACTGGCAGGGCCGCAGCAGCTGAAGGCTTCTGCAATTACTGCCAGGCACATAAAAAGACTCAAAGAGGTGACTGGCAGCATTTGATCACTGTGAAGGCATCCTGCTGTAATGACTGCACATTTGAGTCCACCCTGAATCACCCCCTTGCTCTGTTAAGTATCCAATACCCCTCTGCTTTAGGGACCAGCTTCTCAAGGGGCACTGGTGGTGTTCCAGCTCAGCCCAGATCACAGAACACATGGATATACGTGTGCTTGCTCTGGGGGACGTGTGTGGATGATAAAAGCACGTGATGAGTTTTCAACACTGCTGTGAGTCACTCAGTTCAGTCAAGTCTGTGAAAGACTAAAAACCCAGTAAACAGGACGCTGGTGTTCTGAACACCAGATGACACTGATTCCACAGAAGGAGTTACAAAAGAACCTTGGGGAAAAAATCTGGGGAATAAGAGAACTGACAAAACATTGCTTATAAAACTGTAATCACTGTTATTTTTCTAATCAAATACATCAATACAGCTATTCTGTATGGCAGATGAGATTGGAAGGACAAACAAGACCATGGAAGTGACCTCACACCTCAAAGCAAGGAGCTATGATGATGAACATGTAACTGGAGTCGAAATCCCAAGACCCAGAACTTCCAGGAACTTCTTTCTCAAGCTGGGCAGCACTTCAATGGTATTTGCTACTTGATGAACACAACTGTGCACTGTCACTGTGCTCACTGTAATTTCGGGCACATTGTGACATACCCAGAGGCCAAAAGCTGATCCAGTACCAGTGCCCGTTCCAGCAGGGCATGTTTTGAATCACAGACTGAGGAAACAGTTATACAATACTGCAAAATCACAGGTTTAAACCATTTTCAAGTACTAAATAATGGCCTGAAGCCTAAGATTTATTCAGTTGCCACACGTTTCAACAACTGAGTTCTGTGTTTTGTGTGTGAACACATATATTATCAGCTAGGATAGATATACCTCCATTAAAAAATAAATAAATTACAGGAGTACAGACATAAAAGTGAAATATTCAACACATATTCAATTTTTAGGAGAAGACTGAGCAAATGGTTAAGTTGCCATCCTAAGATTTAAGAAGAACAGAATTTAATCCTCTTTCCCACCACAGACTGCATGAGCTACTCGATCTTGCTACTCCATGTAAGTAAACTGTAACTACACAGGATGATACTGGCCAGGGTTGGTACAATGATAAATGCATGAAAGACTGATGCTGTTCAGATGCTTGAGCGGATACATGAAGTTAAAGAAAGTCTAATTAATTCCATAAAAAAATCAATCTCAAAAAAGTATTCTGCAGTTAGGTCCAACTGAACTACTGTTTCATTGGAGACCCTTCCAAGAGGGGAGTTTCTCTTCCTGAAGCGGAAGACACTGAATTGCACCAAATGTGAGGACAAGGCTTTAAAGTTCAGAAACTGAAAGAAACCCAAAAATTAAACCAGAAGTAACTGCACTTCTCTGCAACCACGGAAGTAATTCTGCATGCTCTGGTTTCTGTTATCCCCCTGTTCCATTGTCAGATACCAACTATTACTGAATCTATCCTATGTGGCCACATTTGATCATTCAAATCCAAGGGCATTTTTTTTCTTGCAGTAAAATCCAGGTGCATTTTTGCTTAATTGCCCATGATGCCTCTCCTGTCCTGCTCAACATGCCAGCCCCAGGTGCCCCTCCAGCTTTCCCTGCTCCGGAACCTTCTCACGACTCCTGCAGCGGTTTTATTGTTAGTCAGTGTTTGTCACACTGAGCTCCGAGGTGGCTCTTTTATTGAGGGATGGGACATAAAAAGTTACGACCAGAGAGTTTTATGGAGAACCTGTAGCCCACTGGAGAAGAAACTGCAGTTCTCTCAGTCAATGTGTTTTATTGAAAACAAATGTCATTGTGATCTACAATTTATGCACCAAACTGTAACTGGAAGGAATTTAAGAATTACTGTTTGCTATAACAGGGTTACCCTTGCAGCTTTGTGTTTTTCAAGAATATCAACACCTGGCTGTGAAGATCTGTGGTTTTGAGCCACTGATAAAACAGCAGGAAATCTCTGATGTAAGGCAAAGTAGATGTTGCTACACTTAGTGACATCAATTATTTCAATTCCACCACACAGAGATTATTCTGCTCCAGAGACACATTCTAAGCACTTTAATAAACATAAGTACACACATGGGCCCTCACCTGCCATCTCCTCCACACCTTTTTTCTGAAGTTATTATAAGGCAATGATTACAGTTTATAGAAGTCTGAATAAATATTTACACAGGGAAAAAAAAAAAAGGGAATAAATAAACATGACAAAGGAATGTAAATGGCTGATCCCACAGAAAATGTAACAACTATTATGTTTTTTTTAAAACACGGCAAATATTTGGGAGATCTGATTCTGAAGTGCAACAGAACCAAAAATACTGTGACTCTGTCAAAACATGCCAATTGTATTGCCTCCACTGCAAGGTCATGAAACAAGAGACATGAATTAGATGCAATCACTTCAACAATCCCAAATTCCCTCTTTCCCTCCCCTCTACAGTACAGTTGCTGCACAACACAAATTTGGAAAAATACAAGGATAATGATGTGTGGTGCAAGAAAAAAATACGTCCAAATATTCCACCAAATTCAACTTTGCTTGAAAATTGATAACAAAGTTCAACAAGAAAATATAAATCAGGAAGGCTGTTCCACTTGTAACCTTGTTTTTTCAGCCCTACTTTAATCAGGCTCAGAAAGAAATGTTTAAGGAATTGGGAACTCTGGGAAACTGGTAGGACCATATTGCCACTTTTATACACTAAACAGACAGAACATTATGCAATTTGCCAAAATTTTCTCTCCATCCCTAACATATTTTTAGCTCTGACTGTGTTGGCTCTGATAACATGAATGATTCCAGTGAATGGTGCTGGAACAGTCACAATATGGAACATTTAAGCACAAACACCTCCCACAAAAACTCCTGGATATAAATACACTTAATATCTCAATTACCTTTCTTTCATTTGACTTAGTTAAAAACCCTAAGCAAGCTCCTGAAAGAAAAACAAGTTGCAAATGACAGGCAGATCTGGGATCTCTGCAATGATTTGTTACCCAGTGATTCACCCCTTGAGTGCAAACCCCAGAAACGCTGTGGCAGGTCTTACTCACTCGTTAATGATCAGATCCGGTGCAAAGCACAGGAGATTGCCATTGGATTGCTTGTAGGATCTCCAGCCTAAAGCAAAAGCCATTAGGAACATCCAGGAGTACTGCAGAAGGGTCATTTGGTCATCCAGGTGCAAATTTCGGAAACCTAGAAAAATAAAAAATTGAGGGGGGGTGGTGTCAGTTGTGAAAAAAAAAAAAGAAAGGACAAAAAACTTGCATGACTTGGAAAAGGGCCAGGGTTATGAGCAGCACAACTGCTGTGCTATCAGTGCATAGGCACTACAGGGAGTAAAAGGGGATGTAATATTTAAAAGTCATAATATATGGTATGTGCTTATCTGGAACTGATGGTCAGTCAGATAGATCACAAAAGGCAACAACTGTATTTCATATACACTATAATTCACTGGGCTGCCTTCCAAAAATAACAGGGTTTGCTACTTTTCACAAGAGCAGTCCACCAGACAATAAATGGCTTAATGTAAAATTTTGTTCTTATTCCACAACAACTGTACACAGAACTTAGAAAATAAGTACTGCATTAGTTACCAGCATTAACTGCTTCTGATCTCATATGCAGCATTAACACAGCCAAGTGAATAAGGAGGAAATGGGTAGAATCTGACAACTGGTCCCTCAAACAGTCTGAAAATGCTGGCAGCTCTGGATTTACAACACTAGTTCCTATCAGATCCTGCCCACATTTAGCAGGAATCTATCGTGCCACACTGAATCATTATTAGAGCCTGAATTCAAGTTGATTTTATCTAATTTTATTAAGCATCTGACATCTAAAGAGCTCAGAACATCTAAAAAGCTGCTTCCTGAAGATGTGCCAACAGCCAGCAGCCAGGAGATGAATACAGAACAAACTTGGTTTGTCTGACAGCTTCAAACACAGCTCCTGGCTTTGGAGACAGCAGGAACAACCAGGTACTGCTTCAAAAATATGAAGGGTTTCGAAGTGATTCCAGTCTCATGGGGTCAAACCTTGAATCTGTGCTCAAACCCTCCTCAGGAAAAGGTTATTTTGAAATCCCAGCGAAAGGATTTGGCAAGGAATGCTGGCGTGCTGTCAGCATGGCTGATGGGCTACAACCAGGAGCAGGATATACAATTAAATACTCATGAGGAACCACCTCAGCAAACAAAAGAAAGGAGATAACAATGATAAGAACAGTTGCTATTAATGTAGTTATTAAAGAGAAGACTGGCATTTCCATTGAGAGCATATGCTCTAACCTGAAGGGTTTGGCTAATTAGGGAAACCGTTCAACAGAGACGATGAACACAGAAGTGTTTTATAAAATGGAATCTAAATTTGGATTTGGGAATACCAGATGGTCTCCCAAAGACCTGTCCCAGAAGGAAGTGCGTGCATGTGAATCTCTCCTAGAGCAGACTGAGCTAATCCCGTGTAACTTCCCAGTGTGAACAGCCCTGACACAGAATCACCGAAGTTGGAAAAGAACTCCAAGGGCATCGAGTCCAACTTGTGACCAATCACCACTAGAACAACTAGAACACACACAAACCTCTCCAGTCACATATCTGCTGGACACAGATATATTTGAGTTTTCCAGCCTTTCTTTCTCACTGTTAATTTATTTCCTCTGCTCAAAGAGGCACTATTATGATTCATAAATCTCATTATCAGACTCTTTTTCCTTTTTTCTTTTTTTTTGGCAGACCTGTTCTGTGATGTTATTTTTGGGCAACACATGCGTCATGGAGGTGTTTCTGCCAGCGTTTCTGAGAACAGGTAGGTAACAGTACTGACACGACTGAGAGAGAGATAAACACTGGTCTTTGTTCTGTAGGAATAAACAGATCTTCAGCTACCCTTGGCCCTGGTCTCTCCCAAGACAGATGCCATGTGTTATGTCCTAGGCTGAGATCTGACATCACTTCTTCCGTGTCTAACTGTGTCTTCAGGTGGGAGCCAAAATAGCAACAAACCACCCCCGTTCCCCAGGGAAGAGTCAGTTTAACTGTGCTGCTACGGAGCTGGGGAGAAAATGAACACCTTGACTTCCACCCTGGAATTCGACAGTCAAACACCTATTCCCAAGAAAAGTCAAGAAAAAACTGCAGATACAGTGAAGGGGAGTGAAAAAAGAACCATCCATGAACGCAGACTCAGAGAAGCAGCACAGCAGTGCCAGTCTGTAAAAGTTAAGAGGGCTTGCTAAAAATATTCAAGAAATAATTATTTATTGCCCAGAGAAGCTGTGGCTGCCCCATCCCTGGAAGTGTTCAAGGCCAGGTTGGATGAGGCTTGGAGCAACCTGGGATAGTGAAAGGTGTCCCTGCCCACAGCAGGGCATGGAGTTTTAAGGTCCCTCCTAACTCAGTTCTGTGAGTCTGTGACTCTAAAAGGTGGAGATAGAGCTAATAAAAATAGTTCTCTATATTACTTTTAAAATGAACACTAAGATCCACTGGTCAAAATGTTCAAGTAAAATGAGCTCATCTGCAGTAAATACATTTCTGCATCTGCATTTTTTTCTACTTTTCTACTCCAGAAGTACTTGAGGCATGAACAAGCCCAGTTATGACTAAAACTTCATCTGTACAGCTCTGAAGGAAAACAAACACGGAGTTTAAGTACAATAAGAAGACTGCACTCAGCAATTAACATATTTGTGTGTTACCTGGGATTGCCTTCGCCCACTTGACTGCAGCCACCACCTGCCGCCCTCCCAGCATGTTGAGGGTGGAGAGGATCCTCCAGCTGGAGTCGGGCAGGGTGCTGTCGTATCCCGAGTACAGCACCTCGGGCTCGATCACCTCCAGCAGCGACACCAGCGTCGGCGTCAGCTGCGGCAGCGACGCGGGGACGATGCTCTTGTTCCCGGATGCCTCGGGAGCGTCCCGTGTTCCCGTGGCACTTCCCTGCTGCAGTCCTTTGATCTTCTTCTTTGTTTTGCGAGCTAGGAAAGTTTGGGTAAGTCACAGGTGAGATGATGGAAAGTGACCGTGCCGCGATAAAAATGCAGCAGAGGAAGCGCTGCTTCCCTCCTCCCTGCAGCTGGGACCAGGCCACTGAAACCTTCACAGCATTTGTGTATAAAGTAAATAATTTCACATGAATTCTAATTAAGCCTCCACTGAAAGTAAGTTTGCTTTACATTTTAATAAAAGTCACATTTATGTTACTGTTTCCAACTGTTCAATAATGTCCGCAGGTACCTTACAAGGCTGATCCTAAAATACAAGGCCAAATCCTACCACTGGAAATATGTGCAGGACTTTAAAAGTTCCTGAAGATATTAAGTATAGGAACCAGGAAAAAGAAAGGAAAAAGTATATTTAATGGGTAAGGAATTACTGGATCTCTTGAGCCAGGGAAAACAGGGGTTTTTTTTTGAAAATGCTGGGCAGGAGGAGCTTTTCCTCTTGCCAGTTTCTCCTGCATATAAATCACTGCTGCGTAATTAAACCATAAAAACCATTCGCCAAATAAATAAAACATCACACAGAGATGTTAACTGTAAACTACAAAAACTTGGAGCAACAATTTTATTAGCATCTTGTCCATAATGGAGTCTCCTGCTTGGCTCTGGCTCTCCTGGATGGAGGCAGCCACACAGAACATGCTATTTAACGGAGACCAAATGAAACCAGTTCTTTCCCTGGGTGCCTCAGTTAATTAATTGATTTCTGCTCTGGAACTTCTGAGATAAATCAGTAGCCCATAAAAGCATCACGTAATGTGGTTTCACATTCAAAGTTCCTCCTGACCCATTCAGAATCTCTCAGCATCCAAAATGCACCAACCCTGCAGTGTAACAACACATGAAACTCCCTCCTGGACCCACTGACTGTGACATGGCCTTCAGAAACCAAATGCTAACCACAAGGAATTCTCTACAGATCTTGTATAAATTCCATTTTCCCAAATATTTGTAGACTGGCCACATGTGCCAAACCTGCTGTGGGGGAACAGCAACAGTTATTTCCTTGGAGCAAAGAGCTTTTTGTTATTGTCTTAATTTTGAAATGGCTGCTCCAAAATCCTTTCCACATTCTGGTGTTTTTTGCCCCATTATCCATGTTCTGAAGAGCAAATGAGCTGCTTTGACTTATATTTAGAAGCACATGCCTTCAGCTTCCTGCAGACACCTGGATGGAGTATTTCCAGCCCAGAAAGCCTAATAAAATTATAATCAAAATAAATAGATCTGATAAGGCAAATTATTATGCAAGAATTTTTATTAGGCTGTGTTACTAGTCTTGACTTAGATATATAGCTGTAACTCAGAAAAAAAAAGGTTGAGATAATGTATTTCTGTATAATTTATTTTCAAATATAAAAAGACCACTAATTTAACCCCAGCTCCTTAGGGCACGTTACAGGAGATAACCCCCACAGATAAACTCAGCATGGAGAGAAAAGCATCCAAAATTTTCTGTTAAAAACAAACAAAACCCTCCCAACCTCCTACAGTCTGGCATCCACCCAGGCTGCACAGGCTTCCTATTCCCTGCCCCGTGGGCAGATGGTCCTGCACCTGAGCCAGGTGGGCAATGGACCTGCCACCACCACCCCAGACAGCCAGGCACTTCCCTGCTAAACTGGGATTTATAACAAGCCCACTGCAGTTAGAGCAGGGCAGGGAATGGGATTAGAAAAAAGAAACGATCCTTCAAAAATCTGAAATAAATTCCAAGTGAAGACTGCAGAAAAAACTCATAAATTGCCAAGTTTAGCTGTAAAAAGCAGCATGAAAAGCCAAAAAAATTATGAGACAACTTTTTACAGGCATAAAACCTAACAATAAATCTTTTCTTCCAACACATCACAAAGAGAAAGGGTGCCAAGGAACACCAATTAACGGTGGGAGCGGAAATGAGAACTCAAGGAAATAAAGGCTGGAGTACAAAATATCATTATTCTGCTGTGTAAATCTCTGGTACCTGCAGCTTCGTAGTTTGATTTTTTTTCCAGGCCCCTATGCCCAAAAAAACATGGAAAAGAAAAAAGAAAGTTCTAGAAAAGGGTGATAAGCAGAGCCAAAGGGATGACTTGATGATCTTGGAGGTCTTTTTCAACCTTACTGACTCTATGATAAAAAAAGGCCGATAGGAAATTAGCAAGTAATATTTTACTAGGGTAGAAGGAGCCATTTTCATCTCAGGACAGGAGCAGGTCAGAATTCTTTTATTCATTTTAAAATAATTACTCTTCTACACAATACCTAACAGTGCAATCCACTGTAGGTATTAGAAACTGAGATACCCAAAATGTGCTGGGGCAGGTTCATAGAAGAAGTCCAGCAGCACATTAGGTGAGTGCAAGGGGCCAAAGGACTGACAGGCTGGATATTGGGATCTCTTTTGATCACTCACTGGTTTGCTATAACCATTATTTATGCACTGAGGATGCAGCAGGGGATTTGTCAAAAAGAAATTACTGTCTAAAAAGTATGCAAATTTAATTCTCTTTTAAACAACAGTAATTTCTGAACTGTGACCCTAAAATAGACAAGATAAAAGAAACTGCTTCTTAAGTCTCTGCTGCACTTTATGCTGCCTCCCCACTTGCTTTTCTGCACGACCTATTCCCCATCTGTTCAGATCTGTCCCATAAATCCTTGTTTTAGGGTGTTTTTCACCCTTTCACACTACTCCAAGTTCTTCCATTTTTGTGTTGCTGAGTTTCAAGACTCCTTTTCCCTCTCAGACATAAAAACTTCACCCCCCCGCCTTCTCCAGCAACTTATATAACAATCTCCATCCTCCAAAACCTCACTATTCTCTAGGATTCTCTGTGCCAAAATTGAGACAAACTACACTGGAAGGCCTCCAACCTACATGCAGAGAAGTGGCAAATATCCGATGTCATTCCATTTGATTTTCTTTGCTGCAGAGGGGTCACTCAACATGTCAAGGCTAGGCTGGACAGGGCTTGGAGCAACTGGAAGTGTCCCTGCCCATGGCAGGGAGTAGAACTGGATGAGCTTTAAGTCCCTCCCAACCCAAACCATTCTGTGATTCTCTGATTCTGTGTCCTGGAGCCTGACACAGCGATATTGGTGTCTACTTAAACTGATGCAGGAAGGGAAAGGTTTACTATGAGAGTACTATATCTTAGTATCAGAACACTATATCTAATAAAGAGAAAAATTAGAAACAAGCCTTAAACCAAAACTCATTCTTTTCCACCTCAAAGCAAAAACTCTGGGGTTTTGCATCATTTAAACTGTCTTCAGTCTTTGCTGTTCCCTGTCCTTGCTCCCGGCCACACCAGCCCCAGCAGGGCAGTGACCTGTCCCGAGTGGGTACCCAGAGTAGGCTCTGATCTCTGAAGTGTAAGGTCCAGCCCAATGGGAGAGCCCAAAACCTAAATCCAGCTCCTTGGAGACACTCACTGATGACTTCATGTGCTTTAGCGATTTATTTTAGAAGCCACTATTGTAGATCTTGGCTGTACCTTCCCATCCTGCACACGGATCATGGTAACACCTCAACAAACAGAGCAGCAACATCCCTTCCTCCAGCAAATCTCCATCCCGAAGGAGAGGATGTGCCTGTAAGTGGGTCACAGAGCATTTCAGACCCTCAGCTTTGTTCCCTCTGCTCTGAAGGAAGGGGCAGGTAGAAGCACCTGCAGCACAGAAAACCTTCTGCTGTGTCCTGCTGAAGGAGGTTGGAAGCAGAGGAGGAAGAAAGGACGTGCTAACATGGACTCCAGTATGTGCTTCATCTATCTCTTTAACTTAATTCACCACTTACATCTTACCAAAGGATATTATCACTGACTGAAATGGAATTCTGTTCATCCTTGGGAGCTGACAAATATCTTTTTGACATTTTCATTTTATCTGACAATTTTCATTATACAAGTACCACACGGATAACTGTGTTAGGAAGTACTGTGTTAATCTCTGCTGCTCAGGGAAAAATAGCAAGCATAAAATGTAGTTGACACTAATAAAAGTGTTTTATCCCATTTTACAACTGCTGCTAAATCCTTAGTTGACATGGCCTTCAGATTCTCATAAGCCATTGAGGACTCAGCAGAGAATAACTATGTACTGGTACGTTAAATTTATTTACTTAACTGACCTTTTCTAGAGAGATTTTGACAGGTATTGAGGAAGAATCCACAGCATCAACAAAAATACTTCCATTTTCTTCAGTTTGAAGATATAATCCCCACTTCTGCCCCTCTCCTCTGTGATTTCAGTGTCAAGTCACTCTCTCGAGTGAGGATGGGCAGACAGCATGTCTCCCTACAGGTGTTTAATTTCCCTCCAGGTGTTCCCCAAGAACTCTCCTGTCTCAGATTCCATGAAAAAGCAACGAGATATATATGTGCTGACAGGAACAAAAAATAACCCTAGCTTGTGTGTATGACTCACTTCTACTGAACACACCGACAGACAGAGCAACTGAGCACAGACAGGAGAAATAGCACAATAACCTCCTGCCTCTCATTAAAATGCTCATGAAATGCAGCCAGTTGCTTTTAACATATTAAAGTGCTGCTCCAATCATTGCTTCATAAGCAGCCTGGCCTTTATTGGGTAGGATTCCAACCCAAAGCAGGGATGTGGACACATGGTTACCTTCAAGGTTCATGCCAGCCTGCAGACATTTCCGGTAGCGACACGCCGGGCAGTTTTTCCTCCGGATTTTGTCAATAATGCAGTCGTTCCTCCCAGCACACAGGTAGTTGTGCTGCCCTGTGTGCACAAAACCAAAACAACCATAAGCTCCCCGAGTAGATCAGTAGCTGAAGCCATTCATCCTTTCAGTCATTAGGGGTCTGGAGACGATGTAAGACCTTTACCTACTGCACTGCATGTCTTGCAAAAATATCAATATACATCTGATTTCATGTATCCAAACAGATTTCTCATAATTGGACCCTGAAGCCAATAAATTTAGTTCAAAATCCTATTTTTAATTTGTTAGTATCAGGCAACTTCTATTTTTAAAACTGTTTTTCCCTTACATTTACTAAATCTTTCTTCAACAGCAGGTTTCCCATTTCTCTAAATAGTTTGACAAGAGATACAAATAACATTCACAAACACATCTTGAGAATACACTTGGAAAGATTTCTACAGAGAACAGACACAGCTTCATCAGTTTGAAAGTCATGAAACTTTCTCCTTGTTTAACTTTGCAGCCTGACCCAGACAAACCAAGTTCTCTGACATTTTTCCGGATTCACAGATTTAAAGTGACCCTAAAAACACAACTTGAACTACAGAAATTAAGTAACTATTTCTTAGCTGTTAAGAGCATGGCACCAGAAGAGTATACATTCTTAGTTATTTGAATTATATGACCAAATTCCTCAATATAACTTATTAAGGGAAAGGTATTACTAAAGGATAGATCCTTCTCCCAGAGAGGGATCAGGAAATATGTTTCTTCAGAGGGCAGAAAGCTGCAGCCTGGGCTTTTACACCACATTGCAAAGTTGTGACAGTACAATATTGTGAGAAACATATTTTCCAAATACAGAGCTATTAACAACGGAGTTCAAGAGTCTTCTCACAGTAAAACAGCCTGGGTAAGGAATTTGTTTCAAGTCAGCTGTGAAAATTATGGGCACGCAGAGTCCATTCCTATGGCTTTGGTCAAACATATCCCATGAAGTGTTTCACGTTGATATTCCAAGGAAGCTCTGAACATTTTTCTGAATGAACTCTCACACCTCTTCTGTTTGGGGAAGAGGAGCCTTCCTGACCCTTGTGTAATCTGTGTTTAATCAACTTAGACAACAGATCCAGGACTCACCATTCTGTTTGCCATTAGCACCCTAATACATATAAACAAATATATCTGTACACACACATGAAATATAAACTGATGACAATTTGTCAGCACTGCAGAGGAGTAGAGACCACAATTCCCTGTCTCTCAAAGATGTTTGATGAGACCACAGTTTCACCCAACAATACAGATACTTCAGGTGAAGATTTTCCTGAGCAGTTGTTCCATTTTATTCCGAACAAAGGGGCTCCTCTCCATGAAGGTTTAGTTTCTTCTGTTCACTTCTCACCTATTCTTGCCTTTTCTGGGGGCAAGCTACACTATTTCTTTGACTTACATTATATTAAAGCCTTCTTGCCACGTGAATATCTCGTGGGAAAATGAAGGGAAATTGATCTCCATGCCTGAGTGCTGCCCAGAGGACGTGCCAAAGGAACTCGCTTTGGTTCTCTTCATTGCTCAAAACCCAAAGATACTTCAAAAATACTCTGGTAAAAACCAGCAGTGAGCCAATGGAGATGTTTCCAAGGGGATTTGGGGCACACTGGGGCATTTTACAGAGCGGTTGGCTATTCCACAATGTCGCACTGCCTGCAGCAGCCGTCGGTGTTGGGGGCTCTGATGCTCTATGGCACTGAACGACTCCTTGCTCATTTGAGCACATCAGCCCTATAAAAAGGGTAGAAATTGCAGACAAAGGACTTTGGAAGATGGAATTAAAACTGCTGACGAACAGGGCTAATGTGGAGCACAGCAGGAAGGAGAGGTGTTGGGGGAATCTGCAGTGGAGGGAGGTGTGAGGATCTGCTCCAAGGCGAGGAAGCGGACGTGGGAGGAGCAGTGAAAATCCAGGTTGGTGTATTGGGATAACATGTTGGGAGGTGAACAGGGCTGGTTCTGCGACAGGAGAAACTCGATCACGAGGGCTCTAGACTCTGAAACACCATGAAAATCAGAGCTAAAACAAGATCTCTGGCCTCTCTGGGTTCCTGAAGGCCTGTTTGTGTGAAGAACTGTGCATAAATATACAGTTGCTGTCCCACCTTCATCCTCCCTCTTCTCTAGTTCTATTCTTTGCTGAAAGGAATATACTTTCCATGGACTTTCTAGACACTGACACTTTCAGTTTCTGTGATTATTTCTGTCACAGTCCACAGGCCTGGAGACAAAGGTGGAAAAAAGGGCTTTGGCTAAAGGCTGGATAACCAGTGTGCAGAGTCAGCTTGATCTGAATACTAACAGGTGCCTGGCAGCTACTAATAAAAAGGATATTGCAGAAACAAATTCCTTTCACATGTGTTCCTAATAAAAAAAATGCCTATAAAAGACAAGAGCAAATTATTTGTTCCTTAAAGTAAAGACTAAGACTAACAGATCCTGGAAGGGCTCCTGAAAATATCCATGATATCTCATGGAATGATTAAGGGCGCTTAATCCTTCCCGCTATGGTCCAGTTCACAAGGTGGTAACCAGTAAAAGGTCCGACTCTATGATCTTGGAGGGCTTTTCCAACCTAAACGATTCTGTGATCCTGTGAGGATAATTTGTGGAACAATAAAAATGGAAGCAGAGTAAGCCTTGAGGATCTAATTGCCATTTTTCAGCCACAAGCTTGCTTACATTTTATACCAATACAGTTGATATATGATGAGTCAGGTTGCATCACTGATCAGAAGGAATCACTGCGTTGCTTCTTTCCTGTATCAATACTTTTCTGATTTATTTAAGCTTGAGAATAGGCAAAACCATGGCTATGCCACATATCCAGCTGCCATATAATATATCTCCTGAGGGATCTCCAGTGACCTGATTTTAATCAAAGGTACAGATGATTATTTGCCTTAAATAAAGTGCTTTGCACTTGAGCTCCCATTGCCTCGTTATACTTCAGAACAGCTTCAGCTCCCCCAGGGCCGACACCCCTCCCCTTGTGACAGGCAAAAACTGTCATGTGAACTTGACTTTTCCGATCCCTCTGAGAGCTCCCCAGAGCTCCCCATGGCATCCACTGAGCTGGGAACTGGGGAAAAGTGCTGCTTCTAAAGACTGAATAATGTCTTGTCTTTATCAAACAGCCTTCTCTCTTTTCCAGACATCCCAGATAACCAAAATGTCAGCACAAAATGAGTCTGGTGCACGAGGAAGGCACAAGACATGAAACCCTGGAGGGTGTAACTAATAATGACGTTCTTATTCAGAACTCGGGAATCACCATCCTTTAAGAGACACTGGGAATATGCTCCAACTTAACTGCATCTGATATTGAAGCCAGGAGTCACACCCTGAGGTACAGCCTAGTCTGTTACAAAATAGCTACTGATGCAGCCCCAAAATCACTGAGCCCTTATTCACATTTAGTTTTCTATCATCTCTAGTTTCTACATTGATTTTCTCCCTGTGATTAGTCAGAAATCTTAATCCTCCAAAACCACACACGTCCCTGTTACCCAGATACCTGCAACTCACACAGGGACATGGATGCAGTTCAACCAACAGTGCTTACAAGAAAACCTGCAAAATACCACAACCTCACACACAACAGATTTACCAATCTTCTATACAAATCAGCTAACCTTCAAATGAAAAATCACAAACTTTACAAATGCACACAGACAAATATCTGTATAAAAATGGGACAAATAAACAAAAACAACAGTGAAAGAACATGAAACAGACAAAAGCCAAGACAACAATAAATCCTTTTACATGGAGTGAATGGGAGCATTTTATCAGTGTGAATGGAATCCACGCTTCAGATAATGCACCATTATCAATGTGATTTACTATGACAAGATCAGTGATCTAATGGTTTGAACGTGGATGATACGTGCAGGGATTTCACATCTTTAAACAGCAAACTCATCAAAGCATGGCCTACCTTCCACTGCCCTTTTGAAGAACACTTTGCAGCTGCCACATGTCAGAACACCGTAATGGCACCCGGAGGCCTCGTCGGAGCACACCAGACAGAGCTTGGGAGGTGGTCCCGTAGTTGCTGAGGTTGTGGATGGAGAGGAGCTTACATCTGATCTCATTCCAGGGCTGAAACAAAGCAGAAAAGTACTTCATTAAGATCTATGGGATAGAGGCAAACACAACGTTGGTACCTGCAGAAATGGCTTGTCCTCACCCTCCAGTGGGACAGTTCTGCACACAAAGTGCACCAGACTCTGAATGAGTTAAACAAGAAATTATGTAAAACCTCAGGAAAACTGTATGGATTTTTCATGGCCTATTTGGCTGGGTCAAGATTCCTTCCCTTACACATTTCTGAAGCCAAGTTTCTTGCACAATTATCCCAGCCTTTAAAATTGACTCTTAAAACACGTTCTTACTCCATCTTGTTTCCATTACTGTCACATTCCCTGCAGTCTGCATAAGGGCTCCGCTTCCAGCACCATCACTGAGTTTTCTACTGGGATCCTGTTATGCAAGAAGCTGTGCAAGTTGGGCCATATACTGATAAATATTCACAGTAACAAGTGATCGCTTCACCCCAGCAATT
Organism: Manacus vitellinus; assembly: GCF_001715985.3. Taxonomy (NCBI): domain Eukaryota; kingdom Metazoa; phylum Chordata; class Aves; order Passeriformes; family Pipridae; genus Manacus; species Manacus vitellinus. The sequence continues at coordinate 5,546,254 of NW_021939882.1, forward strand.
TAGGAGAAGAATATATATACATTCCTAACATCAGGGCCTGGTTTTCCAATGTACACACAGCCCAGCTACAAACGAAGGGTTAGTTTGTTAAGAAAAAAAATAAATCCCCATTAGAACAACAAACATTCCACCGTAATCACCCTGGAGCTGCTCCTAATCCTCAGGGCTGAGCCAGCAGTGCTGGGCCAGAGTTCAGAGGTTGATCTTATGGAGCTACAGCCCTAACCACAGCACTGCCCGAGGGAGGCTGCCCCACACCTCCTGTAAAGCCCAGCTTGTTGAGTTTATCCACCTCAAAGTGAGGAAGAACTTCTTTCCATGGAGGGTGGCAAAGCACTGGAACAGCTGCCTAGGGAAGGAGTGGAGTCTCCCTCTCTGGAGGCATTCCAAACCCACCTGGACACATTCCTGTGTCACCTGCCCCAGGTGACCCTGCCTTGGCAGGGCTGTTGGTCTGGATAATCTCCAGAGGTCCCTTCCAACCCCAGCCATTCTGTGATTCTGTCATTTCCAACAGAGTTTTAAACTCCTAAAATGCAATTTCTATACCGTCTGCTTCACTTAAAATGCTTTTCACAGAAAATCCTGTTCCCCAGGGTTCCAGCCACTCTCCAGATGAAGCTAGAAAAATGACACTTTTTTAAAGACTTTGGTGCCTTTCCTTGGAAACTCTCCAGACCATCCACGTTCCCCAGTGTGGGCTTAACATTTGTATGTGGGCTAGCTTTTGCATGGAAAATTCCTTTTCCTCTCCTCAAGAAAGTCTGACCAGATTTGGTCACACATTTCAAAAACCCCACAGATCTCAAACATTCATGCAAACCTTAAATTCCAGCCCAAATTAGAACACTTCAACACCTGGGGGGCTTTGCTTTTGAAAAGGTCCATGTGTCCCATCCCCACAGTACCTGAGAAATGGCCCATCTAGCAATTTAAAGGACTTTGCCATCTTGTTTGTTCTTTCCAAGAGGGATTTAGGCAATAAAAAGACAAGGAAAAGGAATGCTCCCACTCAAATACAGAGGGATCAAAGTCAAACCAGAATAAACGTGTCAATGAAGTCCTCACTTTGACAAAAATGGAACCAGAGGGCAGAGAAAAGTGAAAATTACTTGGGTTAGGGGAAAAACTGTGAGAGCACTGGCAGGCAAAGACCTAGGGTACATACAGATCCCCCTAAAAAACAGTGTCTGAGCTGGGGGAGGAGCTGAGCTGTGTCTCAGCTGAGTAGAAAAGAAAACACTGGACAGGGACACAGCAACAGCTCCAATATCCTAGAAGAGCAGTGGGAAGAAGAGAGCAGGACAAGAGTGGTGCAAAGGCCTCAACAGGAAAGGTTGGCAGTGGGAATAAAGGAGAATGAGTGAGCCTTGAGGAAAAAGGGAAGAAAAAGGCCTCCCTTTTCCCAAAGGAAAGAAGGCTTCTTTCCAGAACTTGGAATGGAGCTCAGATCTGTCACATTGTTCCTCTGCATTCAGAAAATATTTGTGGAATGCTGCAGCACTTCTCCTCTATTACTCTACCAAGAGGCTGACAACCACCATCAGCATGTCTGTCAGCTCACTGATGGACTGTATCCCTGTTTATGAGCCATGGGATGGCGTTGCTGGGTTTTCCAATTAATTTGTCTTCTTTTAAAGAACAGAAAGACCTAATAAAACCCTACGGTTGCACAATCCAACCCTCAGCATCCAAGCCATGGTGGAATGTAATTCAACCCAGTTCCCTCTATTTGATGTCCTTACAAACATGCATCTTTAATTACACACTCATCCTGATTTGTACCCAGCACGTCTGCCTTCCTCAAGTGCAGAGACCTCTAGGAATGAACACTGTAAGGATGGAGGTTTGCTTTCTTTCACGTGATACATACACTTACTTGCTTCTTTCGTGTGTTTCCTCCCCCCCACCACTTACTGATCCATTTGGAAAAAGGAATTGAATTGTTTCTTCACTTTGTGGTGTCCTATGCAAAAAATCCCACCTAAAAAACCCCAACACCTATTCCAAAACCAAACAACCCCCCTTCCACAATCAGTAATCACTGGCCAGTCAAGAGCTACTCTAAGATGACTTATTTTCTCTTAAGTTTTAGGCCCAGTAGCTCCTTTTCTTAGAATAAAAATCTCAGACTAAGCATTGAAGTATAGGTTGGAAGCCTGTGAGTTTAAATAAGGAATATATAACTTGAAAACTTTGCTTCACTAAAACGATTAAAAGCAGAATAAGATGGAAACATCTTTCTAGGTATAATTTTGAAGACAGCTAATTTAGATACAAAAATAAAACCCTTTATACCTCTCAAATTTCTGACAAAAGCATTTTAAAGGAAACATTCATCAGCTGTCAGGGAAACCATGGCAGTGCCAAACATATTCCAATGAAACTTTTCAATCACCTTTAATTTTTAAACAGGCATTATTTTCTGTACCAGCACCAAAGAAAATGTAATATGAGAAAGAAAACAGATTATATGACTTAGAAAACTAAAAATAAATTATTACATTGATTAATAAAGCAGTAGCCAGCAATCTAATCCGGGCTCCTGGCATATCTTCCCAGCCTGGCTGTATCAGATAAGGGCAATATTTACTAACCATGTGGAGAACTGCCAGCCACCAACAGCCCCTGGTTGTAAAACACAACCAGGAGGAATTACAGTGCACAAGGGCTCCTGCAAGAGCCACAACTAACTAGAGCGACGTTTAATACAAGTATTTTACTAATAAAGTTATATGCAGTAAAAGACAAACAACCACTTCCTAAGGAAGAGGTAAGACAGGGAAATTACACTCTGAGATAATATAATAGAAAAGTTACCTTGCAGCATTTGCAGAAATGGTTTTAAATGCAACAAAAACCTACCAAACTATCAGTCTTATCTAAATTAAAATAGTCAAGCACGATAGATGAGAGAGGGGAAAAACCTCCCAATTTTAAGGGTTCCAAATTTGCAAAAACTTTGATGAAATTTTATTTTGAGAGGCAAGGTGTTTTTTGTGATGTGGGTTCCATTCCCACGTACTTTCAAAACTATTTATATACAATCTGATTTTATTTATTTGTATAGATGTAGTTATCATTTCCAGTCAAGGAAACATATGGGGGCAAAATGGAAAGCCTTAACAAAGTGGTTAAAATGGAAAACCTTAACGAAGATGCAGCCCTGGTAACCAGCTCTGCAGAAATCAAGTTGTTTAACTAAAGCCATTTTGGTGTTAATCATTCACCAGAGACTTTCAAACCCAGCTCAAGGGTCAAACTGCACTAAAGCCAGGTGTGGTAATGTTTATGGTGGTGGGAGGCTTTCCTGTCTCGGGGTCTCCATTCCCACAGGTCCCTCATCTTCCCCCATGGGACAGTCCCAGGGCCAGGCGAGTCGGTCACTCCAGCACCTCAGTCCCTGGCCAGGCTGTGACAGCCAAGACAGAAGGGACAGGGACCACCGCACTCCCTTCCTGCTACTCTGCATTATTAAAAGGAAAGTCACAGAACTACTGAAGCTTCAAGATTAGGTTTAAATTAGATGTTGGGAAGATATTCTTCGCTGAGAGGGTGGTGAGGCCCTCCACAGGTTGCCCAGAGAAGCTGTGGCTGCCTCATCCCTGGAAGTGTTCAAGGCCAGGTTGGACGGGGCTCAGAGCAATGTGGTTCAATGGAAGATGTCCCTGATCACGGCAGGGGGTGAAACAGGATAAGCTTTAAGGTCCCTTCCATCCCAAACCATTCTGGGATTCCATGATTCTATGGAAAACAACTCCAGTGAGCTAGACCAAAATCACTGGTCATTTACAGTCTAGAACCTGCAACTCTTTTTACCACCACATGAAAGCTTGGGATAATCAGCCTGGATCACATTCTGCCCAAAATGTGCCCTGCCCGAGCACAGTTCTGGTGAAGGGTAAAGTCTTCTTAAAAATGTGAATTAAATTAGCACCACCACCAACTTATAAGTGTGCAACAGAAAGAGGACTTGGTTAAAAACTGTCTGCATTTAAGGAAAATGGCTGCAAGCTGCAGAGCAGGAGCAGCAGCAGCTCAGGAAATCTGGAGGCTGCCAGTCAGCTTAGCAATTGTCACCCTTAACAAAAAGAACTTCAGGGAAAATGCATAATGGAAGGTTTTTTCAGAGTTAGAGACTACTAAAATATACCCTGGTGCTGTCAGAAATTACAGACCTGGAATATCTGCAACTGGCTCCTACGCACCTGTAAGAAAATGCTGTTCATGCTCAAGTGCCACCTCCAAGGAAAACAATGAATGCAGCATGTCTAGGATGGGCAGAACCAGCTCAGAATTTTACTATATTTATTTTGACTAGGCTTTTGATACGGCTATTCATTTTACTCCTATTTCTAATCAAGTGTTTCAAATCTCTGAGTTTCCTTCAGTCCTAATACACCCAGACCCCAAAATACAGCCCACTGCACGTCCTGGTTCTGCAGCACAACTCACCTCAGGAGTGAACATACTCTTAAAAGGCAGTTACTTATCGGTGTAAGTGGTATCACCAAACTAAGAGTAAAGAAACCATTTTCAATGTCATTGCCAGCTGGGCCTCCTCCTTATCTTCCAGCAATGAGAACAATGTAAACACTCGGCTGCGGACACCAACTGATTACATTTTCTGAATTGCTTATTTATTTCTTCATTAACTAGAGAAACTATTAATTATTATTTATATCCACTTAGGCAGGAAAGTAGTTTTCAGTTCAAGCAGGAAAAAATTTTAAACCAAGGCTGTTGACACTAGACTTGTCATGACTATTAAAACAGAAGCGTGTTTGCCAATTGAAAATAATTCCAAAAATTCATTTTGCTGAGAAGCTGAACCACTGGTTTCTTCTGTCTCTTGCAATGTTCTAGCTTCAGTTTAAATAGACTAAAAATTGGTAAGAACCCCCATTTTCCTCCCAGGCTGCCTGTGAGCTCTGCAGACACAGAGCCAGACCCCGGTGTGGCCAGGTGCCACTGAGGGGACACACAGTGACTGTCAGAGGCATTAAACACGTGGTCATGGACTCTGAGCCAAGGCATTTTGGGGTGCTAACAGCACTCAGCACCCATAAACCCACCCTCCAAACAACTTCCTTAAGGACCCATCCATTCTTCAGTTTTCTCTCCTGTTTCATATTTAAAATGGAGACCTGGATTGCTTTGGTAGGAGTGCTGATCTTGATGACAAGCACGTCCTCAATGATGCCAAATAAATTAAAAATCTACTCTGGATTACAGTATTTAACCAAAGCCTGTAAATAAACCCCCCCAGCATGCCTGGTTTCCAGCCGCTCTGAGAGCCAGGACGATTAACACCGTTTCCTTTATCACACACCCAGATAAACACTGTATTAAAAAAACCCCGATAAGCCAGGAAACCAGATTTTGAACTAACGGTCTCATCTTGTGCAACATGTCTATGACACGGCCAAGATAAGGCCAGCATGAGGCATGTGTCACTCTGGAAGGCCATGGCCAAATTTCCTTCGTTGTTGGAGACAGAAACTCGAGGCAGAAAAGCACCTGTTGGGCAGTTGGAGGGGCAGGTACTGTTGTGCCTCCTCCTGACACCATCAGGGTAAATGATCCTGCCAATGAAGTACTGGGATTCTAACTCACAGAAGAAATTAAAATACGAGACACTCCTAAAGAAGCAAAGTCTCACAATTACCCTCCATCTGTACAACACACATTTTATCATCCCTTCATACAACTAAAGCTGTAGGACTCGTGGTTCTGTACAGTCACCTCAAACACCAACACGGTTCTGCTTGTTTCCAACAGCATAGGTACATTCTAACAAGGACCTTGACCAAAGTATCCAGACTGAGTTCGGGACAAAAAAGTGACTTCAGTTCACACAAAGAAAAGGCTTTACATCTATCCTTTATGTAGGATTTTATGTATAAAAATACACTATTGGCAAACAAAATGAATTGAAATTAATACCTTTCCTGTCAAACTAGTCACATGTTGGCACTGGTGGGGTTTGATCCCTGTACAATCCAGAGGTCTTAAGTACCTGTATTGCAAACATAAGCTCTGCTCTCCTTAAGTATGTGACTAAATGGTATTTAATTAGAAAACCCAGTACACACAGGCTCTGAATGCACAGGAAGTCCTGCCTTCCCCTTGCCAGTCCTGAGCCCAAGCCTCCACTCCCAAGGGCTCTCGGGAAGCTTTTGGGAGTATGGTGATCACATCAGGCTGGGGATGCTGGAGAAGGGACACACACACTCCCAGGACAGGAACACTGGACACACAGAGACCCCAACATGTAATGCCTGACACCACTGGCCACTCTGGAGAGGCAGAGACAGCAATTCCCTTAGTTCAGTGGTGCTTCAGTGCCAAACACATGTTGTTGGGAACAGGCTTCCCAGGGAGCTGATGTCTGTCCTGGTCAGCACAGGCTGCAGGGACTATTGTTCCGAGCACTGCCAGTTCATGTCTCATCAATCAATACTCTGTTAAATAAAAATAAATGGTGAGAGCACAGGCAAGTACCAACAGCACAGAATCAGAAATGGAGTTTGTGGAGATTCCCAACACAGTGCATGGAGCAAACCCACCGTGGGACACAGCGGGGCTCCCCACGGCCATTGGGCGCTTCCATCTCTCTCCAAGCCCGCACAACATCTATTCCCAAACCTGCCGAGGAGACACAGGTGACTCAGAGCTCTCTGGAACCAACACAGCAGTGCCAGGCGGGCTCGGAGGAGCCAGAGCCACCGGCACCGAGGACCCACCATGAAATGGCGTCCGCTCCCATCTTGGAGCTGCTCAGGAGGAGAACGGAGCACGAACGAGCGGCGCGACGCCTTGTTCCCGTTTGGATACTCTCCAGAACGTAAAGGTTTCAAGGGCACAGGCAAAGCTTTCTTGGAATGGATAAATGGTAATTGATGTTGCAGCTGCAACCTCAGCCAGAACTCTTGGGATTTCAAATGTACTACAGACCTAAAGCATTTATGGCCAGAATATGATAATTAAATTATGTGTTCTAAACTTTTATATTTATTACAGTGCTCCAGTAAAGCAGCCAAAAAGTCTTACCTTCAAGGGTAGAATTCATTTCTATATGAATCAATTCAGGCATATTTTTCCAAAGCTTTGTGTTGTTTCTTTTTTTTTTTAATTTCATTGTGCACCCTTGCTTCCTTAAATGAAGAGGAAGCAAAAATAGAGCCAGACAGAAGCCAGCACCTTTATACTTAAATAAAAACTTTACATAAGAATATGGAATAAAATCATCCTGGGTCTCTCAAATTCTTTATGTTTTGCTGGATGACACATGCATTTGATCTATACATATTTACAGGCAGGCTGTGAATCTTCTAAAACCGGCCCTTCAAGAACTCAATCCTGCAGACACATTCTGCTCCCTATGCTCAGGTACACACTCGGTGCTCACAGACTGAGGTGCACCCAAACTAGGATGGTTGGAAGACTAATGCACCCTGTAGAATACAGTGCAAAAATCTTGAGTAGAATCAGATTTTTTTTTTTATTTTAAGCGCACCCCATGAAACAGTTCCAGTCCACTCAGTCTGTGAATACAGAATGAGGAGCAGCTGAGGGAGCTGGGGGGGCTCAGCCTGGAGAAAAGGAGGCTCAGGGGGGACCTTCTCACTCTCTACAACTCCCCGACAGGAAGGTGGAGCCAGGTGGGGGTCAGGCTCTGTTCCCAGGGAACAAGGGACAGGACAAGAGAAAATGGTCTCAAGCTGTGCCAGAGGAGGTTTAGGTTGGACATCAGGAGGAATTTTTTCATGGAAAGGGTTGTCAGGCACTGGAAGGGGCTGCCCAGGGAGATGATGGAATTACTGTCCCTGGAGGTGTTCAAGGAACAACTGGACATGGCAGTCAGTGCTCTGGTCCAGTTGACAAGGTGGTGATTGGTCTTTTCCAACCTCAGTGTTTCTGTGATTTCTGTTTTGGACCTCAGCAGCCCCAGAGGTGTGTTTTACACTTATGACACTGTCTTGGAAGCAGTTTCTTAGTTTTCTGAACTAAGCAAGAGCCAATATACCCTTCAAAACTTTATTGTCTTAACACAGACCCTTTAACACACTAATTCCACATGCCAACACACTGAATTCAGCAACAGCAGAACTCCTGCACTGAGATATTCTGTGGTTATTAGAACAGACCCATGAGCTCACACCAGCCACAGCATTTTGGCTCATCCTACACAGTCAGCATATATCGGAAAAGGATCTGACCCCTTAACTCCAACACACATTAATGTTGTATCAGAGGAACTGAACTTAAAATATTTAACAGGACTTGTTCCATTAATGACCTCAGTGTGAGCCATGTATAGTGCTTGTGTCAATCACAGGACTGTATGCAGACTGCCAAAATGATGCTGCTGGAAAGGAGGAGAGACATCTGGAAAGCTGATTCTAATGTACATGGAAAAATATTAATGGTACTGAAAGAAAGGCAGTAAAAGAATAAACTAAACTGCAATAGAATCATATAATCACAGAAGGATTTGGGTTGGAAAGGACCTTAAAGATCATCTCATTCCACCCTCTGCCATGGGCAGGGACACCTTCCACTACACCAAGTTGCCCCAAGCCCCATCCAATCTGGCCTTGGACACTTCCAGGGATGGGGCAGCCACAGTTTCTCTGGGCAACCTGTGGAGGGCCTCACCACCCTCATGGGGAAAAATTTCTTCCCAATATCCCATCTAACCCTCCCTCTGGCAGTTGGAAGCCATTCTCCCTTGTCCTGTCACTCCAGGTCCTTTTCCAAAGTCCCTCTCCAGCTCTCTTGGAGCCTCTTTAGGCACTGGAAGGGGCTCCACGGTCTCCCTGGAACCTTTGCCACACTGAACAGCTCCAAATCTGCAGGATAATCCTTCCATAGTCAAGCAAATAGTCACAAAGCTATAAAATAAATTTAGACTGGTAACTAGAAAGTTCATTTCTGCTATTCTGAAAGAACAGAGCAAAATTGAAACTCCTCTGCTGCCAGTAGAACCCTCTAACAGAGGTCCAGACATGGATTTTTATGAATTTGTACACACACACTTACCCACAAGTTTGTGCTTTTAGCAGCACTGTAGAGCTAATTCCTGCTTTACAACAACAACAAAAATTAAATATAAAGAAAGAAATTAAAAGCAATACAATTCAATAAACACAAATAAATGAGTAGAAATAAAACCTTAATTCCAAAGAGGAGGAAGAACCGAGGAGAAAGGAAAGATGAAGAGAGGGCAAGAGAAGCAGAAAGGAACGTTCCTTCCTTAATTCCTTCTCCAGCCATTCCAGGAAGCCCTGCTCAGAGAGGAACTGATACTGAAGAAACTGAAGCTGGTGAATTCCACGGTGCACAAACCCCATTTCCTGGTCTGTCCAGGTGAGCCTTGCACAACATGCCCTCATGGTTTTTGTCAATGAGAAACATACATTTACACGTGGAGCAGTTTATTATGGAATATTAACCAGCACGTTGCACCCTGGGCTCTGCTTCAGTGGAGATCTATGGAGAAGAGGGACAGGGATGCATGCCAATTTTAGGGTTTGGCCTCAGTCCATTTGGTGCAGGTCCAGGATGACTCGGTTGACTGTTGAGTCATAGGTTGATTCAATTGACATTATTTTACATTTGACTGGTTATTGTTCTTTAAACTTTGAACAGGAGTCCAGAAGCTCAAAAAACACCAGTGAACCAAAAAGAAAGAGGCCAAACCAGAGTTTAAACAATGTTCTTAAGCAAGAAAAATACTCTCCTTAAATGACATTTGCTTTTAGCAGAGACAGCTAAAAAACCAAAACCTACCTCACAGTAAAAAATGTCTGTTATGTTCCCAATGTCTGTAGGAAGGAGAAGCAAACTTTTTCCCCTCCAAAATAAATCAACTGGTGAATGAGGATTGTATTTTTAACAATGACACATTCCTTAAATTTTGGATGGTCAACATTCCTTAAATTCCTTAAATTTTGGATGGATGTGCACACTGGTCATTCACTTCAGCCAATGCTCAACCTAAAACTGAAAATGAAAAAATGTAAACCCCAGAAGTTATTGTTTTGGTCCTGAAGACAGACTTCTGTTTGGGAGAAGAGATGCTCATAAATACTACTGGTGTATGTTTTAAAAACACAGGTGTGTTTCACATGGATGTGACCTGAAATGAACTCACACAGACATTCTGCATTTACCAATGGGAATAGTGGTGGTTCATTCCTGTTGGTTTCAATTTGACTCATTGTTTTTCTACTTCATTCTACCCCAATTTTAGGTATGTTTTCAGTATGCTTTGATCCCCTGTGAGGGAAATTCAACATTATATCCACTTACTTTCAGCAACTCATGAGCAGCTAAAGACATGAGCCAAGGAGGAGCCTGAGCTGGCTTTAATGAGAGCAGTGCAGTGGGAAGGGAGATTAGGCTTCTGCAACAACAATCCAGTGAGGAGGGAATCAGCTTTCATGACAGCTTTCAAGAGCACAAAAAACAAACAAAAACCAATAAAATCATCATATCTTGGGTACTTTGCTGGAAGACAAAAATATTTCTGACAATTTTGAGATCTTAGTCACAGAGGATGATGACTGCAATATGTTCTCAGCACCAAAGGCCCAAATTGAGGTCCAGCACCAACTCATGTGGATTATGTTCCCCACTTAGTCATCAGTAACATCACTTGAAAGGGTAGATTCCTTTTTTACCTCCTAAGAGAGAGAACAGGAACGCTTGCAGGAAAGACAAGGAGAAAATTCAAAATTCCTGGTGACTTAAAAATCAGAGAGTTGCTAACAGGCAAGCACTGTGATGGCTCAGGCCCCCGAGGGAAAGGTCAAGGTCTCGCCCCAAATGCTACCAAAAGGTTTTTCTTCATGATTCCCACTTTGTTTTCAGTGCATTTTATCTTTCATATCCAGATCTCTGCGTGTACACAACAGAGCTTAAAACCAAGCAAACCTGTATAAAAGGCATTTCCCAAACTCTTATAACCACTTTTAACATTCTTCAGAACACCCTTTCACTTCATTTTAACTGGTCTCTGACACAGTGGATGCAAAGAACAAACATGAAACCACTCTTCCCCACATGAACAGAAAGAAAAGCATGTCATGAGTTTGTTTATTGACACAAAATCAAACACCTAAACTTGTGTAATATTCTCAGAAGGCCAAGCAAGGAATAGCACACCACAGACCTGTATGACGTGTATATTGTATGTATTTTCCATGGCACTTTTAAGTCAACTTTATTGAATTATCTAGTAGAGGGCTGTAATTACTTTTGTCAACACTGTTAAGCAATTACAGATACAATTTCTGCTATAACATGCACACATAGTAGGCTATTACCTGCTTTTATTTCCACTTGGCAACCATGTCACACACTGAAGACTATAAAAATGTTTCACCACATCCCTCCTGTTGCACACGCCCGGACTTTACAAGCAATTCTTGCCTTGGTGGTTTGGGTTTTTTTGTGGTTTGTTTTTTTTTTTTTTCCCCATGATACTTCTAGTTCTTGCCTTCTTTCTCTCTCTGGGGTTTCTCACATTATTTCACCCATTTTCCTCCGTCATCTTCCTCTCCCCCTCCCTGTCAGCTGAAGGAAGCTCTATTCCTTCCTCACTGAACCCCACACCATTTCCTGGCCACATTGTTCATCTCTGCCTCTTTGTGTATTTTCTCTTCCTGAGCAGCACTGGAAACCCCTCCCAACTAAACTCCATCTGTAAACTTCATTAATGGGCTGTTTACCTCTCTCACACAACCCCCACCACAGTAATAGTCAGACAATCCTCGAGTCCTACACACCCACCTCCACTCCATCCCTCTCCTCCCAGAGCACCTTGTGTGTCCTTGTGGCTGCACTTACTGCAAGTGTCAAACAGTGGGAATTTCACCATTCTTTCAGAAAAGTATTAAAAACTTCCCTGCTGAGAAACTCTCTTTTCTTTTGGTGAATTTCAATTTTAATCACAACCAGCTGCACTCTTAGAAAGCTCCTGATGGCCGTGACAGATCTTTTATGACCCTTCACTATTCACCATAATCTTCCACTGACAATTTGGTCACTCAGATTTGCCACAGTGGAAGAGGCCACGGTATCTCAAATAGAACATTTTAACTATGGTCATTGGCCAGGATTTACTCAATGTAGGGTATATTGCATCCACAGCTCCTGTAAGTTTTTAAGTCATTCCTGTTCAGTTTAGAGACTCTCCTCTAGGCTATAAGAGAATAGGTGTGGCATTAGTTTTCCACACAATTGATGAAATCAAACAATATAAAGATACAAAAACCTGCTTCTTGAGCTGAAGCTACAAAGGGTTTAAGGCACAGACAGTGCTATGGGCACCTGAAAAGAGCATGCCAGAGACAAAATCTGGCAAAGCTAAAGATGTAGGATAGGGAGATAAAAAAATGAAGGTTTATCTGCCAATTCCTTCAATTCATCAGATGATCAGTCAATTCATCCATCAGTCAAATCCTACCTTTAAAAATATTAACATAAAGCAAAGAAGCAAAAAAGATCTATTTCAATCAGACATTACTGTGAAGACCCCACTGTGGTACACTTCATTTTCCTCAGTCCCAGCTTTAAAATCACCTTTTTCAGCAGCAAGTACCACAGAAACAAACCAAAGTAGCACTGAAAACTCCCAGGGTGCAAACCCGGCACAGGCACAATCATACACACGGAACAAGCTTTTCACTCCAAATAAGAGAAGCTTAGTGAAGCTTCAGAGGAATTAACCCAGTAACAAAACACCTTTAGGAAATGGGAAAGTGGTTAATCTTTCCTTATTTTAACGGCAGTTCAGACCAAAGCAGCATGTGAGATTCCAAACATGTCAACACAAACAAGGCTCTGACAGCAGAGGACACAGGACCAGGCTTGCTCCTCCAGCACTGTGCTCCCAGCCCAGCCTCTCAACAGTCCCTGGTAAACTCAGGAGTATTTTTAAGCTGCAACAAGAAGTGTATGACCAAGGCCTTGCAGTATTTCCAGGCTGCACTAAAATCTGTCAGATTATTTCTTAACTGCTCTTATGTCACTTACATGTTCCATCAGAGAAACATTAAACAAAGGTCACACCGACAAACACAACGTTTGCAACGGGAACAAACCCAGCACTGTTTGCACACTTAACTCTTTGTGTGGGGAAAGCTCTGCTTAAACCTGCAGATAAAGACGTGTTTGGAGAGGGATTCATCTGGCACAGGTTTGTGGCTGCATGTGCAGGACCACTGGTGGTACCCACTGGGGTGTGAGATGGGGTTCTGCTGTGCTGGCCCTTCCCATGAGAAAAGGAGCCCTTCATTTTTATGGAGTCATCCTCCTGCCCTTCCCAGGAGATAAGGAACCCTTTGGGTTTATGGAGTCATCCCCCTGCCCTTCCCAGGAGACAAGGAACCCTTTGGGTTTATGGAGTCATCCCCATAGGGCTTCTCCTTTTCACCTTGCCTGGGGAAGCCTCCTCCATCTAAGCTACTTGTGACTATGCAATAAAGGATCTGGCTGAGAGACAAATCAGGTTAAGATTTAAAGCAATATCTGGATCATACAGGATGGACACAGTCGTAATGTTTCAGTGTCTCAAACAACCCATTTTTAAAATACAACTGGGAGTATCAACAAATTAACCACCATCACAGAAAAGGAAAAATAAAAATAACTGAGAACTAACACATCCTAAGAATAATATATATATATATATGTATGTGAAAAAGTATATGTAAATTTAGGGTCAGACTTACCATTCAAATTCATTCCACCCAACTTCAGGAACCAAAGGAGATACTACATAGGCAATACAGAGAGACACTGAACAGCAAAGAACAATCCCAGACTGTTTCTCCTCCCCAGTGCTTCATGCAGAAAACTAAACTTCAGATAATTATGCTCTTGAGTTTGAGACCTCAGTACATCTGAATTTAGATGTGATTAACCAAGGCCTGAATATAAATTATACTTAAATTGACAGGAAGGAACGTCTTAAGTTTTGTATTATCTTATTCCTGACTGTGAACACATCATCATTAATACAGCTTTTCCTATCTGTAATATAGATTTTCCTGTCAACCCCTATTCTGTATGTGCAGCCTAAGAATTGATCCTCCAAGGTGTGCCCTCTTGTCACTTCCCAGTGGCTTCTAAAGCTGTGGACACTGAGGGCTCCCTAGTTCCAAAAGAAAACCGGAGCAAGCACCACGAGAGAAACACAACACAACAGTAACAAACCCACGAACTTCCATTATTTATGCTACTTCTCTGCATTTTGGAAGCTGTGGTGCTTCAAAAAGCTTGGAACAGTCACAACTTAAGCCATTTGTCCCCTGCAATAATCCATAAAGAAGTAACAAATCAAGCCAAAGGGCTGTAGTTTTTCATCTCAGTTGCAGCCGGCGCGGGTGAGGCCAACGCCGGAGATAAGCCGGCCGGCCTTTCCAAGGAGACAATGATAAGTGTTTTCCTGGATTGCTTATTCTTGCAATTTTAATCATGAATCCTGCAGCATCTGGCACTTTTCCTTTAGCTTCGCTTAAGGGCTGACAATTAGGAGAATCTCTCTTTTCTCAGAAAATCTGTTCTGGGTTGAGAAATGCAAAAGCAGAAGGGTAAAAGAAGAAAAGCAGTACTTCTGACTTAGAAAATAGTGTTAAACTGCTCCACAAAGAAAAGAAAGCAAAGGTGATTTCAAGCCCAGCTACTTCCAAGCCCGGTATGTGGGGTGTTCAGCCTGAAGAAAAGGATGCTCAGGGTGGACCTCCTCGCTCATTACAACTCCCTGACAGGAGGGTGGAACCAGGTGGGGATCAGGCTCTGCTCCCAGGGAACAAGAGACAGGACAAGAGGAAACAGCCTCAAGCTGTGCCAGGAGAGGTTCAGGTTGGATATCAGGAGGAATTTCTTCATGGAAAAGGTAGTCAGGCATTGGAAAGGGCTGCCCAGGGAGGTGCTGAGTCCCCATCCCTGGAGGTGTTCAAGGAATGACTGGACGTGGCACTCAGTGCTCTGGTCTGAGTGGCAAGGTGGGGATCAGTCACAGGTTGGACTTGATGGTCCTGGAGGTCTTTTCCAACCTCAATGATTCCAGGATTCTGTGATCTGCATGACTTTTGTTGAAGGCTTCTAAGCCAAGCTCAAAAGCTTCCTTCCAAATCGCCCGAGCCCCAATATCTGAGGAGCTCTTTCCCTAATTTTAATACTTAGGC
Organism: Manacus vitellinus; assembly: GCF_001715985.3. Classification (NCBI taxonomy): domain Eukaryota; kingdom Metazoa; phylum Chordata; class Aves; order Passeriformes; family Pipridae; genus Manacus; species Manacus vitellinus. Next base: position 5,561,454 of record NW_021939882.1, read on the forward strand.
CAGGAAAGCAATTTAATTGGAGAGAAAAAATATTTCAGGAAATTACCTACTAAATCTTATGATTAAGCTGAGCTTCAAACCATGACCTGGTAGCGTTTTCAAGCTTTAAAAGCAAAACTTGAAATATTTTAAGGACTTCGATGAAGGAGGAAACAAATTCCATGGCTCAGTGCTAACACCAGGTGAGAAATCCTGGCTCCAGAAAGAGAGAGTACACCATTAATGGGCTGTCAGAGGTTAATCACCAGCCATGGGGGTTGTACCTGTGGCTGTGTCTAACTGTACACATCCTACACATACAGGCACATATTTTCAAAATATTCTGCGTATTATGGGAATATAACGTGTTCAGATGCCTGAAGCCCTACAGGGTTTGCACATGGCACAGCCTGGCAAAGGACTAATTACAGCCTTAACTGCAGCCAGTAATGAGCGTGCTCAGCTTCGGTTTTCTCCCCCCCCAAACCTCTCAAGACACGGAATAAACCCATCCTTACTGCTCTCCTGCTGCAGCACCAGCTCCTTCCTTATCCCATCGAGAGCCACCTGAGAGCAGTGCAAAGTCAGAAATAACCAAATTCATTCCTTTCAGACTGACTTTTCCTGTTCAACGTTTTTTAATAACACCACCAAGTAAAAAACAGTGTTTTATAAATATCACAGGGGTTGTCATTTACAGAAACCAAGGCCTTGAGATCAGAGAAACCACCAAGTAATCTTAACACGATCGGGGAGATGGGAAATGGACTTGATATGCTTTAAAGTGTTCCAAATGGAAAATTAATAATGGAGAAAAGCATTCAAAATACTCAAAACCAGTTTCTACTAAGCATTATTGCTTCCAAAATAGCCTTTAAATTCAATCCTGAATTACAATATGAAAAGAAAGTTTTCATACACTTTTTAAAGGTGAGCTCCCTCACAACTCTTCCTGTCTAAAATAAGCATTTTACTTCACTTACTGGAGGCAGCTGGAAAACAAGGTGGTTCCTACCATTAGTCTTCACTCTATTCTAAAAACCTCCACTACTTTGATTTCCCGGGTTACAGAATGTTGAGTCTCTTCCTTAGACTTTCTCAAGCCTTGCAAGAGGCTCAGAAGACATATCCATGTGTTCATATCCAAAATTTCCCCCTCACCATTGTCACACTGAGCACAACTGGCGGGGTGCAGAGGCAGCTCCTTCACCACCAAGGAGGCAAAACCAGCCCAGTAGTTGCCAGAAGTGCAACCGCTACTGCAAAACAGCATTAAACGGACAAAGAGTCTCCTTTTAAACAGATCAAATTAAGCTGGAAATATCGTTCTGTAGGAGAAGTAAATTAACCCCAAGAATACCTGTGCTGCTGTTTCAATTGCATTGCCAAGGCACCCTCTGATTTCTTTTTGACCTCAGACTAGAGGCCAAGAACAGAGATTATATCTAAGAGTGCTATTTAGGAAACAATTACTGTAAAGTTCCTTGTAAAAGCAGATTAACATTCAGTGATAAATTTCTTGGTATATGTAGCACTTGGCGAAATGAGGCCATCAAGAAAACAAGAAAACAGATTCACAGAATCACTGAGGTTATAAAAGACCTCTCAGATTATAGAGTACAACCTGTGATCAATCACCACCTTGTCAACCAGACCAGAGCACTCCATGCCATGTCCAGTGGTTCCCTGAACACCTCCAGGGATAGTGACTCCACCTTCCTGGGCAGCCCATTCCAAACCTGCCCATACATTATCCCAGACTGAAGAATCCACAAGCTGGAAGGAATAATACACACATTGTGTTGGTACTCTTGAAAAAATCCCTCTCTGGTCAAAGAATGGAGCCACAACCATGACCCTCAATCCACGTGCTGAGGCTTTCCCAGCAGAAGGATTTTGTTTTGGAGTTTGTGAGCATGTTTTGAGGGGGAAGGAAAGGGACACAGGAAAGGAAGCAGATTTCCTGGCAGATCTTCAGTCTAATTACACCGGCAAAGAGATCAATTACAGGCACGCATTCAGTCTAATTATTCTCCAGCTTACAGCACAGATATTTTCAACTCAACATTACAGAAATTTGATCATTCAAATATTGGAAGAAAAGTAGTCACGGTGGTGCAAAATGCCAGGTTACTGTGGCCAGGTGTGTCCTGGTAACTTCATGTTACCAGAGAGCTTCATGCAACATTCTGCACCTTGGAGTTCAAAACATGCAGAAAATATTCTTGTGAAAGGTGATTTTCCAAGCAGAGTAAGCTCAGTGTCAGGAACACAGATAGCCTGTGGTCAGGAGCTGCGCCCGAGTTGGCCAAGGGGCAGGGGACTGGCCATCGAGGGCTGTGTGTGTCCCAACACCACCCACAAACAATGCAGGTCTCAACTAGGGAGAGAAGATCAGTGTTAAACTGCTCCACAAAGAAAAGATGAGAAAAAGATGAATTTCAAACCCAGCCCAGCATCTGCACAACTGCTTCACGAAGGCTTCTAAGCAAACTCAAAGGCTTCCTTCCAAATTGCCCAAGCCCCAATATCTAAGTGGCTCTTTCCTTGATTTTAATATTTAGGCCAGGAAAGCAATTTAATTGGAGGAAAAAAAGTTTTATTTTTTGTATTTGAAAGGAAAGGAAATGACCAAGCAAACAGGCATTCTTTGGGGCTGAGAGCAAGTCCCGAGCTGCAGGGGGACGGGGCCAGCTGGCCGCCAGCCCGCGTACAGTACGTGTTTACTTGTTGACTAACCACTGATAACTCCAGAGAGCATCCATGAATCCAAAAAAGAACCAAGTTTTCTGTTCAGAGAGGAAAGAAGAACAAAGCAGACAATGATAAAAGTATTCCCCGCTGATGTCTATTACAGCCACTTCTGATTTGGTACAGCTTCTATTTAAAAAATGATTAAAAATTTCATGTAAAATTAAAACTCTTACGTATCAAATAAGCAAAAGCATTTAGATACAAGCAGCAATTGTACTATTATAGAGAAATAATGCTGCTATGCACATGCTCCCCATTAAAAACTCCAGCTTTCAGGGCTCTGTGCTCCTTGAGCAAGCACAAGTACAGAGCACATTCAAACCCAAAACAGAGACATGTCACAGGCACTTGTTACCTTATTTAAGACCAGGTTTAATCTTATGATTCAAGAGAAAAAGACCCACTTATGGGTGCTGGTAAATATTCCAAAAGCTGAAAGCAAAGTGTTACACTGTACACAGAACACTGTCACAGCAGTTTTACTGCACAGGAATTTTGGGAGCTGCAGTCCTGGTGCCCAGGTCCTGGCTTCACTGGATGGCACCTGCCATGTGCCAACACGAGCTGAAGCCTCAGGATGGCCTTGGGAAGTGCCTTTGCTCTTCCCAAACCGGGAAGCAGTGGCTTTTCCAAGCAGCTCCTCCTCGCTTCTACTTGTACAAAGCAGACGAAGCTTTGGGGCCTGCACCCCTCACTGACCTCAGGCACTGGGGGAGTGTCCAAGGGCTCCTCTGGGAGAAGCAGCTGTGGGAGGTCCGTGGTGACTGACAGCACCCCAACCTCGGCAGGCCGAGCCAAACACAGTTACTGCATAAAACCACCACAGATTCCAAAAACCACTGCCAGCACATAGATATTCTGTTAATCAGCCTAAAAGGCATCGCAGATGTTCAGAGACAGCGAGAAGGTGTTTGATCCTTGCTCTGTCCCTCACGCCCAGAGCAGCTGGGTTGGATTTGCACCTGCATGTGATGCCCATCGGCAAGTGCTAATCCTGCTCCCGTGATTCCAGCCGGAACCGGGCTGGGGGAGAGGTGATAAGGAGCTGGCCAGTGACAGCGGCTGAGATCCCTTCTTGCTTTAGATGAACAAAAATCGAAGTTTGTTAATGAGAAGACTTGATCCTCGACCATCTCTCATAACCAGACACCCTAATCTTGTCCCACAGGCTGGGACTGACCAACGGTCTTCAAACCCGTGACTCAAAGTGTTTGTCTTACATTTGCATGTCTACACTGAGACACCACTGGCCTGTTACTTCTCTAAAATATACTAAATACGGCCCTTCTATGTGGGCCTTTTAATCTAATTAAATAGAAGTTTTGTAATGAAGAATATACAGTTTACTTGCATGCAGTAAGTGATATAATCACAGCTGGTGATATAACAGAAACAAGCATCGCTAGGATGGGAAGAAGGAGCTTTTATCGGTGAAAAGGTTTCAGCAAGTCAATTCCATCACGCCTGTCCTGTCAAATGCAAACCCAGACATTGCTTATTTACCAAAGGCAATTACACAATTCACACTGACTGGCCTGAAAGCTGAAATTTGAAGTGGCAAAAGGTAATGTGGAAGGAGACAAAAGCCACTTTCCTTTTCAACATGGGCATGGAGTGACAGGACAAAAGGGAAAGGCTTTAAACTGCCACAGCGAAGGGTTAGATGCGATATTGGGAAGAAATTCTTCCCCATGAGGGTGGTGAGGCCCTCCACAGGTTGCCCAGAGAAGCTGTGGCTGCCCCGTCCCTGGAAGAGTTCAAGGCCAGGTTGGATGGGGCTTTGAGCAACCTGGTGTAGTGGAAGGTGTCCCTGCCTGTGGCAGGGGGCTGGACCGAGATGAGCTTTAAGGTCCCTTCCAACAAAACCCATTCTGGGATCCTGTCTTCACTGTGCCACTAATAATAAAAAAAGAAAGTAGAGACTTGACTAACTCAGGGATCCAAAATAAGAGGTGAATGCATCAATGTTAAGAGTGCTACAAAATTATAATCAAATATTTGACTCCAATTTTTGAGAAAGGGGATGGTAACATCGACAGCATCCCCCACCAAACATCACCATTTAGTGAGTGTGATGCTCTGAAGGCATTAATAAAGGCATGTGACAACTCAGTCACCAGAAGAAAGACAAAAGTAATAACATTCTCCTGTATTCTTCTGTAAATGGAAAATAATGGTGACAAACCAACATGAACATGTACTGTTGGAGGGTCAAAAGAAATTCAAATGCTCAGGCCAAGAGACAGGGTTGTGAGAAGGAGGATCTTGGGTAGCCCAGGGCAGTGAGGATGGTAAAACAGCTCTTCCTCGAGAAACTGCCCCCATGTGCAGTCACACAGCTTTGCTTTTCCACTTCTGTGGCCCACTGTGACATATTCGAGCAAGGACATCATTGCCCGAAGATTGACTTAAAAAAAAAAAAACTTCTTTTGAAGTTATCTGAAAACACTGCTTGACTGAGCTCCAGAAATAAGAGCAAAGCAACATGCCCTGGAGCAGAGCGGCAGCCAGGGAGGATGGGGCCACTGGTTGCTCCTAGTCTGGTCTCACTTACAGGCATGAAAAAGTCTTCAAAGTACCAGCTGGAGAAGCCAATAATTCACATTTTAACAGCAGCCTCTACCAACGCAGCGTCTAGTCGTCAGCTTGTTTGTATTACTCTTAATTTTCACATGTTGTACAAGGGTAAGTCCAAGCAATTAATACTCTGCAGTATCTGCACGATGACTTTCTATTGGAAAGAACTGGAAAAACCCTCAACACCATTCCCTGCTTCAGCATCAAGAACAGCTTTACTAACTAAAATTACAATTCTGGGAAAACTTACAGATTCATCATCATGGGAAATGATGATGAATGTGTTACAGCAGTAACACAATGTACTGCACACAAGGAGAATGTATGAAAAGGGACCTGGTCAGGCCTCTCAGATCAGCTGGTGGGATCCCACAGATCTTCCCGACAGCACGGTCTGCACCTCCAGACTCAACAAGAGCATATTCCAAACACACACAACTGCACATGGGAAATAAGAACCAGCTCCTTCCCCACAGTCAATTTTCTCAGTTTGGAAACCCCCGACATTAATGCACCCATGAAATGAGGAGTTGGGAAGTACCAGAGCACACTGCTACCACAGGAACAACAAACTCGATCACCTTCCCTGGGAAAGGGTGATTAGAGATATGAGAGCACCGAGTTCTATCCTTTGTTGCCAGAAAAATCAAGAAAAATTAGCTAATGGAATGGCTAAAACATGGTCAATGTCTCATTTTTCTTGAAGGACAACGTATGCTGCATTTGGAAAAATCACTTCTTAAGATTACATTTAAATTAAAAATTTGTATTAATCCTATTAAACTTATATTTACACTATTTACTACAAATATATTGCAGTTAAGCTGGAGAGAAAGCAGAGATGTTAAGTGAGAAGAATTCTGATTTTTGTCAGACTGGGATTTGGCTGCTTTTGGTGGCAGATCCACAGCAGCAGCACAGGAGGGAAAACAATTCCTCAGTGCTGGTACAACAATCCAAAGTGTGTGGGGACGACAGGGACAGCCCAGGAAATTATTGACGATAATATGTATGACAGAGTAACCCATCTTTATAACAGAAGATTTTAATTTCCTAAATGTCTCTGGAACGATGACTACAGCGTGAAACAAGTGAAGGATGGCTTTCAAGCCCGTAGGAATTTTCCCCAGGCAGCAGCTGGAAGAGCTTGCTTCTCATAATCACCTTGATTTATTTGCAATTTTAAAGACAAAATGAAGTATGGAATATAAAACAAGGGGTAGGGGGAATACACACCCATGTATTAAAAATGAGGAAAGGAAAAAATGTTGTGCAGGAAGACATCACCGCAACCACCCCGGATTTCCCATTCTCTCCCCTCCATTTTGGCTGTTTATCTTGATGACATTTGGGGGCGATTTCTTAAGCACTGGAGACAAACATATCAACAAAACTGCTCTGGTAGCAAATTAAGAACATATCGGGCCCCCTCTCCCCCCATGACCAGACAGTACTGAAGGGACAGCGCTCGGACACAAGTGCACCAAGGCTCGTGGAATACAGCCATGGGTTGTTCCCTTCATCCTTGGTAATAAAACCCTTCATCCTTTTGAGTTGCTCCTGCACAGTGAGGTAAGGGCTTCCCAAAACTATCGGTGACAACCCATAACCCCTCCCGAGTCCCAGCTGCCAGCTCTGAGTTCCATACTGTGCAAGCAATGCATAGATAATATTCCCCAGGCTCACAGCCTCACATTTTCCAGCTGGAGCTCCCCCTCCGCTCGACTCTGTGCTCCCGGTGCTTTCAGAGATTTCTAACCTGGCACTCACTACCCAAAATAGCTCCATATCAGCTAACCCAGAAATCTCTCCACATGCTCCCTTTCCAGGCCCCGGCTCAGCACTGACCCTCAGGGAACCAGGCAGGTGACTCCTCATCCTGAAAAGCCACCCCTAAATCCTGCCCTTCACTTCCGACTCTCTCTGGACAACAAAAGAACCGCTCTTCCAGTCCCATGACAACTTGGGTGAGGCGGGGGTTGTTGGGTTCTTTCTTTTTAAATGGCCTCTGGCAAGGAAGAGGGTCAAAGTCCCAAAGGAAAAAAAAAAAATCAAATCTATTCAGGTCGATTGGATTTACAGCTCACTGACAACCTCACAGCGACCCAGGACTGAGGTGGTGTTTTTCTTCCAGGAGCAAGGATGGCTCTTTCGCAAGAGACTCCACGTGCTCAGTGACTTACAGGTTTGCAACCTACCCTTCTGCCAAGGGCTGAAGTTGGGCTCACCAACCCACAGCGCTCCAGGTCCTATGGAACTTCAGGTCCTCCAGCAGCCCCATCATGGTGGCTGGTTCATCAAAGAGGACATCTTTGCAGGCTGGCAGATCCTTCAGGGCTGCTGGGCAAATGCCACCCAGACTCAGCAGATCCCTAACACTGCACTGACTCCTCGCAGATGTCCCTCAGCCCCATGGAGCTCTCCCTGCCCACACTTAAGGACCCCAGACCATCTGCCAGCAGCTGCATCAGGCTCCGGGTATCCTTTGCCCACTCACCACCCCATCTCCTTCCACTGCTTCCCACCCGGTTGGTTTGCACATCTGCCTGTTGGGTAAAAATAGAATGTTTTGGATGTTTTTGATAAAATTTGCAACTGTAACTTTGCTATTTGCATGAAGTTTTAGGGCTTCCCTTGTTCCCTCGGTTTCATTTTGAAATCAGGACAGCAGTTTTATGAGGTCCACGCCTTGAAATGCTGCATGCAGGAAGCCAGTGCTGGTAGCACTTCTGAATGCTTGGAAAGATTCAAAGAGCTGAATGCTGCATTTCCTTTAAAGCTCTTCCTCAGTTCCGAGGCTGGGGTCAGCCAGGAATAGAAACCCAGTCACTTCCTCCTCCCCACTGGTATGGTGTGTGACTGAACCAGAGCTTTGATCTGCAACACGGAACAAACTAAGGCACAAAAATAAATGGACTTAGCAACCTCTTGATTGTTATTTAATAAAATATCAGCTGTGCCAACCTTAAATGTGTTAAAAGAGCCTTTAAAAATTTATCTCTGAAGTGATAAAATAAGTCCAAGCTCATTTGTCAAACCAGTTGCTCTGGTTGGAAAGTAGCTGTCAAGTACCTCGATGACTCAGGATGTCGCCATGCAGGCATCCTAATATTAACTGCTCCCTTCAGTAGGAACTGAAAAAGGAAAGTTCTGCTACCCAAAATACAGAACTCCGAGCACGCAGGATTTTACAACACTTACATTTTATAGGAGGGAGTTTGAGCATTAAATTCCATTTCTATTAAATCGAGCACACAACTTGCAAATCACCTGGTACCGCATTAGAACAGATTTCTCTTCTCCAGCTATGGAGACTAATTCAGCACAGAACTCGTTAGATGGGTTTTGTTAAAAAACGTGTCCAAGGAGCTTCCTTGGCAGTTCAGAAAATGGCAGATGTGCAGGCTTAGCAGAAACACGTGGTCAGGAAGGGCAGAATTCATAAAGCGACATGAAAATGAAACCAAGGGACCTCAAACGACAGCAGGACTCAGATCCTACACCAGATAACCTCCCACACAGTCAGGGTGGCCAAACGACCTCTCAGAAACCTGGGCTAGGCTGGGACAAAGTAGGTCAGCAAAAAGGCTTTCGGTGAAAAACGGATTAAAGTAACAGCTCTATTCCAGCACCGAGGGAGAATGAGGGAGAATGTATTTGTGATCCAGGATCATGTCTATGCTTTGTGCTGCTTCAAATAACAGAGAGCATAAATTTAATGTTCAGTTTTCCTTTAAACCTGAAGCTTATCAGTATTGTTTTGTCAAAACAAATAACCCAAAAAGAATTACAAGTCTCCCCTTTCCCCCAAAAGGGATTACATCATTTATAAATCAAAAGGCAAAGATGTAAAATCATTCTCTACAAACTGATTTTAATCTATGTTTGAAAATCCCAGTAAGGTAGTGAAAACAACTTGCTTAATTTATTTTCATGTAAGTATTAACTTACAACCTTTCACTTTTTATTTTTTTATTTTATTCCCTTGTCAACCACTCTTTTCACATACAGCACATATTACTCTCTTCAATACAGTAATTTAGCATATTAGTAAGATCTAATCCTACTGAGCTGAATGAAAATACAGTAAATTAGTAATTTCTTTTACAGAAATTGAAGTATTAAGAAGAAGTGGTGTGAAACTTCAGCCTCATCACAGATGTTTTCTGCTGGAATCTAGAGATGAGATCATCTAACCAGAGTTGATCACAGAAATAAATAAATGAAAACAGCATACTAAAATTAATTTGTATCTCTTCTGGAGTTTCCTTATCAAGATCTTAAAACATTTTAACGTTTGAATTTTAAAGTTGAAATTTGGTAACGGTTTCTTGCATTCACGAAACAACTGTTTCACAGAGATGAATCTGTTTCTGACGGTACTTAAAGCAAAACCACCTAATTTCTTTAGGCCATTTTAAACCATCCCCCCACTGCCAGATATAACTCAGGATAGTCTTTAACTCCATCTCTTACCACCAAAATTTCTTTATCTTCTGGTTTTGAGCAGAAACTCCTCCCCTCATCCACCTTCTCCCACCCAGTCATTTCCCAGCCAGATGTGTCCATCTGGCAGATGTGTCCATCACCTCCATCAGGGTTGCAGCCCCTCTGCCCCAGAAAAGGGCTGTACAGCCACACAGGGCCCTAAATCTGCAGCAACACAGCCCTGACACCACTGTCTGCTCTTCCCACTTTTAGTTTCCCTTCGAACACATGAGGTACAGCCCCATCTCTCACATATAACCTCTTGCCCTCCATTCTTGAGTCTCACTTGGGTTATGGAGGGGCGACACATCTGCCCAGAAACCGCCGAGTCGGCAGCTTGGCCAGACTTGGTTTGATGGGCTCCAACACGAACATCTTGCTGTGAGCGATGGCCCCACCACCTACACACACAGATCTCACCCCAGCACACCAGCAAGTGTCAGTCTCCCCCTGTTTACCCCACAGGGCCACGGCCATTTCAATTTCTGTTTGGTGCAAGCTCTGCCTTGCCACTTGTTGACACAAAAAAGGTCAGTCAGGAGGAATTTCTTCACTGAAAGGGTTGTCAGGCATTGGAAGGGGCTGTCTAGGGAGGTGGTGGAGTTACCATCCCTTGGAGGTGTTCAAGGAACGATTGGACGTGGCACTCTAGTCTGGTTGACGAGGTAGTGATTGGTCACAGGTTGGACTCCATGATCTTGGAGGTCTTTTCCAACCTCAATGACTCTTCGAGTCTTTTTGGAAGAGGTTTTTATTACAGGGTACAAAGACAGCACAGGCCAAGTTTGGGGGGCACCAAAGGCCCCTCTAATGCCCTCACTGGGGTCAATGCCAACGCTTACCAACATCCTTCTCTAGGTACCAGCTTACATGCTCTGTGTTGGCACTGTCTGGTTTCCACCTTTCCTGAAAACTCAGCTCCCTGCCCAACAGAGAGGGCTCCACAGCCCCCTCCCACCTCTCTCTTTTCCCACAGCCAACTTCTGACTTCAGCCAACTCACCTGCTGGTTTAACCCTTGTTCTAAGTAAAGTTTTTCTCACTGATTAAAGACCAATTTACAAAGAATTCTAGCACCCAGAAGGAATCTGATTTAGTCATTCATACATATTGTTATTATTTCAATAAACATTTTATTATCTTACTAAAATTAAACTGTGAAGTGAAATACCATATTCCTTCACACATATCCAGCATCCAAAACCTATTCTGGATACCAAGTTTGCAATCTCCAATTTTTAAAGCCTTTTAAATGCCTGTCATCAGATAAGACTTTTTCTTATATTGGCTTATATTCTAACCTGCTCCACATTTTAAGAGAACCACAACGCAGAGTTCTTTATTAAAAAAAAAGTCTAATTATACCTACAAGTACACCACTTTCATAGGGAATAATGCATTTAATTTGGGAGAAATTCATACATAACACAATATTAACAGAAATTCAACAGGTAAAACAAACCATCAGAGGTCCCAGAAGCAAAGGTAAGCCACAGAAAACATTTAACAGAGAAAACAACATCCTGGTAATATGAAACTGCAATCAATATGCAGACTGAAATCAGACATGAAACTATCAAGTCTGCAGGTCCTTTTTTTTTTTTTTTTTGAAGTTAACATGCCTGGACTGTGTTCTTGCACAACAAATCCCCACACGTGCATGCAGCATATGCACGTTTTCAGCACTGATTTATTCAAAGCCTTTGCTGATGGCTTTAGGAAGTTAATTACTTCAGAAAGGTAAGAGTAAACTCATAGAAAAAAATCCTAAAATAAGCAAAAGCTAAAAATATGCAGGTACACAGTAATGGACAGAGTGCCTGTGATAGGTCTGCTGTTTAAAAGATATGGTGTAAATATAATGCATTTACACTATCTTACCAAATGAAAAGCTACAGAAATCATAAATAAAATGAAGTGTTTAACACATTACAGCTGTATCCACATGTCTTGTTTTTAAGTGATGGGACAGACCCCACAACCCTTTCCTGACACTGCATCCATTGAAATGTCAAATTCCTCCACAGCCAAACCATGTGCTCTCCTCTCTTAAAGGTGTCAGTAGATGAATTACAAGGAGTCTGGCACAGGAGCAGCTCCAGCACAGCCTCCTCAAGTCCAATGGCACCCTCTGTTCCCATTCCCCACCCCAAACACCCCAGAGAGGCTCCTGTTCTCCTGCTGATGCTCCATCATGAGGCCATTGGCACTCACACCATCGGACATGCTGGCAGTGCGGTCCTGGCACAGCTCCCCGTCGGCACAGAGTCGTACCAGACCCTATTACCACATCCCTACACACAATCACACCAGGCAAGCAGGTTCTCCAGGCCGTGACAGCAAAAATAAACCACATGAGCTGCTCTTTTCTGTCACTGATTCCAGGCTTGGCTCAGGGCAGAGCAGCCCGCAGCAGAGTGGACCTGCTGGAGCTTGGCAACAAAAATCACACAGGACCCCAAAACTTCACACTGGTGCTCTCAAAGTAGGTGGTGATGGCAGAGGAAGCCATGGAGATACCACGCAGAGCTTGGAGAGCTCCTGAAGGGTTGAAGTCCAAAGCAAGGCCAGGCGCGCACACGCCCTAAGCAGCTGTGTCCTTCCCAGATGGGAAAGAGGAGAGCCACCAAAGTCTTCTCTCGTCATACCCAATTCACACAGCTGGAAAGGAGCCGTGTAATGGCTGGAGGATCCTCATCCAAGACCAAAACCTCATTTTCTAAAAATTTCACAGAATTTCTAACCACAGACATCCCGTTTTCACATTCCTTTCGTCAGCGAGATGCAGGCAAGCTACTGCCCACTTGTGAACAAAGAGGTCATCCCTGTTCCAACCCCTCTTCTCCATGAGTACAGCCAGGAGAAGCAGGTATTCAAATATTCAGAGACAGCAATACACACATTAAACTCCCCAAATCACCCTCGCCCCCAAGTTTCTAATAAGAAAAGACCAAAGTGCCCGATGCAGCCAGACCACAACAGATCTTTTGGATAAGGACAACAACAAGACCTTTCCCAGTTTTCCTTTGATCCTGAGATCAAAGTATCAGATCTCAGAACCTCCAAAAAAACCCAAACAAAACAAAAAAAGAAAACCAAGCCACTCTTATTATTTGCTTACTTGAATCAACTACGTACCTCATTGATACTTCATTATTTGCTCTTCCCTGACACCACGGTACATTTCTGAGTTTCCCAGGCAGTATTTTGAGACAAACTACTCATTTGTGCCCTCATTTCTCTTTTAAACTCACATCCTGAGCAGTACTTTCTAACTTTAAACTTAGCTACACAAATAAAAGCAACCAGAAATAAGAAGTATCTGAATGAAGCAACACAAGAGTAAATGGTGCCCCGCTGCTCCCAAGTTTCACATTAAATCTTCTGTGACTGTGGTACAGAAATTTGATGATCTCCAGCTGTTTTCTGACACACAGTAACTGTACAAACATATTACAAATAGTATGAAGAATGTATTACTGTATAATCCAATATGAAACTCAGTTTCTTTACTAAATTACAGTAGCAGTGAACTGAATTCAAGAAAGATGTGATCATTATTTTAGAAATCGTTCCCCAGCAGTTTTGCCTTTGCAATCTCAAAAAAAAAAAAAAAAAAAAGAAAGAAAGATATTTGATGAAAAAGTGGAACTTGTGTATGATATTGCATCTCCACAACAAAATATCAGTAGTTTGTTGGATATCAATTTTCAAAGTGCCTCAGGATTGTCATTTTCTAGGACAATTTAGTATGGACCGAGAGCTCTTTAGGTACAGCTGGAATATGGATGTTTCATGGTGACCAACTGACACAAGAGCATATTAAGAGGGCAGTTGGCTGGTACAGAAATGTTCTCCACACAAGATGTCGATATGACTTCTGAAGAGCACAATTTCCTCCAGAAATCCACACAATTGTGGTGATTATTGATTTAAGGCACTGGTATTATAAAACTCTACGTGATATCCTGGGTAAGTAACATCGTGTCCTGGAATCCAAACTCGTGTCTCACACATGAGCAACAAGCAAACCTGACATCATCTCCATTCCAAAACCCAACTCCAGGTGCTTGCCAGCATTACCTCTCCTGAAGGAAGAGCTTGGGAAGCTGCAGCTGCATGTCCCTGCTCCTGCCAAACGCACCTCTGGCACACGTGAGGCGGCCGGGTGATACACCTGGCAAGGCAGGCCACAGGCAGCAGAAGGAAAATCTTTTGTCATGGTATATATAATTCTATTTCAAGCAGTACAGGGCACGGCTTGAGCAGAAGGAGACACTGCTTCAGCCAGGGATGGAATTCCAGCAGAAAACGTCACGGCAGAGGCAAGCGTGAGCTGAGTCAGGTCAGAATGCAGGAGGGACGGGCAGAACATCACACCTTGAGTGAAGGTGAGGTAAGAAGGTAAGTCTCTAGGAGAGACACAGTAATTGTGCTAAATTGTCTTCCCAACTCAACATGACACTTCTGGAGGCACAATTACTCACCCCTCCAGTAAGTACTAAGGTGCCGGGCTGGTTACACACGGGACAACCCACACGTCCGTGTTCTCCTGGCCAAAGGCACCAAGAGCTGCACATCCAGAGTCTCCCAGTTTCCTTTTAATTAAGTCTGTGATACCCAAACTCCTCCAACACACGGATGGGGCATACTTTGTGCAGATCACCCTCTGCTGACATCCTTTTGCAGGTGGACCAGCAATGCAACAGTCACAATTTGTCTCACCCTCACAACTGGGCAAAGAAACTGTAGATTTTGCGTTTCATTTTTTCCCACAGATACCCAAATGAGCTGCTCCAGAGTCGGTGCCAAGACAATGAGCTGAAATTACTTTTTTTGCATGTGTCATCTATTCCAGCTGTACTGGTTCACTCCTGTCCCAGGGGGATGAGGCCATCCACTGACAGCATCTGACCAGTATTTCCAGAACCCAGCACTGAGAACAGGATTAACTCCTGGTCTGCGAGTGCCTTGGCTATTTAAGCAAAGGCTGTATTATAAATGGGTATCAATGGATATCACACTACAGTGAATCAGCTAGAAAACCACTGGGATGAGAACAATAATCTGTACATGCCACAGTGCCACACACTAATACTTCAGTAAATAAGATTAAAGTTTGTGTATACTGGAGGCTCTGGGAGACAAAGGCTGGAAAACTAAAGACAGCTTAATCCAAGCTCCCTGAGCCTGGTGCACAGCATTCAGCACACTGAAATATTCTTCCCAGAAATTACATTGCTGCACACACGTTCATTCTGTGTTTCTATGAACAGTTCCAAGCTGATCACTTTCGGAAGGCATTTCCAAGTTCATTTTTGTACGACAGAGGTGACACACTTGCAGTTATTTTAACAGCATAAACCCAAGACAATTGTAACTACGGCTCTACAAAGCTCTCCCATTGCTCGTAACTTGGATTGAAAACAGGATTTATTGGAATGTTGTTTACCTCAAGACTAACGCCTTTAGAACTGTCTGAAGAACACATATGTTATGCTAGACCAGCATATTAGGGCGGGACAGTAGCCCAGGCAGCATTCACCTACCCCAAAAATGAATAGAGTTGTGTCTCCAATACTTCACAAGCAAGAGTTTGGGGAGGAGAAGAGTTAGTACCCCGCTGAGCAGCAGCTCTAAAAGGGGATCCAGGAAGACAGAAGGACTTGGGAACCTTTTACATCATAAAAATAATTCCACTTTGCAGTTACTTATACATGTAGAAGAGGTACAGCTTGTTCATTTCCAAAATGAGCAACAACAATCAAAGAAGGAAAATTTGCTTCCCAAGGACAAATTGCTCTCACAGTGTAAAAATCATACAGGTAAATATACCAATAAAGTCATCATGGTAAATATATAATGTAGGAGTTGTGTAACACCTGTATTTCACATTTCTGAGAAGATTCGTGAGTACGGTTCGTTCAACTACAGCTCTGCCTTCACTGGCAGCAGGAGAGTACAAGAGGTTCAACCATGAAGATAGATTAAAAAACCTGAATGGACAACAACAAAAATCAGCTTATTTTATAAGCTAGAATTCAGTTTCAAATAGAGGTCATTATAAAGGGAAATAAATTAGCACCATTTAACAGTTTGGGTTCGACTACTCAGCAATCAGCTCAATGAGAGGATCAGCCAAAATTGGGAAAAGCGGGTCACATCTTACATGACCTCTCATTTACCTGGCTACCTTCTCACAGCACCTTAGAACACATTCTGCAGGACATTCCTGACTCACCCCTTTCTGCCAAAACAACTGGACTTTTTGCCATGCATTTCCAGACTCAAACCCCAAGTACAGTATTACATTAAGCTGACAAATCACAACACAGACTGCTGGAACCCCAAGCACTCCAAATAACATGTCTGGGTTTCATATCAAAATAGAATTATTAAAAAAGACCCGATTCCGGATGTCCCATACATTATATACTGCTGAGTCAGGCAGCACTTAAAGCACTGCATCCAGCCCTGCCAAGCCACCAGCCTTGGCCACCAGCCGAGTGAAACAAAGCGGGAAGACAAACGGACAACTGACCTTTACCACTGCTGGCAAACAATCCCTTTTTTCCCCTTCCTTCTGGTACAACACCTGAGTCCAAGAAGAATCCCAGTTCAGGAGTGAGGACAGAAAAGTAACTTCTGGAAGCAAGGCTTTGGACCGTGACCGACCAGCAAAACTTCTCACCCTTCCAGACTCTCCTCCTCTTTAACGGCTTCTCTCAGCTCTTGCCCTTTCTTAAACTTCCTTAATGATCCTTATCCCCCACAAGCTTAAGTACTAGGAATGATTTCAACTGTAATAAGAGAAGCCGTAACACTGCCAGTGGGGCCCAGTTTCTGTGAATTCTGGCTATAGACTCAGAGCAAGAACACAGAGCAAACTCTGCATCGCTGGGCCGGTTTCCCCATGTCCTTCTCTCTCTCCGCAACAAGCCACATCTCCAGGAAACCAGAGGAATAGGAGCTGAGCAATGGATTTAATGCATATACCACGCAAGAGCCCTATGAGTGTGTGTTGCTAAAATCATTTCCTTAAAATTGAAGAATTTTACCTGCAATAAATCACAAATAACATCCCATTGGAGACAGACCCCAGCAAACCCTCCAGTTATTCAGTGAAGCATTTACCAAATGCTTTCAAAGTGTGATTTACTCCTCTCCCAGCTGCTGTCTCACGGCCATTAAAGAAAATCTAAGGCAAACTCCCTCCATTAGCCTACTTTTTTCCTCCCTTCTGTTCTATCCACCTTTTCTGTTCTCAACACTTGGAGACCCCAAAGTGAGCCCAGACAAAGCCCTCCCGCCAGCCAGAGCCTCCCTGCTGCTCAAGATCTGGGGTTTGAGGAGCTGCACCTCAATGTTTTACCGTCAGAATCTGCACATCAGCACAAGCACTGGCTGACAATTCCACAGACAGCAATTTATTGATCATTGCCAATTCATTCCCATTAATCAAATTCCTGAAGTTTGCATTCTGCTTGTTAACTTTAGAATCCCTCCTGCTGCTCTCTAAAATTGATTAGTTTTCTCAGGCCTGATTATCGCTTGTCTCATTAAAGCCAGCATGCTGTGCTATCCTTAGAAGCAAAACCACTCAAAAATGGCATGACATCAATTCCAGCTTGTGTGGATATAAAGAGACATTCCAGGCTTCCCATTAAATAGGCAGATTAAATACAACCTGAACACCAGGACTGAACCGCAGCTTTTCTTCCCATATGCTCAGTCTATAATTATTATGTTATTAATAGCCAAATAATTCTCCCAACACCAAGAAATATTTCCTATTGGAACCTAAGCATCTCAAAATCCTGGCCTCCACCTCTCACAATTAGTACCTAAAAAAAACAGACCACGGGAACCTGGCAAGAGAGTCCTTCCTTTGTTTCTAAAACAAATGCCAATTTTGTTAAGTCTTCTGCAAGAAAAACAAGCAAACCCACAAAACATCACCTTAAACTAACCCAGTTTAGACCAAATATTTCTGACAAGGTTCAGGAAGAAAGAGAAATCCTGCATCAAACCCAGGGTTTATTAGTATCCCAAACATTGTGAAAAGAAAATGGAATTGCCTGAATGTTATGGAAGCAAACCCAAACAATGATGTTTTTAGAAGTGGACGTCACAGTTTTAGCGTATAAAAATCCTCGGGAAGGAAGAACAGCTTCCATAAAGCTGAGAATAATGAATTTTTATGCAAAACCCAACTAGAAGCCACCTCAAAATTCTTTACACATTCCATAAGGAAAAAAAAAATCCATTATCTTACAGCAAAAAGGAAGCAATAAAATATAAGACGACCTTGCAGGAAGCAAGAACGTCAACACTTGAGGCCCAGCGTGGATAACACCCGGCAGCGGTGGAGGCAGCTGGTGCCGGTGCTGCCGGGACATTCCCAGGACGTTCCCCGGGCTGTCCCGGGAGCTCCTCCAGGCTCTGCCGGCCATCCCCACACTCCTGCCCATCGCCGCCTGCCCCCGCCAACACAAACACCCTCCCAAAATTGCTCCACAGAGCACTGATAACATCTCCTGCTGCTGGCCGTTTCCCTGCAGGATCAGCCCACGTTAGCAGCCTGAGTGGGATCTTCATCCCTCCAGGATCAGACATACGGGACAGAACACTGGTGTTTAAAATTCCCCAAAGCTGGACAAACATCTCCGTGTATGCTGGGCTCTGCCCACACAGTTCTGCAAAACATAACCAATGTAGCAACTCCCAGAATTATTCCCAAAACTGACATTTCCATTATCTCCAGGGAATCTGTTTAGTTAAACAGTCCCTGAAATCCTCCTCCCCAATGCAGAAATACTTCTTACTTTGATACAGAGTTTACGATTGTCATTAAAGATACAGCAAGAGCAGGGGAAAAAAATCCACCAAAAAACCCCCATGAAACAAACTAACCACAGAATTGCATTGATTATACAGAAGGTGAGCAGAAAGGATTTCTAATCTCTCAAAATAAATAAGGCATGTTCAGTATTCATATATCAAGGTGGAATCTATCCACTAATTTTGATTTTCTTTTCTGAATCCCTTACATTATAAATTGCTTTAAACACTTCAAAGAAAAAAAAGCACATACTGATGACAAAAATCAAAATCTATGAAAGAAATTGAGAATGAAAGCAAGCTCAAAGTTGCCCTCCTAAAACAAAGGGGAAATCTTCACCCACCTCATTCCAACCACGGGAAAAGGGAACAAATATCATGCAGGGAGAGCCCCGGGACTGGCAGGGAACACCCTGGGGATCAATTGCCAGCAGGGCAATAAAACCCAGAAAGTTAAACCAGATACTTCATTAAAAGCCTACAAATACTGGGTTTATGTATAGGGACTTGTAGAGCCATTTTCTAACAGACTCCAAAGCAAAATCCTCTGCCTCCATGGAGGCCAAACACTGCTCTTTCAAGTAGTTGTTCAAACACAGGACAGCTGAGGAAAACGTACAAGTGGGTATTCATACTGAAAACTTAAAACTAGGAGTTCACACGGAAATCCTAAGGAAAACTTGCAACTGGGTACCCCTACTGAAAACATTCAACTGGCTGTTCCCACTGGAATCAGAACAGAGACGGGCACAGCTGCCCACTGAGCTGCCACGGCCACGTTCACTCCTCAAGGAGTGTCCGACTGGCATATCTGCACCTCTGGATTACTTGTAGAAAACACAACTACCAAGGCACTTGCCACAGGTACTACTAATCAGGTCCCCTAGTCCAACCTGCTCCCAAATCCCTCTCCCAGCAGCCCTTCTACCATTCTACTCAAGAGTTTAAATCTGACTGCAAATACTCTTATCTCTTTAAATGCAGTTATTGAACAAGCTGGTGAATATTTCCCACTCGGAATCTTCTTGTCCATGTAAGGTAAATGTGATACTGAGCACAACGAAAACTCGAGTTCAGCTTAAATGTAATTCTAGAAATTTACCCGGCAACCAAGTTATTTTTGTGCATAACATTTAAGTAACACTAGGAAGGAAAAAAAGCCCACAGTGATTGATCCTCTAACCCTTGGGAACGAAGCAGCTTTTGTATACACTTAAATACTTCCTTCCATACTGTCTGCATATGGATACTGCTACCACGTACTCAATTTTCCCTTCAGGCAGTATCATGGAAGTTTTATTTTTATTTATTTACTTTTTAAAGCATGCCAGCTCCCCTTCTCTCTTTATCCCTTTAATACCAATAGTTGAGTAGTTGGTCAAAGCTACTGTTGTACTGTGGCAACAAATAAATACTCCCCAGAGAAGTCTGATCAGCCACACGTACCAAACAGAAAAGGAAAAACAGGAAAAGAAGGAAAAAACCCAAACAACAAACCAGCATGCACAGAGCTGTGCTAAACACACTTGTAGCATTTTAATAAATAGCAACAAAAACTAATTACCTTGAATAGCCATTAGAGAAAGCAGGTCTGCCAGAAAGGTTGAGCGTTCCCAGAGGAGCCAACGCGTCGTCCCCCGATCCCTGGCACCTATTCCAATTTTCTGACCCGGCAGGAAGAGATGGAATGATATTAAAAATTGGTTTTTGATCCTGCTGCTGAGAGAGCGATGCAGTATTTAAATCATAGTGGTACATCTGTCCCCCAGAGGTGCTGACACCGTGGATGGAGATGGCCGAGACTTTCGTACCCAGCAGGTTTGACCCGGAGAAGTTGGCCTGGCAGTAAAGTGGGCCCATGTTTTCCTGCTTGATGCCAGGAGTACAGAGTTCAATGAAGTCTTCCTTTTCTGTTTTCACTTGAGGCATTGGCATTTTGGAACTGGGTAAAAGGTCACCATGGTCATTAATTTTAGGTTTAGTGTCAGATAAAATGGGAGGCTTGCAGTCTTCGCCG
Source organism: Manacus vitellinus (assembly GCF_001715985.3). Lineage (NCBI taxonomy): Eukaryota > Metazoa > Chordata > Aves > Passeriformes > Pipridae > Manacus > Manacus vitellinus. The sequence goes on from NW_021939882.1 coordinate 5,582,109, forward strand.
AGATTTCCTTCCAGGAGAAAGGCATCATCTGCAGATATGGGGGACAGCAAACCACCATCATCGAGCAACGGGTCCAGCCGCCACGGGCTCCCGTTGGTCTCCTTGCCAGGCGATACCGGCGGCAATTCTAAATCCTGGAGAATATCCAGGGTACTTTGGTCTTCAGAGAACAACTTCAAGTTGCCACCATTTGAGCCAACCTGGCTTTGGACTGCAGTTCCCGACTCTAAAGGGACGTTGCGGCCGGCCATGCCCGGGAAATCCGGCTCGAGCGGCACCTCAGAAGACGCGGATCCCTTCGCGTCCTCGGCCAGGCTCGAGGACTTGTTCAAGCTTGCAATACTTTCCTCCAAGAGCCTGAAGTCCGTTTCTCCAGAAGAGATGCCAATTTGGCCCTGGTGCGAAAATCCAAGGTCGTTTCCCATCACTTTTGTGTCTGTTTCACCCATGTACAGTCCCATCGAGAGAGACACTGCCTTGGAAAGGTCTGGCTGAGGCACATTGTTTCCTAATCCTTTCGAAAAGTCAGGCAAAGCAGGTTGCTGACTGGAATCTGACTGAGAAGACGCAGGGAGAGGAGATGTAGACACAGGGGCTTGGACAGTAGCTCCACCCCTGAAGGGTGGATGGAAGTCCATCACGATCCCTCCTTTGGTACTGATGAGAGCATTTTTCCTTGTTTCGTCTTGATCCGACGGGTTAAGCAATTCTTTGGAATCCATTACTTTACCATTAACTATAAAAAGATCAGAAGCAGTCAAAGTTAGCACAGCAAGGACACATTAATAACAGCTTAAAAATAAAAACTCTAAATCTTTCGCCTGGCGAGCCTGGTTCAGCTGCTCTGAGAAGGAAGGCAGGGCAGACTGCGCTATGAGCTGACACGTGCCACGTCCCTCAAACACAGTGCTTGTTTTCAGGGGTTTTAAATTTTTTTTTCTGTCTTGTCAGGAGGAAGTACATATTTTAAAGTTTTGCTAAATCTGCACACAACTCAAGATCAGCCTACAGCACATGACACCTCTCTGCACGCACTCTCCAGCTCTGTCACCCCTCCCTGCCTGAAGGAAGCGTAAGGATTGTTAAAGGACCTGGTTCACAAATTTTGCAAGGTAAATTTCCCTGGTATTTAATTACACCTTGAGCATGGGAGAAGTGCATTTATCACCTTTCCCAGTCAGCTCCCTCACTGCCTGCAGGTCCCTCACTCACAGCAGTACGGAGCCTCCGGAGCCAGCCAGACAGAACCTCCGTGGTTTATTACTCTCCAGAAGTCACACAATCCCCCCACCACAAAACAGCCTTTGCCACCTTCGCACGGGTTCATTTTAAAATGCAACACACTAATCTTGCAAAAAAACCCGTGCACGATTCTTTAAACACATCTCCAATTTACAAATAAAAGCTAGTTGAAAACAAAGCGGGATTTTTCGTTAGCGTTCAACACTTCACCCGCTCACGGCTACTCTCCAACAAACACACCGAAAACAAATCTCCCAAGTTTCGTCTGTTTGTATTTACTACATTTTCTTCCAGCAGAGAGCATAAATATTTGGAGAACCACTGTAAATTCTTCGGCAAACTTCCTATACAGTACGGCCTCGCACTCAGCGCTCAGCCCGCACCGCCCAGCCCCAGCCCGCGGAGGGGCAATGCCCCAGTTCCAGCCCGGCCACGGCTGCACCCCCCGAGCGCAGTGACCCAACTCACGAGTTTGCAGTCGTCTTAATCATAAACCCGCGGCTCTGCCGCCCATTTTTCCCCAGCCCCCGACACCGCTGCTATTTCTGTGTGCTAGAGTTAAGGCTCGATCAACAAAAAGGCCCCACGTGTAAAATTTTAAGGTGACCCCGGCGAGCTTTGGTTTGGGGAAATCGTCCCGAGCGGGGGAGGCTCAACGCCAAAACCCTTCGTGGGCCTTCGAAAGCACCTCGCGCGGCCCTGCCGTGTGCCGGGACGAGGGTCCCGGCTGTGTCGTGTCCCGGTTCCAGGGGGCGATGGGTTCTCCCGGATCGTGTCCAGGGAGCCGCTCTCCTGCCAGCCGGGACACCGACGGGAACGGGGCACCCCTAAACTGCTCGGCTGTTTAAGGTGGACGCCGCAACAGCGACTCGAAAATATATAACTATCTACCACCAGCTTCGCCTATTTCTTTTTCTTTTCTCTTTATTTTTTTTTTAACACGAAGGGGAGGAAAAATATAGTTATTCCATCTGACAATTCCCCCAATGTCAAAAAAATCCCCAAGGCAGCGAACCATCCAGCGCAGGAAACGTGTCAAAAACCAGCTGCGAGAGTCTGCCCAAAGGAGGAAAACGCTGCAAACACTTAAAACCACCGGATTGCAATAAAATCGCCTTTACAAAGTACAGTTTTCAGAGAAATGTGTCGGGACCTGTTGAGCCGTCTCCTGGCACACCCACTTCTGCAAAACCAGCCCAGCCCGGGGCTCGGCTCCCGCTCCCCCTCCGCGCCCCCCGCTCCCCACGGACACACGCCGGGGCCAAGGGCCGGGGGTCCCCGCTCCCCGCCGCCGGCGCCTGCTCCCGTCCCGCCCCGGGATCCTCCGGGGCGGCTCGGCTGAGCTCGCCCCCGCCCCGGGCATTCCTGCGGGGGCGCCGCCGCGCCGCCCCCCCTCCTCGCCTCCTTCCCGGGGAAGTTTCCGAGGGAGAAGCGCAGCCCCCGGGGACCCTCGCCGCCTTACCTCGTCCGGGGAGGGCGCTGGGGCTCCTTCAGCGCCACGGCCATCGCACCCGCGCGGCGGGGGGGCGGCAGCCGGCTGGGGGGGAGTCATAGCTGCCCCTCCGGGGCCACGGCGGGACAGCACCGTTCCACCGCTGCTGCTCTGCCGCTGCTCCTCGCCGCCGGCCTCGACCCTGAACCGACCCACCGCCACCGCGGCGCCCCCCTCCGTTAATTAGCGCTATTGCCTCGCGGGAATCGCCCCCGCCCCGCGCTCCCGCCTCGCGGGCAGGCCCGCACTCGGCGGTTCTGCCCCCCACAAAATGGGGAGGCGGGGGCGCTCCTCCTCTTCTCCTCCCCCGATCCTTCCTCCCTCCCTCCGCCTCCCGACGTGCAGAGGGGAGTGGAGACAGCCGGTTGCTTAGAGGGGCGGCCACCGCGCACGGCGGGGCGCTCGGGGCTTAGCTCAGCCCGGCTGGGCTCGACTCGGGTCGGTCAGAGGGCTCGGCTCTGCCCGCCGCCGCCGCTCCTTCGCTCGGTCCGCGGGGCAGCGCCCGCCCGCCCCAGCCGAGGGGGAACGGTGCGACCTGTTGGCCGAGGAGCGAAAGTGCAGCCCGCGGCCCCGCACGCCCAGCTCTCCCCTGCCCGAGCCCCCGGGCCCGGCTGCGCCCGTGCCCCACGGAGCGGCTGCTGGAAGAGCGTGGCCAGCAGGTCAGGGGGGCGATGCTCCCCCTCTGCTCGGCCACATCGGGAGTGCTGTGTCCTGTTTTGGGCTCCTCAGCACAAGAGAGACAAGGAGCGGAAGCCACAAAGACGATGAGTGGTCTAGAGCATCTCTCTTATGAGGAGAGACTGTGGGAGCTGGACCTGGTTAGTCTGGAGAAGACAAGACAAGACTGAGAGGTGATCTAACTCATCAGTCCATAAAAATATCAGGAACAGGTGTCAGAGGATGGTGCCAGACTCTCTTTGTTGGTGCCCAGTGACAGAATGAGGAGCAATGGCCATAAACTAAAACATAAGAAGTTCTACCTCAACATGAGGGAGAACTTCTTTCCATGGGAAGTGGCAGAGCCCTGAACAGGTGCCCAGGGAGGGCATGGAGTCTCCCTCCCTGGAGACATTCCAAACCCATCTGGACAGGTTCCTGTGTCACCTGTTCCAGGGGCAGGGGAGTTGGACTGGATGATCTCCAGAGGTCCCTTCCAACCCGAGCTGTTCTGTGATTCCTTCCTCTTTTGCTTCGCCAACTGTCCCCACCACAATGGATGGATGAGGCCTCACGGGCCACCCACTTCCCCAGGGCAGCGCCTCAGTGCCCAGCACAGTTCATAGAATCCCAGAATGGTTTGGGTTGGAAGGGACTTTGAAGATCCTGTTTCAACACCCTGCTGTGGGCAGGGACACCTTCCACTACACTGGGTTCTGGTCTAGTGAACCGTGTGTTCTGGGAGTGGGGGTCTGCACTGGAGAGGGGCATGAAGCCATGGAGAAAGCACCTCAGGGCTCATGGGTAGCTTTGGAGGCAGGTGTCTGCTTGGATGGATGTTTTGGGGCAAATTCATGAAAAGAGACAAAAATCTCCCCACAAAAAAGCTGAGGGACTGAGACCCTGCAGGGCAGGGAGAGGCACTTGTTTGTCCCCTGCAAGCACTGGACATATGGATATTTGCATTAAGACAAATGAGTGAACACCACAAATTACGGCAGCATTTCACTAAGAGGTTTTACAAATTTTGACATTTTTCAAATAAAATAAAAAAGCGAATGTGTAGTGCACTGGCATAATGTTGGATGTGGACTGCAAACACCTGAAGAACAAGTGCTGGTGGACAAGTGCCCAGTGTCTGGGTCTGCCCACTCCAGGGACAGCTGTTTCCACTCACTATGCCTGAGGGACATGAGCTGGGCAACAAAAGACATGAAATTGTCAATACAGAAACTGACCGAGAGTTAAAAATGTCAATGAAGTAAAACAGCAAAGTAAAATATCCTGCTGCCTTGGAGAAGTAAGATAGAGGGGGAGGAGGTTGTCCTGCCTGTGTAGAACAAGCATCCTCTTGGCTTTGGCCGAAGCTCTGGTGACAGGGAAAGAGCAATGACAATTGTCCATCTGTGAAGATCTGTCATTCTGATTTGGGACCATAAATTGAGCTTAGAGATAGTGACTAGGTAATGCTGGCAATGGGACTGTGCTGACCAGCAATGGGTACCTAAAAATGGTTATTGTGGCACTCCCTAAATTACACAATATGGGTTCTGTCAGTGAAAGATGGTTTTGTCTTATCAGTTGTTTAAATGCAGACTTAGGGATTCTTTTACAAAAAAAGAAAAAGCCAAGTAAAAGAACGGATTTTACAGTACAATTATCTGCCCTTATTTTTTTTTTTAAGTTTTAAGTTTTTTTCCAGGCCACATTGACTTTTGGAAGATGCTGTTTAAAATGCAAAACACATGCATGCAATGTTAGCTTGATATTATTTTTTCCCAAAAAATTATTAAAAATAGTTCTAAAAATTGCAACTCTTCCTCTGCAATCTCCTTATTCTAATACATTTTTGAAAGATGTTTTTAAAATAACCCTCAGAACTGTCTTGTGGTACATTTTGAATGATGCAATGGATTTACAGCTCTCAGGAAACACTTCTTCCCATGCAAGGGAACCGGAATAGCAGAAGTCAGTGTTCAGATACCGTGAAACCTCTGTCACCAGCATGTGGATGTTGCAGAGGTCCTGAGTGTTAAATAAAGGCAAGGATGTGTCTTGAAGCATGAAATACTAGTGTGCTTCTGGGAATATACCTGGAAATTTTACTCTGTTGGTGTGTGAATATTTCTACTGCAGAAACTGTCTTGCATTTGGGGGCCCATCCTACCCCTGAAATTAGGTCAACTCAGATTTGAGGGTACATGTGGGAGAACATCAGCCTGCAGAGGAGAGCTGTAACTGCTCAGTGCCAGTGTCACATCGCTTTCTGTGGTTTGGGGGAACTGGTATAACAAAGCTGTTTGTTTCTAAGACATTTAGATGAGAACATGTGTTTATAAACACCCGCTCAGATGCTTAATTACAGCTGGGTTTGCGCAGTTATGGGTTGGACATTCCTTCTCTAATGAATAGTTCCATATCTTAAATGTCATCTTTGATCCAAAATGACTTGATTTTAGATTACTATAGGGAATTTTACTCTTCTCTGTGAGGGTGGTGAGGCCCTGACTCAGGTTGCCCAGAGAAGCTGTGGCTGCCCCATTCCTGGAAGTGTTCAGGCCAGGATGGACGGGGCTTGGAGCAGCCTGACCTAGTGGAAGGTGTCCCTGCCCATGGCAGGGGGTGGAATGAGACAAGCTTTAAGGTCCCTTCCAACCCAAACCATTTGATGATTCTATGAATATATCCACCAGCGTCAGCCTGGGAATCCATATGACAGTGGGAAGCAGCAGCAGAGTCCATCCTACAGGCTCTTCATGCTGGAATACAGGGGGGGCTGGAGTGTGGTGTGTGCAGGAGTGAGCTCTGGCCAGGGCAGAATGATTCCTGTTCTCCCTCTCCTGAAGGATGTTTTTCCCTTGTTGCTAAGCACAGCAGCATTCAGTGCAAGGTCGTTGTTGGTGAAACTCACGATCTGTAGTTGTAGCTCCGGTTGTGTTCAATCCAGCATCAGAGTTGTTCGTAGTCTGCACGGTCCTGCATCCGCATGGATTCTGTCTCTGAGATTTGTTCCCTTTTAAATGTTTTGTGTTGAACTGAGTAGATGAAATGTGTCAGATATTTTCTGCTTCTCTATATAATACTGGGAAAAGAATGTTACTGATTTTCACTTCTTCATCTACAAGTTCTACTGAGCTGGGAGGAGCCAGAGCCCATGGTGGCACACATGACAGTGACCAAGGGATTCTCCACTGCCTTTGGCTCACCTGTCACTGCGTAAATCCTTGTGGCTTCACACAGTTATCCTCTGAGGCTGAACAACCCCAGCAAACCATGTTTCCTCGTTCTTCTCCAGTCAGAAGTGTTCCCTAGGGCACTCCTACACTGTAAAAATAAATGGAATGTAAAAACTGGGTAAGCTACATGTCCTGGCTGTTTAACAACAGTAACGTGTACCCAATGCATAACAACTTAAAATGTGTTATATGGTCATGGTCACAATTAAATAAAACCCATCTTTGCTAGTTCATAAAAATGCATGAAATAAGTTAGGCTTTAAAAGACTTGTGATTTTTGTTTTTTCCGAAGTGCTGGTCTGGCGGGAACCCAGCGCCCCAGGAGTTCTGGGGAGCCACAGGGAGGGTGGTGCCAATTGTCATACAATAGATTTCAAAAATCTATAAATGACCGCACACTTCTATGCCACAATGTAATAAACACTAAATATAGACATTAAAATATAGAAGGGCAGTAATTTACTAAATCGTTAATATATAATTATGACTCTCATAGAGGATATCGGGCAATTCGTGGAAGCGAGAGCCACTTTCAGCTTTGTGTACAGCATTCCAAAGGTCAGAAAGAACATCTGAAGCACCGAAGGGAACTCCCGTGGCTGCCAGATGCCGACATAAATCTGCCTGGGGACAGCATGGACAATGTGGGGGACCCAGAGATAAGCAGATCATGTCACGTCTGACTTTGAAGTGAGCGTGCAGAACATACTGCGCAGGAAGCATCCAGGTATGGAGTGACACAGGGAAAAAATTAACCCCCTCGAGACTCAAGGAAACAACTGTAAATGATCACACAGCAGTACGGTCTCAGTATGGGAAATCTCTTTGGTTACGCACTGCTGACAGCCCGGCAGGAACGGAACGGACACGTGAGTCCCTGCTGGCAAACACAGATGGGCCACTCCGGGTCTGCACTAAATCACTGCAGAGCTAGAAGCAGCCTAGGAAAAAAGGATTGAAGTTTTTCCAGATGAAGCGATGTGCTCATGGATTAGAATAGCAGCAACTTTCTCTGTGACTTTTCAGAAATCTGTGCATGAGATGGTGCTGCTCAGTGGAGTTCAGGCTCAGCTGAATGGATCTCCCTTACCGTGGCAGGGCAGAGAAGTTTGCAGGCTGAGGGACTGATCTACCAGCATTTCACTCAAAGTACTGGAATGGACACAACTGATGGATTTGATCTCTGAAGCAATCAGTGAAGATAAGCTAAAGGAGCAGATGCTGAAGAATCAGAACTACATCTCAAAGACAGTGGGGAATGGAATTAATTTAGTCAAACCAAGAACATGTTAGCACCAGTGACCAAAAATCACATGAATGAAGTAAAATCTTACTAAATAAATATTTGGAGAGATATCAGTAATTGAAAGATGATTGTTCAGAATTACACAGAAAAAAAAGAATTTGCACTTTTGGAATAAATACTGTATGAAGTCCACAAATAACAAATCATAGTAGGCCTTAAGCGTACTTGGAAGTATTCCCAAAAATAAGGATTACATTGCCTTTTCCTATGAAATGCCAATTCTGTAGCTGTGCCATGAACAGGTTCAGGTGGAGCACAGTTTTATAGAAAGAACTGCTCCTCCCTTTGCAGTCTGCTCTCTCTTGCAAAATGGCACTGACATGCCCAGTGTCTAATGCTCTTCCCAAACCCAAATCTTTTAAGATCTCGGTTGCCTTGTAAGGAGCTCAGTTTTGTTTCCTATCAGCTTGTGAGTAATTCTGTTTAATTCTTAAATATCCATCAAAGGCTCTCGTCCAGTGCCTGAAGCCTGTCAATGGTTTTGCAGCTAAGACAGAATGGAATAATGACATTACCCAGCTGTGGTTTCCACAGGATCAGGAGGGTGCTCCCTTACGAGCAGATCATCATCATCATCCTCATGGCTCCAAACTTATGTGTCAGAGGGGACTCCTGGGTCCGAGCTCACTCTAAGTGTGCTTCTGCCATTAACTTTAGTAGGTCACAAACTCAGGCAAAGAGGGGCTGTGTTGTGCCCCATGTGCCCTTCTCAGCTTAATAATTTCTTGTATTTTTCTACTTTTTCCGGTTTTTTCTCTGTCTGTAATTCCTATGCTAACCTTTGGCTGTTGTCATGTATTGCTACATGAATCACTATTCTAGTTCTTCCACTGTGCCATCCTCATTCATTGTTTTTTCAATATTTTACATCTATTGCTCTACTTCATCTTGAATCCCTTTGTTTCTTCACCTTATAGAATCACAGGCTGGTTTGGGCTGGAGGGACCTTAAAGACCATCTCGCTCCAACCCCCTGCCATGGGCAGGGACACCTTCCACTAGCCCAGGTTGCTCCAAGCCCTGTCCAAACTGGCCTTGAACACTTCTAGGGATGGGCCTCAGGGTTTACTGAAGCCCCAGGAACAACTGTGAGCACTGAATCCTTCCATCTCAGGATCCACAGGGATAAACAGTGAGAGCCGCTTCCTTCTGCAGCTGGTTTGTGTAAAAAAGAAATCACAACTGCAACTGGAGATTCATCAGAGGAGGTTACGGTGCTGTAGAGCTTTTCTGAGTGCTGGGGCTTAGATCTGTGACAAAGGGCTGAAACTCCAGAATGCTGTAACAGACAGTCACAGTAATGCACTGGTCAGAAATGGGGGTGTTAATTCGGTTAATTGAGGAGGAGGAGGAGGAGCACTTTGTGACAGGCATTGGGGTGAAGTCATGTGTAAGTACACACAAACAACTTTGTTTTGAAGTTTTTCAGAAACATCTGGCAACAACATGCAAGGAAGAGGAAACTTTTGGTTTATGCATCAAGACCTCTCTGTGAAGAAAAGAAAACTTGAGCTAATTACAGGATGCCTGCAAGAAAAGAACCACCTTTGATTGCACCCTTATTTTTTCCTGCAGCACAATGCCAGATAAAAACCAGTAGCCAGTGGCACACAGATTTTAGTGGAGTCTGGGCTAAGTTGGCAACTGCTGCTCCGTGGGCAGGAGGGTTGTACAGACTCCTTGTGTTACAGACACCCAACAGCCGTGTGGGAGCTCCCTGTGATCCTACAGGGTTATCTTGGCTCAGCTGTTGTTTGAGAATTAGGTAGAATTACCTGGACAGGTCAGTTGTACTGTAGGATGAAGGACTGACCGCGCTCACCTGTTCTTGTGAGAGGTCTGCCAATGCCACGTGTAAAGAGCTGATCAAGTGGAAATGATTAAAACACAGGATTCGATGTTCCTCTCTTTGCTCTGGAGTGTTTTGGTGGTCATGGTGCTGCAAGGGGGCAAATTAACACACAATTCCAAAGCAGCCGCTGTGCCAACATGCTGGGAGAATCTGAGATGGAGGAGGTGTGTATTCCCTGGGAATCTGGGAGAACGGAGGTGTGTACTCCTGTGTAATTCCAACATGGCAGATTCATTGCAGGAGTGCAACACACAGGAGGCTGACACCTATTTTGTTTTAAAGCAAGTCCTACTTCCTCATGTTCATGATTTCAAATCATGTTCTATAAATCTAGGGCTTGTCAGCAATAAACCAGAATTATATGCAACTGGGTTCACTAATGAAACGAAATTCAGGCTGTGACACTGAGCAAGTTTTCAGCTCAGGCTCAGGAGTGAAATATATAAGTAAAGGTATGAGAAAAACAAAAATGTTACCACTAAAAATATGTTTTATGAAATGTCATATACCTTTTAAAACATCTGCCTTTACTGCAAGAGATATGACACCTGTTCAAATTGAAAACATAATTCCAAGCTCTGCCATGTTTAGTACCCCAGATGGGTCCTAATTCAGAGTGTGAGCCAAACCCAGGAGCCAAGGGGAAAAATTCTTGGACTTGCAGTAGGTGCTCTGTATGAAGAAAGGATTTTTAAATCTTTTCCTAAATATCACACACATGAAATGGGAGAATTCAAAGGCAGTTGGTAAGGAGATGGGACATGAAAATTAAAATGCTTTTTCTGGAGACAAGAAGAGGACACAGTATAAATAAATAAGGTCTACATATTTTAATTTTTTATGGAAAAAGTCCTTGTAGACAATTAATTGTCCTTATCCTTTGGGTTCCATCCTACTGACTCCCTGTGTTGTGCTGTTCTAGCATTTACATGGATATAACTTTTAAAGGACTTCAGTTTTAAGCAGCCTTCTTCTGTGACTTTAGTTGGGAGATCTAATAAAAAACCAAAAGACTTACCAGGTATTTCCGTGGTAGGATTGTGCTTGGCATCAGCCTGAACTCACAGAAATCGGTGCTGACATTGCAGTGCTGGATAGAAAGACAAATAAAAAGAAAATAATATTGTCTCATGTATTTAAAAATAAGTTTAGAGACAACCTAAACATTCTGGTAACACATAGCCCTTTAGAAGAGGTGATTATTTTGACACCTGAGAGTTTCTGCATTGCCAGGAGCATTAAAACCCAGGCTTATGCATGGTTCTGAAACACTCCAGTGTAATGAACAGCAACAGCCTCGCATAGAATATTTTTAAGAGTAGGGCCTCTCCCAGTCTTTGTTCAGAAATAGCCTGAAATCAGCCACCTTCAGCTCCTCTTTTTCCCCTCCAGATGTGTGCCTGAGGCAGGGCTAGCTGGTGCCACCCTCATCTGGGCTGGCAGCGCGGGGTTCCTGACATGTCCCACATCTGGGCCTTGCTGCAGCCAGGATTTAGTTTAAGTTTTATCAAAGGATGTGGGAACAATGGCCCTGAAATGGGTCCGATGTCACTCCATGTGTCACAAAGTTCACTTGAGGCAGATGCACAGTGACAGGAGCCTCCTCTGTATTTCCAGCTCCAAGGAATCAAGCAGGAATGTGTGCTCTCCAAAGCTGTTCATTTGCCTTAATGATATTTCTCAACTTTTTCTATGCCTCTTAATTCTAGAATATACTTGCTGAGAGGGGCAACCAGACGTACATACAATACACAAGACGTGGTAACACAATGCTCTTCTCTCTTCCTTCCCTCATCATTCCTAACATTCCAGTTAATTTTTCTGACAGCCAGCAGCGAGTTTGTTTCCACAGAACTCTGTATCTCCAGTGATTCTTTCCTCGGTGGTAATATCTAATTTACAGCTTGTCATTGCACATATTCATATATTTTTCTTTGTGCATTTTGCATTTCCTTGTAGTATTATAATTTTCTGGTAGTAAATTCAGCCTGGCATCTGATCACATGCTCCCTCAATATGGTCAGGCACTTCTGCAACTCTTTACAGTTAGATTTTGGTTTTATTACTTTGAATAACTTATTTTCAGCAACCAACTTTGTCACCTCCTGCCACGTCCTCTCCTTTTCCAAGTCATTTATGAGTATTTGGAATGGCACAGATCCCTGTGGGACTCCACTTTGCTGTGAAAGGATCTATTTCTCCCTACCTTTTGCTTCCATATTTTAACCACTTTTTGACCCCTTAAAGGGACTTCTCACTTTCTCTGGATAGCTCAATTTGTCTTAAGTGAAAGCTGCCTTGAAGGAGCAAAAAAGTAGAGGAATGAATCTGACCTTTTATTAAAATTCAGCAAAGACAGATGATGGGTCCAGTTCTGCTCTAAGTGTCAGTACAAGGAAACCACCAGATTCATGCTGACATGAACAAGAACCTGGCTTGCCCTTACAGACAGACAACAGCAACCCTCAGTTTCTGGCTAATTAGGAGGAATCGGGTATTTTGCCCCAGCACAGACTCGCTTGCAGGATTTAAACTCCTCAATTTGCAAACTTCTACTCAAGAGAACATAAGCAAGGTTAATTGGGTTAGAGGCACTAATGAAGCTGCAGGCTTGGACTCTCCTGAATCAATGCAAAGCTCCCTAAAAAAAAAGGGTTCTCCTGCAAAACAAGTTTTTGCTGGTTTTTCAGGTATGGTGTGGAACTTGTTAATTTGCAGGTAAGAGCCAACCCCACCCCTGCTGTCACAGCCGAAGGGGGTTACGTGATGGCAGAAGTCCTACAGATGTGATGATTTATGGGATTTAGCACAGATGAAGAAAACTTGAGGCTTAGCACTCACTAGGAATTATTACAAACATTTCTTGCAGGTCTCCCAGGAGCTGAAGCTTGCTGGGTGCTTTGAACAGTCAAATATTGAGCCTTGCTGCATCATTTGGCTGCAGGAGGTGGTCTGATGCTACCTAAACCTTGACATCACTTCCCTTTGGTGTATTAATTAGCAGCCCTGCATGTCACCTACATCCATGGGCACAGCCTCCTCGAAGCTTTCCAAGTGGTCACAGCATGCATTCAGCTCATTGGGAAAGCCAAGGAAATGTTCATAGAACCACAGTGAGTCCGTCTGCCCTGACAGGAAAACATCTGAACCACTGACACAGCCTGGGAAAGGAGACAGGGAGAGATTCACCCACTGCTCTCACTTCAGCTTCACAACTCAGCACTGGCTGTGTCGGTCACATCTCTTTGTCAGAGAATTTAAAAATGGGAGGAACACACTGGACGATTGAGGCTGAAGGCAGAGAGGCTTGACACCCTGGCTCTGCCTTCCCTGAACTTGCATTGCTTCACAAGGCTAGTGCAACATTTCTAACAATTTACAATTTTGAATTTCCTTGTGGTCCACAGAAGTTACAGACTGGAGAAATATTTTTTTAATAAATAGCGTTTATAATCGTGAATCTTTTTGTGATCTACAGAAGGTAAAGACTAGAGAAATATTTACTAATAAAACAATAAATACTAATTTTAGAATAACTTTCAGTCATCATCAGAGGGGAAGGAAAGAGCCAATTATAAACAGTAACTTTTATACAGACTTGTGTAGAAGCTACAGGAATCCTCAGAGGTTTTTATAATGCCCCAAAAGGCTCTTTTGTGCTTATACAAAAGGTCACTATTTGACTTCTTCCATTACTGCATAACAAGGCACAAGTCTTGAAACAACTGCAGAAGGCAAATAAAAAGGCGTTACATGTGGTCTCCTTGCCAAAATGCTGCTGTGCCTGTAACCCTCAAAAGGCTGAGATAAAGAGACAAGAAAATTGACAGCAAATGCCATTGCTGCTCTGATCAGCCTGAGCGGGAGCTGAGGAGGGCTCAGGGATTTCTGCCTCCTGCCACCCCTGGCTCCTCCAGGACAGCCCCTCCTAAAGTGCAAAGTGGGCTCATACATGAGTTTTTAGCAGCTTTATTAAAGTATTTCTATGAAGTGAAACTATTTTAGAGCATCTGTTCTCTTCACCCAGAGCAAAAGTGAAACTCAACAGGTTATTTTTGTCCCTCCTCCCAGCCCTTGGTGTGAGGGGCCACCACCCCACTGAGTTCCAGTGGGGCCAGGAGCTGCTCCCGACAGCAGGATCCTCTTGGGCACACTGGGCTCATCAGAAGGCATCTCCCCAAAAGAACCTGTGGCTGCTTTTACTGAGAGACCTTTCTGAATAACTGGCGGAGAAAACAGGAAACCAAAGGTCTGTGGAGCGGACGCGCGTTCCACGTGTCTGCTCCTTCCAGACACGTTGCCGTGCTGCTTTGGCAAGCCTGGAGCCGTGGAAAATAATGAGGATACTCATGAGGACATGAAGGAAACATATTAAATTGTCTTATCTTTCTACCTGTACTGCCACTGACCAGGCAGGATGTTCCCTCAAAATTAGAATCATGGAATCCTGGAATGGTTTGGGTTGGAAGGGACTTCAAAGCTCATTCAGTTCCATCCCCTTACCATGGGTAGGGACACCTTCCACTGGACCAGGTCGCTCCAAGCCCATCCAACCTGGCCTTGAACACTCCTGGGGATGGGGCATCTGTTCACAGCCAGTCCTCAAGAGTTACCATTTCAGACAACATTCCCAGTAAGTTATAAAGAAAAAGCCTTATTTAGAGCTGGACAGGGAGGAAGAGCCAGAGCAGATGCACAGCTGATTGCCTGGGCAGGGACAGAACCGATGGGATATATTAACTGGAAAGCAATTTGCCATCAGTATCTTCCCAGTGCATTGCATATCCTTGGCATTTGGTAAACAGTTAATAATAACTGGTGAGGAGAACAGTAACACAAATCAATGTACAAATTCAATTAGGAAGAGAAAATAAAAATATTATGTGAATTACTAAGATAACCTGATATTTTAGCCTTGAGTTTAGAATTTGTTTGCTTTAGAGGAGAAGTTCTAATCAGATTAAAAGGAGGTTTCAAAAAAATTAATAGCAGATGTGAATGAAATAGATAATGATTTTCATTCCCGATTTTGTGACCAAGGTTATAGATGGAGAGAGGGAGTGTAATGGAAATAATGTGGCCAGGGTGCTTATGATTTTCTGATAAAGATTAACTCTTTACAGCTTCTCTCCTTTAGCATGTGCACAGTGATCAATCCTCAGCTTAACTGAACCCAGGTATAAAAATTGACAACCTCAATTTCTGACTGGTTTCCTCAAAATTTAGTCAGTATCTGAATGACGTGATTTTCTTCTGTTGAAGGCTGAAATACCTTCTCTAGAGGGATGCAGTATCAGGGTTATCCTTCACTATGGGAGGTTGCTAAATCTTCAGCCTGATCCATGAAGAGCTGTGTGATGCTTAGATCAGTAAAACTACTCACTGCCACATAAAAGGAAAGTGAGAGAACATGGGTCAGGCCCTCAGACAGGTTAATCATTATGTTTTCCTAACATGGAGCTGCACACATTGGGCATTTGAAGTTTCCAGCTCAGAGGCTGAAGGCACACCCACAGCCCCAGGACCTGCTGTCCTCAACCAAAGCTTTCCTGGTGGACATACCTGTTATAGCCCAGGAAAGAAAAATTAAAGAAATCACCTATAGAACCACGTACAGCAGAGTGCACGAAGCCCTGAGAGGACCTGGGATTGGTCACTTCAGGATGGAGGCCAAGGGATAACTGAATTTCTGGAACTGTTTCATTCTGCATAGAAGAGAATCTATGGATTGTTGCATTTACTAATAAGCACAACTTGTGGAGGGACCAGGTGGACTTACTGGTGAGACACTGTCATGCATCTCCTGTCATTCCTCCCACATCCAAAAGGAGAAAAAAGTGAAGGTAAAACATCTCCATCGCCCCTGAAATGGCTGAAGAACCGTGATGGAGGAGACTGGAGAAAGCAGAGAGTGAGAACAGCGCTGCAGAGCATCCATAGAGACCTCAGAGAGCAGCTTCAGGTTATTATGGTGTCAATAATTAACTTGGAACAGCACTGCTGCCTTTTATCCTTGCTTGGAAAAGCCTCCTTTGATACCCTTGGATACCAGCATGGGTCCATGTATCCCTCCATGGCTCTGATGGCTCCACGCCAAGGAACACAGCCTTGCATTCGAGAGGACAAGACTGACCCCTGCCCTGTCAGATCAACTCCTGGAATTTACACATATTGCACTTTTCAGATGTTCTATAAATTTTGGAATTTCTCAATTTCAAGGAGTAATTTTGGTAAATTAGTGAAATCATCTCTTTAGAACCTGTCCAAGCTAATATCCTGAGGGGTAAGGGATTTCAGCCTTCCCTTCCCCTCCCAGTTCACATCTACTTGGTTGCCTTTAGCATCTTTAAGCTTTGGAGTGAAAAGAGAATACAGAGACAAATATGTTGTTTGTTTTCCCAGTGCCAGATGGATGGATTCAATTTTCAGATTCCTTAAACTGCCAACACTGCAAAATTGTAAAAAAAAAAAAAACCAAACCACCAAACCGAAAATCATTTCATTTAAAGATCTGTCATGGCTTCTATAAACTGCATAGAATTTTTTTGGCATTTGTAACAGAATTGATGTCACATGTACATTCTATCACTCACATCTGATGATGTTACATTACTGAGATGCTTAGGTAAGGTAAAAAAATGTGAATATAGTGCTTCTTTTTTTCCTGCCTTCATTTAACCACAGGGATAACTCCATCCAGCACCTTTGGATTTCTGAAAGAAGCCCCTTTACATCCCCTCTATTAATACTTTGGATGCACAGAGGATACAAGCCATGATACCAAGTTGTTAGTCAGCTTCAAAACACAGTTGTTTGATTGGCAACCTCTTTGGTGAATGCATTCCATGTGTATTCATAGAATAAGAGAATAATGGAATAATAGGATCATTAAAGTTGGAACAGCCCTCCAAGATCATCGAGTCCAACCACTCCCATGTCCTCAAGTGCCACATTTACACAGCTTTTAAATCCATCCAGGGATGAGGACTCTACCACTGCCCTGGCTAGCTTGTGCCAGGGCTGGGCAACCCTTTCCACGAAGAAATTTCCCCTAATATCCAACTTGAACCTCCCTTGCCACAGCTTGAGGCCATTTCCTCTTGTTGTGTTACTTATTCCATGGGGGCAGAGCCTGACCCCCACCTGGGTCCACCCCCCTGTCAGGGAGTTGGTCCTGTACCTGCTGGAGTTCCTGGTGCCCCTGGCACATCCATGGAGTTCATGGCCAAGCAGAACCCCCTGCCCATGCTGCTGATACACTGAAAGTCCTCCAGAAGCTGAAAACACTGCATGGAAGACTGATTTCCAAATGTGAATGTTTTACTTCCAAACAGGCTCTGTAACCCAAAGAGCATTTGTAAAAGGAGTTCTCTCTAACAGTCTACTAAAGTCTTGTGTGAATCACTAAACTATCACAACAATCTGGAATAATTGGCAGTTTTCCACTCAAAAACCCCGCTTGTGTCTGCTGGGTCTGAAAAGAGCTTGTACAACATCCAGAACTCCAGGAAAACCTGCCGTTCCCATTACACAGCCATTTCTCCGCTTCCAGAAACAATCTGCCACTACCACAAGAAGAGTCTCTCCAATAATTCTGCTGGGTTTTCACTTTTGCCTTGTAACTAGGGAATGTTTGTACCAGCTGAGACATTCACCCTTCCTGTTGTAATGGAGCTACTTAATGAGGTTTAACTCCTCTTACCTCTCAGACCTCAACCGGTTCCTGTCCATATCATCCCATCCTTTCGATCCCTGTTCTCATTGGAAAGGGACCCACAGGGATCATTGAAGTCCTTGTTCTGCACAGGACAGCCCCAGGAATCCCACCATGTGCCTTCTTGGCACCTGGAGTATTCACGGAGCAGTGCAAAGAGTTAACCAAGGGCAAGTACAGGAAGGTGATGGGGAGGAACAGGGAGGAACATTTGGACTCCAGTAATTCATGGGAGTTTAAATAGTTGCTGAATGACATTGTGGACTATTAAGTTAATCGCCTAAGTGACCTTTGGGGAAAACGTGTAAACTCCCTAGGGAAGGAGTGAATGGGAAAGTGGCCAAGCATGGCACACACACCCCCCTCTGGACATTTGTACACATCAGGTGCCTGCAGGCAGTGCACACCACAACCTGTCTGGAGAGGATCAGACCCCCTCCCACCCTGCAGACATCCCACCTCCTCTTCAGGCACTTCTTATTTGCCCCCCCCCCAGTTAGATAAATTTTCCCTGGAAGGGGCTTGTCAGGATGATTTGCGTTCCCACCTGAAATATTGGTGTTTTGAAAAAGTCCAAAGTTTCCACTAAAAAAAAAGTATTTTCTTGATCTATCTCATTCATTAAAACTCTCTTCACTTTTCCAATTATGGACTGAAAAATCTACTGATTTAAGGCCTGATCCTGTTTTTTTTCTGTATTTTTTGTGGAGACAGGTCTCAGGCCACTCTGCCACTAAGACAATGTTGAAATCATTTTCCTCTCAGTGATTTGGGGCGTTTTTAACCAAGAGTCACATAGCAGCAGAGTCACAGCCCTGTGACAGAATCAGAAATTCAGTTTAATTTACAGTGTGCATTGAAAATTTAACATTTCCTATGACTGGACCACTTGAATTAAATATAACTGCAACAATTTAGATAAAATGGTGAGGATACTCTGGGTTGCCCCCGAGGTTCCAAGGGTTAACCAGTTCTAAGCAGGTCTGCAGGGGCTCTGCCCAGGGAGTGCAAATTGCTGCAAAACAATGCTCTGCTGTTGGGGTAGAGTTCTATAAGCAGATTTATGTGTATATAATCAGATAAAAGTGCCAAATGCAAAGTGCTCTCTGGCTGTTTGTATCCACAGTGTGGATTGTTTCCCCTGGGAAGAGCAGTTGTTCAGCACAAAAGACCTGTCAGTTCTAATGCTTGTGTGTGTGCTGGGGAGCTACAGGAGGAGCTTTCAGGGGTTTGGTTGTTTTGTGCACTAATTGAACATTGCTAAACCTGCAAGGCAAAGGGAGCACAACTGGATTTAAATGCCCTTATTTAAATTTAACAGCCAAGTATTATTTTTTTTAATCAAAAAAGGCTCTGACCATGCCTTGAGAACGAGGGATTACTACTGCCTTGAGCAGCAGTAACTATGAATCAGACTTACCTGGTTTCTTCACTTATTTTCTCTGATTACATCCAAAAAATGCAGGTTTTCCATGGCAATCTCTTCATCACATGTCAGGACACCCATTCAAACGTAAAGGGCTTCTCTTCCAGAGGCCTTCTGAGGTCACTGCTGCTCTGAGATCTTCAGGGACAGAATGTACACAATTCAATGAGAGGGGCTTTTGACATATTGTAAGAGCAAGATGGTCTCCGGCTGCAGAAGTAATCTAATGCCAGTCTTCCTTTGGTAGATTGTTTTTCTTCTTTTTTTATTTTTTTTTCCCAGACATAGTAGGAGAATATTTTTAAAAGCTCTTGCCTGGCTAAAATATAGATGAAATTATATAAATTCCAAGGGTTTAGGGATAAATTAAAAAAGAAATAAGATCAGGTCATTTAAATTAGTACCTGAACAACCTTAATTTATGATGGGAATATTTGATAGAGTCTAGATATTTGATCTGGGTGTCAGCTCCATCCCAGTACACTGAGGCTCTGGACAGCCCCTGCCTTCCAGAGACATTCAACCCATAATTACCAACTCATGTTAATTTTCTGATTCCTGTTGATGTCGTGAATGAGTGAGCTAATTATCTGCCTGAGTGACTCTAGTAGCAATCCTAACAGCCTGGCACCTGAAATTTTCTAGGTCCCAGATACCACAGTTTACAATAAAACACAGGTCTGAAATTATTTCCATCATCCTCTCTGCCCAGTGTCCAGCACAGGATGGTTCCCATCCTTATCCTGGGATATGGTGATGGCCCCAGCCCATCTATTATGAGAAGGAAACACAGCAAAGTCTGAGGCTACAAATGCCTGAAGAACCTGCCCAACACTGGGACATTTGCTTTGTCTTTGCAATAATTCCCATCACAACCTCCCTGAGCCAAAAGCTTGAGAAAACAGCCTTTGACACCCACGGAATTCTGCAAAAGTTAAAGCACTTTGTAGATCAAGCACGAACAAATGTGCGATGAAAGGCCCAACAAGTTAAAAGCAAGATGGTTTTGCTCAACGAGATTATGCATTTAATAAGAAACTTCTAAAGAAACTGCTCTTTTCATCTTTAAGAAAAGAAGAGATCATGTGTCAGGGTGATGGAGCTCTGCAGACAGATCTGCACTCAGTGGAGCGCCCGCGGCGCCGGGACCTGCCGGCATCGCTCGTGGGAGTAGGTGAAGCAGGTGCACTCCATGGGATGCTTTGGACTGAAAACAACATTAGTAGGTACCAAAAAGAGTAAACACAACGGTGACAGGTCTCAGTGCTCAAGAAGGAGTTTCAGGGGTGAAAGTGACAGCACCTGAGGCACGAGCACAGCGGTATTTTCACTGTGAGATGCTCCACAGCGTTCCGGTGCTCGGGGTACAAGGCTTTCCCAGACCAAGCCCCTGCCTGATAAACTTCAGTGAGAACCTTGCAGGGATGGCAAATTGAGCAGTAAGTTGTCATTTGGAATTTAAATGACATGTAAGCTATAAAAAAGGAAAATTAACTCCTTGCCCATGTATGACATCAATCAATGGGAGCAAGCTGCTTTTGGAAGAGATTGGGCTGGACTGCACAGCCTTTGGCATTGGTGGAAGAAGCAATGCCCTAGCTCTGAGGGGAATGCTGGGGCTCTGGGATATGCTGTCACTCCGGGGAGAAGCTCACACAGCAGAGCTCTGGGGGATGCTGTGGCTCTGGGGGGAGGATCTCACAGCAGAGGATCACTGCCCTGTTGGGGGGGGCTGTGAGGCACCCTCCACAAACATTCCCATGGGCAAGTCCAAATACCACTGAAAAACTAAAAAACTCAGTAATGCCTCCATAAGGATTAATCCAAGGAAGTTGTTCACAGCCGTCAGGTGCCTTTTTTTGAGGGCCACCTGAGCTGACCCAGAGCACCCAGGGAGGAAACTCAGCACCTCTCAGTTCTCACATGCCAGATGGAAGGTTTTGTCCAGCTGATGCCCAGCCCTCACTGCCTGGAGTTCCACATGGATCTGCCAGTATGGTTTGGGAGTTGCAGTAGAGCAAGACATGTAAAAGCAGGTGCACATCCCTGTGTACCCCAGAGGAAGAGGAGCCTCTGTGTGGCTGTGACAGGCAGTGCAACCCCAAAGTTCCTCACAACCCTTTAAAGACCTTGTTCTGCTTTATAATATTTAAAGCATTACATGTTTCCTTTCATCTCCCTGGGCTCCTTCAGCTGCTAAAGCTCAATCTATTTTGTGTTTCTGTTTCTTTTGCACTTACAGATTAGCTTGTAATTATGGTATTGCACTTATGGGAACCAGGATGCTGGTCCAGAATGTGTCTCTATATTTCTGTGCACCAACTCAGAAAAAACAGCTTTTATATCTCAAGTATCTACAATTTGCCTTCAGAAAACAAACGCAAGTGTTTTTAAATAACATCTGCCACTGGCCTTAGACTAACAGTAGTTCTTGGATAGTGAAAAAAAATATTTTAAAATGAAACCTGACTCCATGTTGCAAACTCAGTGCTTGGTTCAGAGTCACTTTGATGTTTTTAAAAAAATCAATGCTAGAAACCACTCACCGATCCCAGCTTTGTACCCTGAGCCTGAACAATTAGGTGTTTTCATTTTCCTTTTTCCAATCCTACTTTAAAAAACAACAACAACAAAAAACCCCACCCAAACAAGAGAGGAGGCAACATGACATAAACAGAAACCAAAGGGCTGAGACAGGGAGTGCTGGGGGGGTAGGACACACCCCCCCCCGGGCCCCCCTTATCCACACACCAGGAGCTGTCACTGCATAGGGAACGAGCTCCTGCATCTCCCCAGGGTGGGGGCACCACAGGAACGATGCTCTTGGCATTTCCTGCTGCCTCACACACACGATGGTGACAGAAATACCTCACAAATCACTGAGAACATTTTGTGCATCAGCCCCAGAACAGAAAAGTACAAATGATAGGATTTGATCTTTTTTTCTTCTCTCTGAAGTTGCTGAGAACAATTGACTACAAACAAGCTGGTTATCCTTGCACAGGTCTTCCCAACACATCCTGGCTGGAGGAGTGAACAGCAGGCCAATGTGTCCCTGTCCCAGGAAGGTTGGTGCCTTCAGGGTAGATACAACCCAGGTACAGCCCAGGCTGCAGTTTGTCCCATTCAAGGTCCAGCCCTTAGGCTGTGTGAGCTCGGTGGTGGGGCTTTGTTACCCTCCAAAATTCCCTCAGGGTCAGCTCTGGGTGCCTCAGCAGTTGGCACAGTTCTAGAAGAACGTGGGAGAATCCCCTGCCGCCGGCTTGTGCGTGTCACCAGCACCTCTTCAGCCTGTGTGCTCAGTCCCAGGCACAGCCCAGGCCACGAGCCAAGCCTGGGCTCCCCAGCACTAAGGATCATCTCTCCCTGCCTCTGGATATTTGTGTACACAAGCGTAACGGCTCTGGAAGACAGAGGAGCTTTAACTCAGATGGCCCAAAGCCCAGCTGTAGGAGCCCTGGTTTCCTGCATGTGTTACAGGCTGGGGCATTTACCAGCCTGTTTCCCTCTGCATCTGCTGCGGTGAGGAGCAGTTCAGGTGGTGATGGCAGAGCCCCTAAAGCCCAGGACCCCACAGTCCAGCCCCACCCTCCCCTCGGGTCCCCAACACCGGTACCACTCAGTGGCAGCTTTGCAGAGAGTGACACAATGTTTATCCTGAACCCTTGATCCTTCCCCAGCTCTATGATATAAACCCACCCAGAAGTCCTTCCTCATCTAAATACAGATTATTTGATGCTATACACCCATGGCATGACCCTACTGCAGCACCAGAAGATGGAGGAACCAGCCCAGGCCAGTGCCAGCTGCAGGGACACATCTGTCCCTGCCATGGGAGAGAGGGACAGGGACACTGCCAGCTGCAAGGACACATCTGTCCCTGCCATGGGAGAGAGGGACAGGGACACTGCACAGCGATGTTATTGACCATTTGAAGTGTATTTTAACATTTGTTTCTGGAATAATTAATCTCTGGTGAGGTAGGAAGTCACTGAACAGGACTGTGCTAGGGAAAAATAATTGCCTTCCCATCAAAGTGAATGCAGATGTATGATCAAGACATGGTATTTATATAATATTCTCGTATTTTATAAATAGAGTCGCTGTGGAGAGACAGAGCCTGTGAATCACTCATTTGCTTTATGAGATTGAATAAGCTTTGACTCCATCAGTGTTATCAGCTCTGAAGAAACAAGACTGACACTGGAATGAACTATTTACCACAGATCCATTTACTGAAATTATTCTTTCTGAGTTATCCCTAAACAAAAATACATTATTTCAAATTATGTCTAAAAATAAATACTTTTAGGTTAAGCATAACACAACAGATGTTTCCTACCACGGATGTTCTGAGCCATGTCTTACATTCCTTAGGAAGGGTTTACCTATGCTTAGGGCCAGGGGGTCTCTGAATTAAGTGGAATTAATCATTTCAACAAAAATATGACTTCTAAATTATGCAACCATGGTTTTACAGGAAGGTGCATGTCTAGAGGAACACTATGACAAATGCCACCTTTCAGGATCACAGCTCACGCTGCCCCTAGCTGCAAGAACCAGCCAAAAAAAAGGCAATTAAAAAACCAAAACAAATCTGTACTCACTTATCTAGAGCTGTATTTGTTTTTTGGCTTTATAAATAACCACACTTGGATTTGAATGCAAACAACCCTCCCACAGAGCTACCTGCCATAAATTCCCAGAGGTAAAGCCCACAGAAGCGTTGGAAGCCTGAAATGTGCTTTATTTCCTCCCCAGGTATAAAGGTCTTGGCTGAAGCAGGGGATGCCTTCAGCTCTGGCAGGTTTGCCTCCAGTTCCCTAACACTTGAGAGGCCAATGGCTGAGGTATTTCCATAGGAGCTGGACCCCACGGAATCAGGGAATTCACTCCCTGCACCTAAGCAGATTCCACAGGCAGGACCAGTGGGAGAAACTGGCACAGGCTATGGATGGAAATAAAACCTGACAGAAGGTGAGATCTGCAGATGTAACCAAACCAGGGTCACTCAAACTAAACCATGAGTGGGAGCTGTTTTTTGCTGGATGAAGTGGGATCCCCCCACATAGGCGGATCCGCATGCCAGAGGGGGTTATCCCGGCATCCCACACCCAGGATGCATTCAAGTGGGATCCCCTCAGGATCCTGCTTCCAGCCTGGAGAGCCAGTCCCTTAATCTCTGTGGATGACACTGCAACATGGGGAAAGCTGTGAAGAAATTCCCTTAGATTTCAGCACAAGCTCTGGCCTTGCTCCCAGTGCTCCCTGTGCCAGCAGCAGCCTCCTCTCACCCCGGGAAACCTCAGTTGTGCTTCTCTGTCACAACATCCTTCCATTGAACAGGAAGAGCTCCAAGCCCTGAGCCCCAACCCCGGTTATCGACCTGCCCGTGGTGGTTGATGAGCTGCCATTGGCTCCACAAGGGCTCTCCCCATTCCCTGCTCCCAGCAGGACGCTGGGGTTTGGCTGCTGCCTCAGTGTCCCGGAAACCCAGGGGTTACCAAAGGGTCACGGGTTTGCTGCAATCCTTTACCGGCAGCTTGTGAAAAGAACGAGGGCACTGAAGTGTTCAAACTTTCATCATCGCAGGAAACCCGGCTGCAAACTGAGCCGGGAATCGCTCTGGTTCAGACTCACTCAGCTGAGCTCATGGTTCTGTTTCAACTGTTCTTCCATTTTGACTACAAATTTTGTGATACCTGCACAGACTCATGATGTCCACGGGAAGCCCGGAATGTGGCTCCAGCTGCAACAATTCCCAGACAGAGGGATGCATATTCCCCCCTCTGCTTTCCAGTTGTCAGGAAAATCCAGTTCACTCAATTAACACTGATCAGAGGAGTTATTTCACCACTGCTCCCACTCCCACATCAGGAGCACAAGTTGGGGGGTCAGACTCCCAGACCCCTCAGAGTCTGTGCTCAGGTACCTGCTCATCACAGCTCTATGAAGGCAAAGCCCTTGGCATACTTTTAAATCCCAGGATATTCTTAAATGATTTCCTTAATTAGGGCCTGGAATTTTTTGAAATTATTTCTGGTTGCCTGGGATAGATGTTCATTACCAAAAGAAAAAAAAAAAATCTTTAAATCTGCAGTGACTTAACGGTACAGTTTTACTGACTTCATACTTTGGTGTATATTACCTGACTCCAACAAGGCTGCAGAGGGAATTATAAGTCAGGCCAGAACATATTTCCAACTAAGACAAGCATAAAAACTTTTAAAAATCCATAGTTCAATACCAAATGCATCATTTAAAAAGAACTGCAGTAATTAGCTGAGAAGGGAAAAGCTGTGGAGCCACAGGTGGAAAATAAACGTCATAGCTCATATACTTGGAGGGATCTAGAGACACCAGTGCTCATGTTCTGCAGGAGCACCAGTCAGTATTTTAAGAATTGGCAAAAAATATTCAAGCAAATATTCACGTATGAAGAGACTTCAATATGATTAAATCCATCTGTGTAATCACTGAGGATTAATAAACTGTGCTCAGAGTTTGGTGGAGGTTTCCTCCCAACGTCATCAGTGTCACAACTCAGCCCTGACAGTGGCACCTCTCCCAGTCCCCTGCCAGGGACACCACCAGCACCTGCCAAAAGGGGATTCTCCCCCCAACAGACATTAATAGCACCCAGTCCCATGTGACAGGATGGAGCTGGGGGCTTCTCACAGCAAGGAACAAGCACATCTCACACACCATCTTGACATCAGTGTCAGTGCTGGGCCAGACAAGTACAAAATGCTGCTATTTGGGAGGCTGATTGCACACCCAGGAGTCACATATTTTCTATTTTTCCCAAAAGCACTCTGTTGTGTTCAACGTGCACTGCAAACAAATTTCAAAGTCTTAAAAGTCTTCCAAAAAAATTATGTTCTTGTGTTCCAGCCAGTCTTACTCGCTTCTTGCAGTTACAGTATTTTGATAACATGGTGAGGGCTGAGCTTGGTGCAATGAGTAATAACTTGGCCAAGAAACTAAACTGATTTAAAAATCACCCTTCCTGAAGAGATATCCCTTGGGAAACTCTTTATGTTCTCCTCAAACCTGAAGAACTTACTTGAATTTCTTACCACTTTTATTACTTTAGACAAGCAGAGAAGAAAACCAGTGTTTTATGAAGGCAGAGCTGCTCACTTCAATGGCAGCACATGCTGAAAATATCTTTCATCAACTTTCTCACAGCAGGAGGAACAGAGACTTTGCAGACGGTCACTAAGGCTTTCCCCTTCCTCTGTGCTGCAAAAATGTACCTGAAGATACCTGGATAAAGGCTTAATTGGCAGAAATAGTTTGTACTTTGCTCAGCATAGCAAGAAATCAGTCACAGATCCCAGATATCACAACAGGTGAGCAAGGGGAGGCACCAGAGCCACACAGATAACAACACACTAGGGCTGGGGCTGCCTTGGAGAGAGGAGAAATTAAATTGGTGGGAATGTAGAAAGTAGTAGGAAATGGACTGGCCAGAAGGAAAGGTCAGGTGAAAGTTCCTGAACACAGAACTGGGAAACACCCCTTTCAGCACTAAGAGAGATTTATGAATAAAATTTATTTATTGTCTGCCATGTCCCCACATCTCTTGCAAGGAAGAGTTGCCTGACTCTTTGCCTCAGGTTTAGAGCAAGAAAATCTTTCCCTTTCACTTAGGAGTATGTGAGAACACAAGGTAGGAGCTGGCAGAGGCTGCAGAGACAGATGCTCACCCTCAAAGTAAACTCCAAAAATAACAAAAACCAACATGAGGTTTGGAAGGTCAGATCACTGGGAATAACTCTTCATAGCCCCCAGTAACCAGAAACTGGAGACAAACCCAATTCCAGCCTTGATTATCTGGAATATAGGGTAAATTATAGAAATTATATAATCCAATTGATTTATGGTTCACAAACCCCAGTGATGCTCAGGTCCTGCTTCCCCACATTTGACTATACATGGCTGGGATTAGAGGTGCTGCAGATCTGGAAGAAGGATGGGACTAAGAGAGGAAAAGAGACTTTAGAGCTGAGTGCCATGAACTTGGCATCAGTGACACACTCCAGACTCCTGTGTCCCATCCCACTGGAGCCTGCCAAGCTGGCAGGAGCTCCACAGCCCAACCACAGCACAGATGAAACCTTCTGGAAGATGTACAGTACAGGCGCTCGCCTCTGCCAAGGGGTGAGGTCATCTTGGAAGGAATTTTATTTATTCAGGAAATATTTCTGGAAATATTTACATGTCAAGACTACATGTTTAAATTCTTTGACAAAGCAAGCTCTGGGCCACTTGCAGAATTTCTGAAGAGCTTTGCAAGTATTTCTGTAGGTTTTCTACAGACAAAAGGCTTTTACTGTATCACCATTCTGATGGAAGCAACAGTCTCTTTTCTAAAATGAGGAGATGAAGCTGAGCATTGGAGACCCCAGGCTGAGCAGGAGGCTGCAGTTTCTTTTCTGTGCAAAGACAAGGAATGGGAGTTGTTTCCTATGCATGGGCTCAGAAATGTAACCAGAGCCTATTTATCAGTGCAGAGATGTAAATGTAAAATGTAGTTGTAAAATTCCTGCATAGGAGAGGGAATCCAGGCCTGCCAGGATTCCCACATCCAGGTGAGGAAGCCCTGGGAAGCTCCAGTTGCCCTGGGCATGGTTAATATTTAGTGATTACAAGATCTTCCAAGTGAAAATTTTAGATTTTGGGTTACTGACAGGTCTAGGCAGCAGCACAGGAGGTAAAATTCTATCCTCTTTAAACATAATATATATTAAGTAGTTTGCAACTTTGCCAGACTATTTTGAGAACTAAGAGCAGCCACTTAAAGGGAACACTGCTGCTCTGGAAAAGACATAACCAACCCCTCCATTGTGTGTTCTGTCCAGGAGAGCAGCTTTGTGCTTCACTGGGTCACTGTAGGAGAGCAGGAGATGAGCAAAGGTATGAAAGAGCTTCTGTGTGAGAAATGACTGAGCATGACTTCAGGCTGCAGGAGCCATTGCTGGGGATGGGGGATATGGCAGAGCCTGTAAAATTGCAAGTGGGAAGAGGAGACCAACAGGGCCCAAGTTCATCACTGGGTCTCACAGCCTGAGCACCAGAGGGACAAAATAGTCATCATGTGGTGGCTCCCACACAAACAGGAGGATGTGGGTCTGCACAAAAGGCAGGCTGGGGACAATGATACCACAAGATCATGTTTGCTCAAAGACAGGTTTTTATAAGGGGTGGGGGGGGAGGCACATCTAGAGTAACTCAGCTGAGAACCACCAGCCTGGGTTAGGAGGACCCAAAGCTGCACAGGGAGGGACATGCCAGCTCCTATCCACCCTGCTCCTCCCAGAGAAATTCCCTAATTTGTGGCAAATCAGAAGGAGTAAGTTATTTTAAGCCAAAAATAAAGACAGCATGAACTGGCAATAGCGTGTGTTGGTTCTAATTTGCCAGCATGCTGAGATATCTACTTTACTCTTCCTCACTTATTGCCAAATTCATGAGGTGAAGTTCCCACAGGCACAGAGGAATTGTGGCACACCACCATCTTTTAACGGATTCACCAGAGTCATTCCTGGAGTTACATACAGTATTTCTAAAGTTACAGCCAGATCTATACTCTGCCTGAAGGTCAAAAAAAAAAAAAAAATTAGGCTAATTAAATACAGGAAGAGAAGACAACTCAAGATAGGGGAGATAATTCAGAGCTTCAGGCAACACCACTTTATCTGGTTAATGATAAAATCACAGTCATTGGCACGAGAAGGAAACACACAAACACCTCTCCAGGCTTGAAAGCTTTAGACTCAGCCTCTATCCATGGCTCAGCTTCACCAAGCACAAACTCACCTTGAACAGACTCAAGTGTATACAAAGTATTCACAGAAATCACTTTTTTTTTTTTTTGAAAAAACTCAAACCCACAACAGACAGGGCACCAAAGTAACTTCCATGTTTTCTAACACCAGGATGGTTTTGCTTTGCCCAGGAATTCACAGGAGGGTATCCAAACTACTCCCACCTGAGGAGCTACAGCTCAGCAAGGATTTTTCCCCTGGAGCTCCCAACCTGGAGACTGCAATAAGCACCAGGCAACTCCTCTCTCCAAGGCCCTTAGAAAAGGCAAAATCACCTCTGGACTCTTCTTTGCCAGCCTTAACCCTGAGGCTTTCTGAGGATCTATGGATACCTGTGACCCCTTCCAAGGCACACAGACTAACAACCTGCAAGAGCACAAACAATAGCTCAGCTCTGTGTTAGACCTGCCTAAAGCAATGGCACTTACACGGGAATCACCTGAAAACAATTATCTCCTGCACAAACACACTGTTTTCCTTTTTACTGCTTCTTACCTGCTCAACAGCTCCCATTCCAGGTCTTTGGTTTCCACCTGGAGAGGTGCAGCTCTCAACACAGCATTTTGGCTGGCACTCATAGTAGCCTTATTTCCTTCACATCTTGCAAATCTGAGAAAGACACATTGGGAAAACACATTAGGAAAGCATTTACTTCTAGGACATAGGTTTTGGGCATTTGACATTGGGAAAACACACTGATTTGTTCTCCACCCTCTCCAAAGTGTGCAACCAAGGGAGACTGTGACTAACCAGTCTCAGGTTTACAAAACAAAATCATTTAAACAATTCTTGGCAAAACAAGAGGCTACAAAAGCCTCATATCACGTTGTTCTTGTTTCAGCAGTTGTTCAGCCCACATTTTTACCACTTTTGGCAACAAGAGGAGAGGGGTAAGGGGGTCCTGTCCCCACAACCACCACCACTCCCCTCTGCTTCTCCTCATTTACTCCATCCCTGATTGCAGGGCTGGGAGGCTTTGGATGGTGATTTCCCCACAGTAGCCTAAAGCAAACCAAACACAGTTACCTTGTTGCTCATCCTATACAATGCCTGTGGATCCCTTCTCAAACCACCTCACAGAAAATGTAAGTTAGTTTACATGAAGGGTGATTCAAGGGTCTGAGCTTTCCAATGAAGAAAAGATTTTTGCATAAAGATTTTTATCTTGTTTCTTCAACTAGTAATTTCCTACAGTTCTCCAAGTCCTGCCATGTGCTCTGCAAAGAAACACCACCACTGTCTGAACTTCATCACACCCACAGCCATTTCCTACTCAACTTTAAGACTTAATTTATATCAGCTGACCTGGCCTGGCCTGAAATTACTCCTTGATTACCTTCACCTCTGCCTTAGAGCTGTTTAGAGCTGGCTTCCCTTCCTCAGGACAGCCACCTCACAGAGATTAATTAAATTAGCATCTGCTCTGGAGGTGGAGCATGTGTACTTGCACTGTGGAAATCTTTTCTTGTAGGCAAAGATGTATTTATAATCAAAATTTACTTTTAATGTCAATTGAAACAACAAAAAGTAAAAGAAAAGATGTCTACATGAAGAAACAGAGCCTTTGAAATAGCCTGCCCTGGTTTGATGCAGGATGCCAACATGCACCACATACAGCTCTTCACACCTCCCTGGAAACTTATCCTGACTATTGCTCAGATGCTCATCAGCATTATTTATGGGATACATATGAAGATAAACACAACAATATATTCTTGAAAGAATATAATTCTGATGAGATTGGGGAGATGCTAAAATACAGGAGCCCTGGGATTAACAGCCTGAACTAATATTGCAATTGTCATCACATTAAGAGGATCTCGGGAGATGTAACTGTGGTGTGAAATCAAAATCTTGTCATTTATAAAGGGAAAAAAAATGTTCCTGGCATGCAGACAGCTAGTTAGGCATGAGTGTAGCACATACAAACCACAATGTTAGAAAAGCCCCAAGAGATGGTGTAATTCCGCAAATATAACTACTCAATATATCCAAATGAAAAAAAATTCATCTTTACCACACTCCTCTATCAGTTATTTACATAATTTTAGGGCCTGTTATTCTGTTTCTCCTTTGATATTCCTTATTCCTTATCACCACGCATTTGTGGTAATTGAGCCGCATGAAAGACCTTAATCTAAACCAACCCCGCTGTCTGCTCGGCTGGGAGGGACAGCAAACAGAGCATTTGTGCCACAAACAGCTTCCCCATAATTATCCTTCAGCAAGAGCCGAAAAGGGAATGTTTTCATTTCCCTTCAAACAGACCCATTACGTTTTGCCTGCACAATCAATTCCTCAGACACTCCACGAAGCAGCATTAGCAAAGCTGCTTCTCCCAAAAACTCATTTGAACACCATCTCACCAGCTCATAATTTCTAAAGGAAAGAACCAACAAGGGAGAAGCTGCTTGTTGTTCCCGGTGGGTCCTGAGTCGAGGCAGCTGCCCCCAGGCTCAATGAGCTCCCAAAAATTGGGGCCAGAGCCCCTCCACTGCAGGTCACAGGATGGGCTGTGCCCTGTACAGTGACCAGAGCGGCTGTGGCTGCCCCATCCCTGGAAGTGTTCAAGGCCAGGCTGGATGCAGCTTGGAGCAACCTGGGCTAGTGGAAGGTGTCCCTGCCTGTGACGGTGTTGGGCTAAATGATCTTTAAGGTTCCTTCCAGCCCAAACTGTTCTGGGATTCTATGATTCTATGATTCAGGAATGATGTCTCCTGTGAATGCATATTGACTCAGGAGGGGGAATAAAGGTGTTTAGAAATGCCTCTCTCAGTGAGGGTTGTTGGTCTCTCCTCTCAGGTAACAAGTGACAGGACCAGAGAAAATGACATCAAGTGGCACCAGGGGATGTTTAGATTGGATGTTAGGAAAAATTTCCCCACCCAAAGTGCTGTCCATCCCTGGCACAGGCTGCCCAGGCTCGTGGTGGAGTCACCATCCCTGGGGGGATTTAACAGATGTGTGGATGTGGCACCTGGGGACATTGCCAGCAGAGTCCCTGGCAGTGCTGTGGGAACGGTTGGACTCAATGATCTTGGAGGTCTTTTCCAACCTGAATGATTCCATGATTCTGCGATTCCTCTGGCTCTCCTAGGAGTTGTCAGGTTCAGTTGGCCTCAGTGAGCAAAACGTCAGAACAGACCTTCTATTCAGCAAGGAAATATTTGGTCTCTGGCTGGATGAGATCATGGTTTGTGATAACAATTGCATTCTTTTTATTCTCATCCCAACCCCAACCTGGATTGTAGCCAGCTGTGTAAACAGTGCACAGAGCTCCCAGAGAGCCCAAGCAGGTCCTCGAGGGCTGCCACCACCACCACCACCACCACACTGCCACCTCCATCACACCCACTGCCACCACCACCACCACACTGCCACCTCCATCACACCCACTGCCACCACCACCACCACACTGCCACCTCCATCACACCCACTGCCACCACCACCACAACTCTGCCACCTCCACCACCACACTGCCACCACCATCACACCCACTGCCACCTCCACCACAACTCTGCCACCTCCACCAGTGCTGGCAAGCAGGTAACTAAGGAGAGGGGCTATCCTGGCATATCCTGGGATCTAGACAAGAATGTACCCTTCTAGATCCCTATTTGGGAACATTTTCTTGTGATCACAACTTCACTGCCTCCATTTGCTCCTGTTTCATGAAAGTAGGACACAAACCTGAGCTATAAGGTGGGGTTTTTTTGCTTTAACCAACCAGGCTTCTGTTGCCTCTGGAAGGCAGAAGGCCAGCTGTCTCTTAACATCCTTACAAGGCAGGCAGGAAAATGCAGCAACTTGAATAATCCTGGATAATGCCCCTTCTGAACAACTGTCTGAAAATAGGAGTAATTTGAATAGAAATGATACCTGTACCCATTACATTTTTCCAGTCTTAATTATAACACAGACATGGATACTTATCTTAGAAAATGTGCATCTATAATGAATAAAGCTGACAAGTAAATGAAGAAAGTAAAGTAAGTCCTCATTTCTTCATGACTTGAAGGTAAAACGAGCAAATAGGTATTTCACCTGCTGATATGTAATGCAACCTAAAGCTGAATTATATTATTATTGCATTATATTACCCAGAGAAGCTGTGACTGCCCCGCTCCTGAGAGTGTTTTAGGCCAGGTTGTATGGGGCTTGGAGCACGCTGGTCCAGTGGGAGATATCCCTGCCTATGGCAGGGGGTGGAACTGGATGATCCTCTCAACCCAAACCATTCTGTGACTCTCTGATTCTATTCTGTTTGCCAACATCCTGAGTGAAATTAGCATTATATTAACTAGTTTATTTGTATTGTCTCCTCATGGAAAGGAAAACTGATTTTGGAACTCTGTTATTTTTTCATAAAGAAGGCCCAGTGGAACTGGGAAATGCCAAGGTCTGTGGATGGAATAAAGTGCTCCAGCTATTCTAGTGCGCTCTCATAGAAACATGTGGTTGGAACTGGAAATGCAAATACCATGTGCTCTTATTGAGGTTGTAACTAATATATATGGGAAAGGAACCAATGTAAATTATTTTTCATAACAGTGAGCCTTTATATAGGGTTGGACTCCTTAAAAACATGCCCACTGTGTACAGGCAGTGAGGGAAATGTCAGGCCATGTTTATGAACAGTCAAGGTTGAGTTGATTTTTGTAAAACTCTTCAGTAATGGTTTCTAATTCTGATGTTAAGTTTAAGGGCCCAGGAGCTCAGGTCTCAACAGCTCATAAACATCTTTAAAATCCAAGTGTGAGTTATACTCTGCACCCTCTGGGGCAGGGGCTAACCTTGCCCATGGCCAGGCTCAAAGACGCTTTACAGGTGGATAAAATTTTAGTGGAGTTCCTATTTTGAATATGGGCACAGGTTGTCCAGAGAAGGTATGGATGCCCCATCCCTGGAAATGTTCCAGGCCAGGTTGGACAGGTCTAGTGGAAGGTGTCCCTGCCCACAGCAGGGAATGGAACAAGATGATGTTTGAGGTCCCTCCAAACCCAAACCATTCTATGTCTCTCTGATTCTGTGAAGCTGTAGGTACTCAGTGCT
Source organism: Manacus vitellinus (assembly GCF_001715985.3). Lineage (NCBI taxonomy): Eukaryota > Metazoa > Chordata > Aves > Passeriformes > Pipridae > Manacus > Manacus vitellinus. Next base: position 5,615,918 of record NW_021939882.1, read on the forward strand.
GCTGCCCAGTCCCAGCAGAGAGCTGCTATCCTGCACAGAGGGGACCTTCTCAGCATGTCCCCAGAGTCACTGCCCATCACCGATGGCATCCTGCACTGAGGCAGCTCCATGCTGGCTACTGCAAGGTGGGGACAGTGGGAGATGTGCATCCAGAGGCACCTGCTGTCCTGGGTGTCAGCTCTGCAGGGAGATCCCTCCATTCCTGTCCCCATCCCCCTCACTCTGGCACCTGAGCCCCACACCATGGTGGGAGATGATCAGCAGTGTCGGGGTGGGAGAAGCCACCCAGCAGTGGAAGTCAGAGGAGCAGACGATGCTCAGTGGAACTCTTCATCTTGAAATACGCTATTAATATTAATGGAGTTATAATTTGATGAAATGTGTTCTTTGTAAGACGGATTAAGTGTACCCTGGTTCCACTGGCTCATGGAAATGCAGCAAGGTTTAAAATTCTTGTCTTTGCAGGCGAAGGACAAGTCCTGAGTCTCCATCCCTGCGGAGGAGGTGGCAAAGGCTGAGCCAAGCGTGGCCTGTACAGTAGCACGAGCCACAGCTCCCCCGGACTCTGGCAACATACTGCCCAGAAGAGGAGAAATCAGTATTAAAAATTTCATGCATCAGAAGGAGATGATTAATTTTCTTCCAACTAATTAATGAAATGAGATAATTTTCTACCTCCTGATCCAGAGTCCAGCAAGATCAGCAAAAAGGCTCACATTGACTTCGGAGAACTTTGCACGGTGTCATTTAATGGTTCACTTCAGCAGAATGATACATTCCTACTGGGAAAGGGAGGTGATGGGGTTTGCTAGGAACAAGATCATTTTTCAGAAAGAAGGATGTTTACCTACATTTTCTCTGCTGCTACGGCAACTGAAAGAGAGCATTGTTGTTTTGGTTTTAATTAAATTTTTTAGCATTCATCTCAGCAAACATACTGACTTTTTAATCTATGAACAAATATTAAAAAACACATATATTTTATATTCCCTGCTCTGCACTTATTCACTACAACTCACAGGATTCTTTCCAGCTCCCTGAGCTATACATTTTCAGCAGCATCCTGCCACATCTTAAGGAAAAAAAAAAAAATGTAGGGCAGAAAAACCACCACATTAACCCACAGTGTCCCAAAGTGAGTGTGTGCTCTGCTCCCAACAGGCTCAGCCTCAGTAAGTTTCATACCTATTTATAATGAGGAGTCTACAGCATTTCCAAAACATCCAGTAAACATTAAACTTCTGCACACCCCCACGGTTTTGGCAAGTATCATTTTTCTGCTTTCAAAATACAGGGATTGATTCCCAGACATCCCAAACAGGGCACAGATACCACCATGATGGGCCCCAAGGCAAAACCACCTTTATCATGGACAGATCCCATGTACCATGAGCAGGGAGACTTCAGAGAAAAAAGAGAATTTTGGCAGAAAATGCCACTTGGTCAGAACAGTCTGGAGAAACACACTGGGTTTGAGACACTTTCCACAAGCTTGTCAGCCACTTGCCTGCTCTCTCAAGCTTCCCCAGGAGTGGGACCCCCCTCAGCCCCGCAAAGTCTGTTTGGGCACTGGATTGCAACAAGGCACCCAAAATCCCTTCTAATTTTCAGCCTGAGCTACCTGAATATTTTCAGAGCTGCCCCCTTATGCCTGTGAATAATTAGATGCAGATGAATAAACAGTGCAGGGGTTTCAATTTCCTAAGGAACAGGTTTTCCCTGCAAACAGCACAGTGGGTGCTGGGCAAGGGCTGGAAGAGTCTGGTTTGGCTGAGGGTGCTGTCAGATGCCATGTCACGGGGGAGCAGGTCATGTCTCCTCTGGTGTTACAGGGTGGAGAGGACAGATATGGCACAGAGAAAGTGACTCGTGTTAATGAGGTGATAAGCTCCGGAATGGAAAGCTGGATTCATGTGGAAAGGTTAATTAAACCAGCCAAGCTCACCAGCATCGCGACAGACTTGCCACGGCTCTTTTCCCTTTAAATATTTTGCATACTGAAGGAAACTTTCCTCCCCTCCCTGCACACACACAAATAAATAAATAAACATAGTGAATCAAGTCAACCATAATTCCAATTAGTCCCAGCTGTTATTTCTTCATCCTTTATGGCCCTGTCTGCAGCGCTCGGAAATAGGTTACACATGGCCTCGTGCAAGGAGACATGAAATAATTGCTTCAATCTGAAAGAAGAGTAACTAATTTTGTTCATGTTTTATTCAGAGTGACAGGGACATTACTGTAATAATTCCTGACTTATTCCATCTTCTCAAGAATGGTGGGGAAAAAAGGCATTTGCAGCCACACGAAGGGATATGAGCCGCGTCTCTGGCCCAACCTCTCCCTGATCCCTATTTATTTTTAACAACATTCCCAAATCACAGAGTAACGATGCTGCTTTTCATAGCGAAGGTTCATTTTGACTGGAAGGATAAGGAGAGCTCTTCCTGAGCCAATGTGACCCGCTACTGATTTAGCAAAAATAGATGATGCCACTGGAAATAAATTACTTTTTCATATCTCTCCTTTTTCTCCTAAAGACAGAAAGAACGACTTTGGTAAGTCAGTCAGCAGTAAAATTAGGAAATGACTCTAAGAAAGTCTGTTGGGAGAGGACACTTCCAGATGCCAACAAACAAATGTATTTGTTGCCTGTTTATGGCCATACACATTGCAGCATAACTTTAAAAATTTTGTATTATGGTTTAATGAATTGGTAATGAGTTAAAAGAAAAAAATGTTTTAAATTGTCACTATTTAATAAAGGAGAGAAAGAATAAAACCAGGAGTAAAAATAAAAGGAAAATCAAAAGAGAGCCAAGACATGAAAGATGACAATGTGTGGACTTAGACACACACCTACGTGTCAGCTTCCTAATGGAAAGAAAAATTATAAAAATCCTAAATTAGTTTCCTTGTATAAGCTTCAAAAGTTGTCCTGGTTGGAAATCTCTGGGTGACTGATCAAATGTTGGTGTTTTTCCTTCTTTTCCCTCTATGAATCAGTTGTCAGGGATAAGGAACAAAGAACAAACATAAAGACTAAAATTATAGTTTTGATTACAACAGATAGCATTGACATGGTCTGAAATCATCTTTTGCTACTTGGCCATAAAGGTGACAAGAAGACCTGGAGGTGTTCTGGGCCCAGTTGGGTTCCCTGGCTGCTGCATCCCAGCTCAGGATGTTGCATATGGGCAGCTCGAGCACAGTGGAAATGATGAGAAAGAGCCCGACAGAACGAGTTTCCAGCTAATCAGTTTGAATATTTACTAAGATACAGTAAATATATTAGTAAATGTATGAGTATACAGGGCCTGGGAAATCCGTCAGCACGTGAAGGGCTGGGGGGTCAGAACTAACCAACAGAGACAGATAAACAGCTGAGCAAAACCAGCGGATAAAGTCCATCCCCCAAACATCAGTGCTATGCAGAAGTTAATAAAGCATTAGAAATCAGCTGAAAAACAACCCACTTTTTAAAAAAAGTAGCAGAGTTGGGTGGGCAGATGCGTGTCAGGGCCTGCACACAGCAGGGTCAGGTGCTGGTTTCCAGTGGTTCTTGGTGACTAATTACAGCCTCTGCAATTACCACAATGCTGTTATGATTCTCCAGCACAGTAACATCTTGTTCACTGAATGTTGAAATGTTTATTTACTTATCACATGTCTTTCAATAGAGGAGGCTGAGGGTGACCCACTTTTTGTCAGGTAGTCCTTCAGCAGAGAAAGGTCAAGAAACTCTGCTGTGACAGAATCCATGGTTTGTAAAACCTCATTCCCATCAACAGAATTTGCTCACACTAGCTCAGGATTAGCTCACTGCTAAAAGTTCACCAAAAGCTCTCTATGGAAAATGTGGAAGCTGCAGGCTGGAGCTGCAGGATTAATGGAGTCTGATGGACAGACCACCCAGCTGGGAAAACTTCCTGCAGGTTCTTTTCTGTTACATTTCCCAGTCTGCAATTTTAATGCAATTTAAGGGCTAAAGTAATAAGTTAAAAGAATATGTTGTAGTAAAACCAAAAGAAACTTATGTATTGTGTGGGTCTTGGCAATAGAGCTAAGAAAAGTCTTGTCAGCTAAGGAAAACACTGCCATGAAATTCATTATAAAATCTCAAAAGTTGGCCATCCCGTGGCTAAATGTGGGTAAGTACCCACAGGTTAGAGAAAGAACAGAGGGGGGCACCTTGCTGACAGACTGTTTCCAAGCTGGATGCATCATCCCTATTTTCACCCATGTCCCCAGTACAAAGTCCTCCTCTCAACATGGATTCTACTGCAGGACAGACCCAGATCCTACAAATACTGAGATTTCTCTTTCCTTGTTGAACATCATATGAGGCATCACACAGAATGAAACCATGTGGTCAGTCACTTTCTTCTATTTAAGCAATTTCTGTCCCCTCAATTTTCAGAAATAACCAGTGACTTTCAGGGTTCCAGGCAGGTCCCAGGCAGCCTCCCAACACTCCCAAGCCCTCTGTTACTGATCCCAAACATCAGCCCAGCCCTCCGCCACCCCTAATGTGCCCCAAGCCCCAACTCAGGGCTGACCAGGAGCCTCCAAAGCAGCCAACACCCACTCGGGGTCTCGCTGCTACTAAAACCTGACCGTAGCATTGAGCTCGGCTCAAACAATGTTTTTCTGCAGTTTGTACCTCCTGGAGCCAGTCCATGCTGCTGTAATCTGGGATGGCTGCTCAGTCCCAAGTCGAACCCTGGTGTAAGCCAGTACATACCAGTTGGCTCCAACCTCAAACGCGAGCTCGTGCTGGGTACGGATCCAGCTATGCAGGACAGTCTGTCAAACCCCCCGAGTACAGCCGGAGTTTCGCTGTAGCGCTCACTGACAACCAGCCAGAAATTCCTCATGAATGTATATGCAATCACTCTCATGTTCCCTGGCCTTGCATGAACCTCCCAAGTGTCCAACAGGGAATGAGCCTCTGGCACAGCAGTGAGCTCTACAGATGGGAGGTGGGGTCCCTGCTGCTGTGCCCAGGCATGGAGGTGCCCCTGGCCCACCCCCCCACTGCCAGGCCCACGGCAGCCTTCGACCTGGGCTGGCTGCTGCAAGGAGCGGGGCAGGGATGGCAAGAGGAATGAGGGCTTTTTCACCCCAAAGTACAACGGAAGTTTCTTTTCTCATGAACACCATCAACGAGGCTGTGTAACTCATCCCTGTCTGGTTAAATTTCCATGGCAGTGCTTGAGGGCACATCATGATGCAGCTCTGAGCTCCCCTCCCGTGATGATGCCCTTCAGCCCTCTGCCCGCTGTCTGCAGGAATATCGAGTTACATTTGGATCCGGGTGCTGTTGCTGCCCATCCTGCCTCATTTCCACTCTCAGCTGCTGAGAACATTCTTACAGATTTGTCAGGTAAGGCCTTACTCCTTTAAAAAATAAATTAGAAAAGCCATCTGGAGTATTTTTTTCCAACCAACGCGAACTCCTCCAGCTGTTGGGTGACCTCATCCTTTATTAATTTCTGTAGACTTGTATTTACCATTGAGATCAACCCTACAAGTGTATAATTTCCTGATCTCTTTCCAGCTCTTTATTAAAGATTGGGGTTAGAGATTCACCCCCCTGAGTCCCTCGATAACCCTCCTTCTCTCCCAGGAGTTGTTAAGGAGCAGATGATGCATCACAGGTTCCTTTATAGCAACAATAATTGTTCTGCTTCAGAAGCGACCGTGGCTTATATACTGCCTTTTCCTGAAATTGTTTTTCTTCTTTCCCTTATTGCTAAGGAAGATATTGGCACCAAAATGTGATTTGAGAGCTCATGTTCCCTTATTTTCTCCCCTACCTGAAGCCAGGGCAGATGCAGCGTTTGCGATGCCACCGCTGACATGTGCGTAACCGAATCCCACGTTATAAACAGGAAGCAGAAGTGACAGCAGCAATTTCAATCGGTGCTTTTCTTCTGCTGAAACCATTATTTCGGACAGGATATATAAATCACAGCGTCTCTGATGTGGCCAGCTCCAAGTCCAAGGCAGTGGAGCCCCAGCCCTTGCCTGGCCGGCAGCCTGGCCCCCTGCCCCAAAGCATCGGGAGCTGGCGATTCTCTGGGCTGGGGGAGGAGGAGGGAGGGGAACAGTCAGTGCCAAAGACCACAAGATGGTTTTTGGGTCTCTCAGCTTGGGCTGTCTGTTTCTGCAGATGCAGAAGCATTCACACACTTCCAGTGTGGGTCTGGGTTCTGCGCCCAACTCCCATTTTCCTGACAATATACTAGAAATGGTGACATTTCATGGCTTCCGGCTTGAAGAGGAGGGAGAGGAAAAGCCACCTTATCCCATAAGCCACACAACTGCCCAGGGTGAGCAGTGGCTGAAACTGCAGCAAAAAGGGTCTGTGGGGCTGTGTTAGTCCTGAGTGGGCAGAGGGAGGGGAAGGATGGCACTATTGACACTGGAAGCTGGTAAATCACTGTGTTTTCTTTGCATTTCAACACCTGGAGCTTTGAAGGGACTTTTTTTCTTTCTTCTTTTTTTTTTTTTGTTCAGTTTTCCCAGTGCATCACTGAAAATTTTAGGAGGACATCCTCCTCCTCCAAAAGGCAGGGGACCCCAGCCCACATCTCCAGCTGGGGAGCTCAGAGCTGGAGCAGGATGGGCACAGGGGCTGTGGGAGAGCATCACTCACTCTGGCCAGCCCAGAGAGGCACGTGGGAGGATTTGGGACCATGAGCCTTTCTCTGTACCCCCCAGTCAGCCTGGCTGAGAAATGGGGCATAAGGGGCAGTGTTTGTTCAAGCCTTATTGGAAATACAGAGAATGTGTTCAACATATCAAAGGGCATAAAATAAATGGGTGATTTATAAATATTTGCATCCTATAATTGTCTTGAGGAAAGATCAGCTGGGTTGAGCCACACTGGGGCTGTATTTCTGTGAGGAACAGCCAAGCTGTTAACAGGTTTCATTTCCACCACTCAAGCAGTTAATGTGCAATCCCTCAGTCTGATCACACTCCTGCTTCCAAATGGCACTCCACGAGGGAGTGCCTCCAATCCAACATGTTCCTTCAGCATTGTATGTGGGAAATGACTTTCCAGACTATCTGAAGGTTGCTGGGATGAGTCTTACTGTCAGGAGATGGTACTCCTGAATGATGGGAAGAAAAGTATATGGCTCTTTGTGGGGAACAGAAAGCAAACAGCTGGAAATTAATGTGGACTCAGCTGCTCATCTGCCAACTCTTTGTGGGAGCAGTGGAGGCAGCTGCACGGGTCAGACCTTGTCATGTTTTCATGGTTTTCAATGCCATAAAACATGAGAAAGCTGCATCTTGACTTGTGTTTAGTTCTGAGTTTAAGCTATCAATTCCAAACTGTAGCTGAGGCCAGTTTGAGGTGGGGACCAGGGAAAGCAGCATTGCAGGACTTTCCTCCTGGCTAGGCAGGTACGAGCCTCTGAGACTGTCTTGAAGACATAAAGAGACCTATGGACACGATGAAATATTTAAATCTTCTTCTCTAGCTCTCACTTCTCTTCTAGGAGGTGCTTCTTGAACACTTCAACTGCATTGTAACAGGCTGCACGTGTAGAAGAAAAGCAAGACTGTGAAAAAAGGTGAGGACAAGGTAACCCTGTGGGTGACATGAACCTTATGAACCATGTTTGCATTTAGATTCCAAAGTCAGAGGAGCTTCAACCCAAACTCCTGACCTTGAGAGAGTTTGAGTGCAAATGCTGTGGCCTGGACTTGACGTCAACTCGATGATTCCTTTAACCCCTGGAGTTTATCCAGTTCTGAGAGGTAAACATTGCAGTGCTCATTCTGCACTGACCCATGGCTGCATCACCAGGTAGGACACTTGGAAGGACTGCAGTGGATGGAAGAAAAAGCTGTGATAAGACCTTTCCTATATTTACGCTAAAACCACTGCTATGGAAAGGGGCCATAATACAACATGTGATAAGAAAACAAGAGCAAAGTCTCCACCCTTCACTCGGAGAATGAACCAAATTTGCTTCTTTTCAATAATCAACAGGAAAAAAAGATGTTTATCCTAAGAAGTACTAAGTCCCCTCCTGTGAACTGAGGGTCACCATTTATAACACCTTCATATATTATGGGTGTATTTAATTGATCCAAAGCTTCCCAGATGAAGAATAAAGCTGCTCCCAGGGCAGCCAGTCATGTTTTGGCCTTGTCTCCAGCGCAGACAGGACCTCACACTACTCTGTTCTAACTCTGCAAATCTTTGGCTTGGGCAGAAAATCTGTTGCTGATGTGACTGTGGAAGCACAATGTGGGGTCGGGGATGAAATACCAAGGGAATATTGGAGGATTTTAATAATGCCTATTTTTATTTCTACTAGATGCCAACCATGTGAGCTAATAGAATGTAATTGGAAGACTCGATTTAGTAATTTTCTTTATTATTAGGTCTTGATGTACTTCTGTCAACTCCAAAATACTCATTACATGTAATTAGAAGGAAGATTAGAGTGCTGCTAAGATGCAGAATAATGATGCAGCTCAGCAAGGGCCAGTGGAAAAAACAACCCACTCAGGAAAATATCTCCGAAGTGCTGAGCAGAACAGGGTGTTTAAAAAACTGATAAAGCTGAGGGCTGGTGCCAAATAATGAAGATGAGACTTTGAAGTGGGACAGAGTTGATATGCAGAATCAAAGCATTTGATGACTCTACCTCCCTCCAAAGTGAATCCCTTGTGTTTATTTAGATGGCTGAAGTAACATTAATAAGATAATTCCCTAAGAACCACCCTCTGTGTCTTTTTCATAAACTCCCACCCCAAACAGCGTAATTAATTTTGCAGTTGTACAGAAGAATAATAAGAAAAAATCCATCCTTTGGGAGGTAGGTGGTAATTTCTATCTGATGGAAATTGAGATTAGACGCAGCACATAAAACTTTTTGATAATTTATTCACCAGAAATTGTCGTATTATACCTATCAGAGAGCTGGTGATATGAAACTTAACAAGCTGATATTTCACTCTGATTTCCTTGAGCATGATCCAATTCATTAAATCAAAATACTAGATTAGCTTTAATATGAAATAAGATTTTTATATTCCAGACTAATGTATGTCAGAATGTACGAAACTGATAATGGGAGCACTGACAGGAATTAAGTTGTGTGCAGCACTGAGAGACAGGTTAGGAATAAAGAGAAGAAAATTTCTGAAATTTCTGAATATTTCTGTCGAACTGGGGGATAAAAGACAAGAAAAGAGGGCAAGTCTGTGTCTGTAACACCGCTCAAAGCAGCACACCACGAGGCATTACCAGTGGGGGAATCTATTTCTGGTTCTATCATCAACTCCCCATATGACAGCAGACAAATTATTTCAGGACAAATTTGTTTTTCCAATGGATATGGATTAAATAGCAAAAGAGCTGTAAAAATGCAGTTGCTGTTTCCTGTCTCACCCTGGCCAGTGCTTCGCTGCATTCAGGGTCCCACTGCCACAGCACAGCATCCCAACAGGTGCCAGTGGTCATCCCTCATGGCTCCAGTGGCCATCCCCATCCCTGATGGATGCCAATGGCCTCAGTGGGTGGGGCTGCCCATGGTGGGCCCTTGCCCCATGTGCTCCTAGCAGGCTCTGCATAGGTCTTGCATTTATTTTGTTATTCCTTCTTTTTGGGTTTATGTATTAGTTCAGGTAATTCTGCAAGGCCCCTGTCTTTGCTTGTGCCCTCCCTGCCCCCTTGGAGAGCTGCAGCAAGGGTGGAAGGGGGATGAAGTGCACATGGAGCAGGGGACTGGTCTCCCATGGGTGGGAGGAGGGTTCACCTGCCCAGCCCTGTGTTGTGAGTGCTGGGGGTGACACCCTCACCCCATGGGCAAGCCCTTCAGAGGTGGGGATGAAGAGGCTGCAGGGAATGCAGAGCAGTCTCAAATCATCCCTAAAAAATTAAGTGCAGGAATAAATGACTGCTGAGCCATGAGGAGGACCGGGGGCTTAGGAGAGAGGAGGGAAACAAGGTTTCCTCAGGCTGCCTCCCTTCCAAAATGTTCCTGCACCAGGTCTGCCCGTGCAATGGGGGAGCTCAGCCCAATCAACGGCTCAGCCCAGCTTCTTCCAGCCTTGCTCCTGCTGCATGGCTGTGCAAGCCAATGGGAAGAGTTTGGGGCAGAGGGAACCCTCTCTCCCAGCAGAAACACAGCATAATGGCCAAGGGACCCTAAATGTTCTTCTCTTTCCTTCCTCAAATCTGCAGAACAGCAGGCGCCAGTGGGTTCCCTGCCTGCAGCTGGAGTGGCAGAACAGGCATGGGACTCGCAGGGGCTGCACGGGGGACACAGAGTGTGATGGCACTGGTGACAGTCACCACATCGGGGTAGGGGACAGGGAACGGACCAAAACACAGGTGGTGAACCCCAAAATGGCACTGGTGGGGCAGCCACCCCTTTGAGCCAGGATGGTGATACCAGTGGTGGTACCAGTGGTGCTGTGCCCTCCCTGAGCCCTGCCAGGGGAACAGCCACTGCTGCCTACACAGAGCACAGAGCTGTGGACGGGGACCTGGAGGTGCTCTGGTGGCTCCTGCTGCAGCCCAATCAATCCCCTCAGCTTGTTTATAAGTATCTGTGACTCACAGACGTTTTTCCTGCTCCTTAATTGCCAGTTTCCTGAGAAACCATTGCAGGCAGCCAATCGGCTGCACAATTCTGACTTAGTGACTAGAGACAACTGGGAAAAATAAATACAGCATTATTGGTAAATTGAACGGCACTTTTCTAAGTACATCACGTATTTATAAACAACACATACAACTGCAGGAACAGAGAACCTCCCTCACCTTGCTAGGGGAGGTCTAGTTCTGAGCAGCAGCGCCCACTCCCCTCCCTGCCCACCCTCTGTGTGATGTCTGATGCACAAAGCAGGCATGCTGGTGGTCTGTGCATGGGGACTGGCTTTGTTCACCCTGCTCCCCTTCCCTGCTTCCCACTGCTCAGGGGGTCCAGAGGGAGACATGCCCGGGCTGCTGGGGGTGCACACCTGGGCACAGCAGGCAGGGGAGGGGAGCACAGCCACCTGTTTGGGCACCATCCCTCCCGCTCTCCATTCCATTGCTTAATCCTGATTTGAATCCTGTATGTCCCAAACCACGCTGGCTCCTTAAGAGCCAGCATGGATAGATACAGCAGTCTTAATAAAAAAATTGAAATCCTCGGAGAAGCCACAGTACGGTACTGTTATTATTATTCAGCATTATTATAAAAGTGAGGCACAAGATCTAAATATGAGAAGAAGACAATCTCTTGCCCTCAGTATTAGTCACTGCTTAATTACAGCTTGATTCAAAGCCATTCATTGGTACAAAAAAATAAGCCTGTGAAGTCCCTCCAGCACAGCATGCACTTTCCTTTATGCTTTTAATACATGATGATGTTTGGGAAGCTTGGAACTCTTTTTTAGCAACCCAAAAAACACCATTCTCATAGTTGGTAAAAGGCTAGGAAACACAGTGCTGGCTAATTTTGGAGTTCACAGGGAACTAGGGGAAAGGATATAAAAAATATAATGGCATAAAGATAAGGCTGAGTTGGAGGAGTTGCAGCACCCGAACAACTGCGTGATGTGCTCATGACTCAGCCAGGAGGGTAAGGGAGAGCTGGGGATTGGGAAGTTGTCTCCACGGAGCACCAGCAGCCACTGCCCCACGTCCTTGCTCCTGCAGCTGGATGGCAGAGCTGCCTGCACCCTGTGAGGTGACCATGAGGACTGTGGGCAGCGTGAATCCTCTGCTCCTTCTTCCAGCGCTTGAATCAGGCTGATATGAAACTCTCCCATCCTCCTCCTGCTGCCAGCACAGCCGTGAAACTGAGGCAGGAGCCAAGGGCCTGGCTGAAGGCCAGGTAGGCAGGAATTCCTTGTCCCTTCTATTGGTGTGGTGAGCAGAGATGAGTGTTTGTGGGGACTGGCCATCCTGAGCAATTCCAGACAGTCCCTGCAAGTCTTGTGCTCACAAAGTGAATGCCGACACAACAGGCAGGAGAGGAGGAGGTGGGGCACCAGAACTCCTTCCCTGGAGCTGTAAGTCCCTCTCTGTTTGGAGGATAATAATTTGTCTAAAATTCACAGATCTGCTTTGAATGTTAGGAAAACCTGTGCATTTCACCTGCATATGGAACAGAGAAAGTCTACTTGGAATAATTTCAACTAGGGGTCTTGGAAAAAAGGAGTTCAGTTACTTTCTTTCCCGCAGCAAATCCATCATTTTGCTGCAGGACAACACTTAATCTTTGTGTTTGCCCTCAGAACCAGAGCTCCAACTGTGGTTCTGATCAAGATCAAACTAATTTCAGCTGGCCAACACTCACCATTTGACATTCCACCTGTTTGAAGCAAAATTGGAACTGGTATTTATGATGAAGATTAGCTCATGGCCATTAAGTGCTCTGGGCTGAAGATGGATATTTGCTGTCAAATTGGCAGTGGTGATTTATCTCAGCACAAACTTTCCCCGGCTCTCTGAAGAGACTGCCACAGAGCTCTCCTGGCACAGGAAACCTGGGAACGTTCCTGAGCTGCATTTTTGCAAAGCTGAAGAACTGACCCCAAAATGATTTTGTAAAAACAAGAAGGGAGATCTGGCTCTTTCCCTTTCTCAGCCTGAGCTGTCAGAATCACTCGGTACTGGAGCAGCATCAAACATATGGCGAAAAAAAAGAAAAAGAAATGAATTTTTTCTACAGTCTTCATTAGACAAAGAATAAGGGGGTTAAAACAAATCTGACAGTTGCAAAAAATTCAGGCCAGGTACTGAGCTCTATATTAAAAACATGCCCTGCAAGTGATCACAGTGATGCAGCCACAACCCATCTGCACTGGATCAGCCCACATGGTCCATCTCTTCCAGAACCTTCTCTCTGCTGGGAATAGGGTGGTGGGAAAGGCTGAGATGCTGCTGAGGTGAGGCTGGAGAGGGAAGTGTCCTGCTATAGACCCTCCTCCAGTGCTGAGGGAGAGAGAGAGGAGAATCAGAACCACCCCTGAGACTAACGGTGCCATTCACACCTCGCTGTGTTACTGTTCCCAGCAATATTTGTCTCATCTTCCAGATTAAATCACCGTAAATGAGTGGATAGATTCTTCACACTTTTCTTAAAGACCATTTCAGTTTTGAGTGTCTGATTTCCCACATACCAGACCATTGGCAGCATTAGTGCAGATTCTGGTGGGAGAAGGACACCATGGGAACAGGGTATCAATCCCATCCTTTAGATCATTTGTGCAAGAGATTTCCAAAAGAGAGACTGTTCCCTTCTTTCCCATGGCAGCGTTTTTGAAAATCTACCACATTTTTCTTTCTGAATAAACCAGCCCAACCTGCCTCCTGAGGGTTTTGCCATCCTTACATTTACTCCAGCAGAGTAATCTTCCAGGAAGATAAAATACCAAAGCAGCGCAGGGAACTGCTGAGCAGACAGGCCCAAACCTAAAGATGGATATCCAAGTTCAAACCTTTCAAGCCCAGAAAATAAATCAAGATGACAACAATCCCAAAACATCATAAAACCTCAGACTTATGAAAACCAGAACATCATAAGTTAATACATTTCTAGCTCAAATCTCTGGAAGCCATGAGCTGTGTTTCATATTCATACAGGCGAAGAACAGCCAGACTGCTGCCTGCCTCCAGCCTGATCCTGAGGGGCGGAGGTGGGACACGGGCAGACAAGTGAGAAGCCGTGGGATGGTGGTCAGGGAAGTTGTTCTGCCCCTGTCAGCCCTGGAAGGAGCCCACATTTACTCCAAGGTTACATCCTGTGCAATGGAACACCTTTCCTCAGCAAGGGCTTCCCATTCTGCTGCCCTCTGCTTCGCCCTGGCAGGATGGCTCTGGGATTCTGACGTAAAATTACGCACGGAGCCTGCACTGTACCTAAACACACACACACACCTCTATTCCTGGAAAATTCTGTTGCAGAGGATATTAAAACTGTCTCTTCCAATTCTGTTCAGAGACTCTCTAACCAGTATGTCAATAAGGCTACATAATAATAGTCAGATGTTTCAACTTGGCCTAGATCAGTGAGCTGCCGGAGAGCAGCCAGTCTGCTCTCATTCGCAGAGGTCAGATGCCAGCTCGTAATGAAGAACGATGGTAAAAGCCAAATCTCTTCAGTTTTATCTAAAAGTTAAAATTAAGAACCAAACCAAAATACCATGTTCTTGGGCAAGGTTGTGTTGACTCTGTTTAGGTTTGGTTACAGAGGTTGGAATAAAATGCATGAAGATGTTTACTTAAATTGTATTTAGTCACATCGAGGAAGAAAACCCTGGAGTCACGTTTTTCTGACACCAAGTCCCCAGCACTGTGCCACAATCCCCAGCCAGCCCAGGCACAAGGACCACCTGTGTCCACATGCCTCAGTTTGCCTGTGCCAGTGGTTTGTCCTTTTAAGTCCAAATGTTCAAAATTACAGCTGATGTACAATGAGATGGAATCAAAACCTCAATGTAGAGCATTTCAATTTTTACAGTAAAATTGCAGTTTCTGAAATTTTTAGTTTCAGAGCCAAGAATAAGTGATATATTTATTTATTTATTTATTTCCTTCTGCTTAGTACAGGCTCTCCACAGACTGGAGGAATGTGCAACTTCAGTGATGGTTATCCTTCACAGGTCATCATTTCTCATACAATGCACTTCCTGTCACTCATGTCACCTTTATTAGCACCTAGACACAGGTAGTTAAATGCTCACCAAGCACCAAAGGCTTGCTGAAGAATTGAGAGGAAACTGAGAAAAATAAGTTCTGGAAACAATGTTCTGAAAAGTCCCTAGAAGAAACTCCATTAATACAGTCACAGGATTTTTCAAAGCCTGGAGCCTGGAGCCACAGAATAATTATAAAGTCATATAGTGGCAAGCGTAAAAGTGCATCAAAATTTGTGTTAATCTCTTTATTTGATTGCTTCTCTATGTAGACTTAGACAAAGCAAGCAAATGGACAAGAATCCTTGTGAAATTCCAACCTCAGTATAAACTCACCATCAGCCACTAAAGCAACTGGAGCAGCTCAGGTATCCCAGCCACTCTGAACTCTGCTTTACATCTTTTATAGATGGGGAGAATGTTGGCTTATATTCAGAATAAACCTTTAATGAACAGTAATTTCCATAATTTTGTCTCTGCTCCATTATCACATCAACTGCTCCCCACTGCTCAATAGCATTTCCTTAGGCCTTTCACAGAGTGCTCCAGTTAAATTACCCTTAAAAACCTGTTTCTTTGCACACCTCTCACATCATTTTACATCAACCTGGCTTGTGCAGATGGAATAGGAGGTAATTTAATACTGGCATCAAAGGGTGGGCAAGAGCTGTATTATGACTTTGCTGATGGCAAAGGGTTGCAAATACGGCGTGTGACAGTGGTCTGCTCAAAGCTGAGCCTAATCATCCAGCCAAGCTCAGCTAATTGCATTGATTAGCTCTGCATTGACAAGCCAGTTACTAGTGAATTGTTTGTGTCTCTCTCCTGAAGCATCCTTTGGATTTTGGGGACACTAACAAGTACTTGGAGCCAAACAAAGCTGTTTTCATTTGACTTTTACCGAGGCTCAATCCCAGTGCTGGATCTACAGGCAGCAATTGTAAAAAGCAATTTTAATGTTGAATTTTAACTGCCATAAAGATTCTGGCATAGTGCCTCAGTTTGATTATTTTAGCAAACATAATTATTTAGTAGATGCACATCAATAATATTTATTACTCTGACTGAACCCTGAAGGACCTGATTCTGTTCTTCTGTTACTTTTGCATGGGGAACCTGCAAAATCTGATCCTTGTGTACAAACACTGACATGAAGTCCATGCAGAATCTGGCTCGACATTGAAGTTACAGCTTGCAACAAAAACTGTCATTTGGCATTTTGAGGACTGGAGAGAGCAGCAGTTTTAAATAATCGTCCATCACACAGGAAAACATTCAGCTGTAAATCCGAAGTAGAAACCTTCAGGCATGGAGCTGCATAAACATGTTGGCTGAAATCCACCGTTAGGGTTGTCAGAGTAAATATTAAATAGAGTTTTGTATTCAGCTAAAATATCTGTTTACAGATTTCTTTTGCTGAAGCCGCATATTGTACAATGAAATGAGAGCTCCAAACCCATTTTTGTTCTAATAACTTTATAAACTCTGCTGTATATTTTATGGAATTTGAATATATGAGTGGTTGGCCCAGCACTCCTTCTGCAGGAGATTATTGGGAGAAAACATTACCATATGTCAGGAGAATGGCAACATCCCATCGATACCCGAGAGGATCTCAGGCTTGAACCAGCTCTCGTGTTTATACTGTGGCAATATTTCCATACTTCATATATTGGTACCTCTGCTTGTATAAACAATATTATGGCAATGGTTGTCAAAGACACTTAGAGGATTCCAATGAAAATAAAAGTAAATTTCTTCTTTCATATTTTCAAAAAATCCTGCTCCTGCTAGCACAGCTCTGCTGGTGAGAGATCCCAGGCCACCATCCCAGTGCCCAGCATGGCTATACTGGAAAAAGACTGTAACATAGACCTGGACCAAGTGTTTTGTGCATGTTTGCCTGGGTGGTCTATCCGTAAGACACCATTAATTCTGCAGAGCTCACCTTCTGGCAGCCCACACGTTTTCCAGGGAGAACAGTGATGACCACAACTTTACCATTTGGCCATCCCCAAGCTCACTCGAGGGGGTGACAAAAACTCTTTGGCATTTGACATTCATTGATAGGGTTCTCAGAAGAAAGTTTTTTTCCTCCTCTGAACATCTGTACATTCTTCCTCAACACTTAACCCAACACTGTCCCTGATTTACCATGGACAGTTGAGGGGCAAAGTCTGTGGGGATCACTGTCCCCCTGTGCTCAGGAGCTGCTGGACTCGGGACTTGGGAAGTGGCACAGACCCAATTCTCAGGCAGAGACCTGCTGACATGGAGGGGAATATGATCCATGAACTGCTTGGCCCAAAATGCTGGGGAAGAGAGAGCTCAGTACTCACAGAGTGCAAATTTCCCTCACACAGAGCTCATCTTCCCTCTGCTCAGCAATTTTTATGACTCTTTTTGAACCAAACCAAGTGATGCAGCTGCAAATCATTCCAAATGCATTTGCAATTATAGTTTCATGCATTGTATAACTGCAAAAACCAATAACTAGTGGCTTAATCAAACCTTTGTCTCCCAAAGGATTAAATGAGGTATTTTTCCAAGCTGCCCCAGAGCACACCTCAGCACAAGTGACCAGTGGTGTTTAGGACACAGCACACACACAGCTGGCTTGAGGGTTGTTTTTACTATCAAAAAGACATTTGCAATGACTAAAGATTAATAGTTACACCAGTGAAGCTTTGTAATTGCACAACTCATGCTATGCCACATAAGAACAGATATAAGCATTTATTTGGGAATAAAACACCTATTTGGGAAGCCTGAACATAGTCTGGATGAGCAGAACAACTTTTCTTGTAAAACTAACATTGTACAATGTCAAAAATTACAAGGAAGTAACTTGTTAAGCCAGTTTTCAGCAAAAATATGAAAAATGTATTTGCTAATAAAATAGGGATGGGAAAGAAATCCCCAAAGGGCCCAAAAGTGCCAGTTCAGACTCTTGAGGAAGCAACACCTAAAGGTGCCCAACACCATCACTGGTGTTTCACAGACAGCTCTTCCAACAAATGCAGATGAAAATTCTGAGGAGCTGCTTTATTTTGTAAGAAAAATACATGGTTTCCCAGTCTGGTGATGAATCCTTGAACTTAGATTTTAATGGTTTCCATTGAGTTCATTTCAGATTGACATGCCCAGTTAATAACAATAATTAGTACCTGATTCTTTTTAATCAAGTAAAAGTAGAGACTGGAAGGTATGTTTATGCTATTAATTTGACCTTTCTGTGTAAATTCCAGCAGCTCCCTGAGGACAGAGCAGTGACCACGGCTGCTCCATTTGTTTCTTTGGACAAACACCTTTTGTGCACGGGCAGTGACTGGGAATGAGCAGCCACATCACTGTCACTCTGAAGTCTTGCATAGAGGCCAGATCAGAATAATCCAGGTAATTCTTGCTAAAAGCCTGTCTTCCAGCATTTTTATATGAAGTGATTTCACTCCTGTGCTGTGATGAGGTCTGGTCCGTACATTCATTTGTGTTTCTAGAAGTAATTGTGTCTGAGATAGGAGCCAAACAGAGGTCAGACCTTGCTTCCTGTGTAGATTATCCCTATTTCAGAGCCAGCCTTTTCTCCTACTTACTTAACATTCATTACTAGGCCAAAATTCTTCACTTGAAGATCAGACCGACCACGAAACCCTTCCATGGCTCTTCAACAAAGCAAGTATTACAAGTGTCTATGATCTAATTGATTTTAAGCAGGATCTGTTCCAACCTCAACACCACCCCTTTAGTACAACTGTTGCAGTGAAGCAACCAGAAAAATTACATGAGTAAAATTAGCCAGAATTTAGTCTCCTTTTCCACCATGGGGGAAGGTCAGGTCCCCAATTCTGGATGTTCTGCATCTTTTATAGGTGTTTGTAGAACAATGTGTGATGCTTGTCTAATTTTGATGTAAATTGTTCATATAGATTGTAACGTTTTAGGGAGGAGGAAAGCACAAAACTCTAAAGAGAGTAAAGACCATTAACTACTTGTTCCTCTGAAATTTCAGACTAATTTCTTGGCAAGAAAGACTTTTTATGCCTTGCATTTTATTTCAGTGACAGAGATCCCAGAGAACAGTAACCAACCACTGTAAACAAGGGTTGATATATGAACATAAATCTCACACACTGTCATAGGGCCTGGCAAGGCTCCTGACCTAACATTAAAA
The DNA here is from genome assembly GCF_001715985.3 of Manacus vitellinus. NCBI lineage: Eukaryota > Metazoa > Chordata > Aves > Passeriformes > Pipridae > Manacus > Manacus vitellinus. The sequence continues at coordinate 5,634,753 of NW_021939882.1, forward strand.
GTATTTGGAAATGAGAGGTGAACAAGTTGAGAAGTCAGTTTATAACGATCAAAGCACTCAACTTCTCACCTCACAGTGTATGGAAAAATGCTAATTAATAGTGCTGGTGTAGTATCTGGGATTCGCAAACGGTAACAAGGATCATCTGTAATTCAGAGATTAGAGAGATGAAATATTGAGTTGCCAAGGGAGGTGAGAGGGAGCTGCTCTGTGCAGCACCTTCTGAAATAGATCTGTCACCTCCCATCGCAGGGCTGTGACACGCACGCTCATTGCCATGGCAGAGCAGCAGCCAGCTCTGATGGTTTCTAAATGTGCCAACTGAACAATCACACAGATCTCCCCCAGTTCTGTAATTTGCTCTGCTAACGTGAGCAAGCCAAAATGTTCTTACATTACAAAGCACAAACCCGTAAGGGCAAAATCATTTTGTTGGGTGCGAGTTTCAGGTGTCACCAACGTTCATCAACCCACTGCCAGCTGGAAAATGGAGCCAAAGCAGGATTCCAAAGGGGCCAACATCTGGGGCTTGCTCCAGCAGGAAGGGAGGAAACGGGGGGGAAGTGGCATGGAGGGAAGGCTGAGACAGGAAAGGGGCAAATGATGAGCAAAGGCTGTGGGAGGAGCCAGGAGTGACGCAACCGAAAGGGCAAAGGCAGGTGAACAGCTCGGTGTGAATATTTGTTGGTTTGAAAAACCCTGATGCGTGTTTCCTGTGTGTCTGAGGTAATGAATTGTTCCTCTGGCCTGAAGTGTTTTATCTTCCAGCTCCTGTGTTGTGGGTAACCATAGAGAACACGCTGTTCACACTTTCCCACTGGCAGCTGTTTCTAATAACAGATGTGCTCGTGGTGCAGGCAGTGGGTGCCTGTCACACTGAAGGGCTGGTGAATACCAGACACAGAAATGGCACCTTTCTGTATTTTTGGTGCTTCTGCTCAATCAGATAGATTTAGAGTAAATTAGAAATCAGGAAAAGTAAAATCATAGAACATCTAGAGTTGAAAGGGACCCATAAGGATCACTGAGTCCAATTCCACATTCTTTGAAGGACCATCTGTCCTTGTGTGTGTGTGAGACATGGAAAGAAAAAGAAAAGGAGACAGAGGAAAAAGAAACCTACTCCCCTTTCTTTGTGAGAATCTAAAGCTGTGGTTATTCTATTTACTTTTCCCTAGGTCCATTCGGTGGATTCACTGCCCAGGATACAAACTGTGCTCAATGAGGCTTCTGCCATTCAGCCCCAAATTTCATGTTTGTCACAGCACATCTAGTTTTTGAAGACACAGAACAGTGCTGAACTTTCTAGAAGCCCTTCAGTTTGGAAAGGAAGATATTAGAAAGAGAAATCTATTTTATCAACACTTTCCACTCTTCCCTGACAAATGTAGCTGGATTTAGCAAACACAAAGGTTATCTAACACCTCCTCATTTCACTCCCTAAATGATGTTTGTGTTCCCCCCTGTGACTCCCCTCAGAGCACAGTTATGAATACATGATGTCACTTTCTTAGGGACAACACAACATTCCTTGTTTTTTTCATCCTATAGCTGATGATGCCAGCAAGAAAAAAGTATTTGCTATCAAAACTCTCAAACAATAACTGTCCTATGGTTGGGTGACCTCTCCATCCATCCATGTTTGAGGATACACCTCAATTCAGTGCAAAGTACAGGAGAAGAGGGAGCAAAGTCAAAGCAAACAAGCACATGGGAGCTTGGGGGCTGCATGTGTGATCTGAGGAATGTGCCTTGGAAGGTGGAAGACAGAAATGGGTCTGCAAAGGTCCCTTAACTGGCCATTAGGCGGCAGAAGTTAAAGACAAGGCTATTCTTGGTATTTAGCGAGGGACCTGGACCAGAGAAAGACTCACCAAAGGTGGTTTGGTGGCAGAAGGTACAAGTGGGCCACCCCTGCCTGTTGATTCTCTGCACCCTCATGGGGCCACTAACTTAGAGGTGCCCTGCAGCCACAAACATGGCTTTGTGGAACTGAAGATTCTGAGTCAGGGGTGAGTCTGCATCCGCAACAACTAATGCAAGAGCTCCTGCACACGCCTTGTGGCTTTTCAATTGGTTTTCGAAGCAGCATTACCCAAAAAACTCAACTAACCAACCAAAACTGCTGACTACACACCACAGCCTTTTTTCCATGTGTAAATCTGTGCTATGTATGAACAAAGGGTTTAGTTCATACCAAACCAAACAGCAGCCTGTGCGTCGGCTGTCAGCTTCCTCATTAAAGTTAATTCATCAGTGCCCAGTGCTTAACAGGGCTGGTATTCTTACACCTCTCTGGTGGCATGACCCTGTTCCTCACCTTGTTTCAACTTGTTATTTGCCTTGGGCCCAGATCCAAGCTGCAGCTCTCACCTTGGCAGTGTTAAGCTCATCTGGAGTTCCCTGCCCTTCACCTCAACCCACAAGCACAATCCGGTATTTAGGCGAGCGCTGCCTCACCTGTGCTGAGGAGATCCTTCCAGCCACACCGTGGGAAAGGGGTGACCTCACTGCCAGCTGTGGCCACTCCCACCACACTCCCAAAGTCCCTCCTACAGTGCAAGGACAACTACTGACGGGCCTTTGTTTGTTTTTATTATTATTATTATTATTATTATTATTATTATTATTATTATTATTATTATTTAGGCAAATTTACAAACACAGCAAGACTTCAGGTCATTTGCTGTTGAGCTGCTCATTGATGAACCTGGAACACTCTTGGCAAGGTTTGCCTTTTCTAATTTGACAATGAGGCTCCTCAAACTATTGGCAATACAGATGACTTCCATAATTTTCAGCAGCCCAGCTCTCCCGATTCACATATGTGGAGCAAGTCTGGACAGTCTAGAGAATCCTCCAGGCCATGTTCATTAGCCCCTCTGAAGTTGCTGCTGACTTTTGGTCACTTTTCCACCTCAAGCAACTCTCAATATGTGCCTCTGCTTTATGTGTTTTCAATTAAACAAGTCAGATCTTCCACTGGTTGTTTCCGTTGGCAGCCCCTGTGACTGTCCCAGATTTCTCCCTCGCACTTCAGTCCTGGCACAGATAACAGCTCATTTTTCACTAGAGCAAAGAGTCTAAACACACTTTACACGGTGCAAAGACCACAGCTTATCCTCAGCTAAGCATAAAATAAAAGAATGACCAGAGAAGATGATGAACAGTCTGTAGCATTTTAAATTGGCTTCCAAGCAGATATGAGAACCATCCAAAACCTGGTTCCTTTTTAATATTCCCTTTAACCCAAGATGAGGAAGAAGCTGGTTTACCTGGACAGTGCTGCATGCAATTTTCCTCACAGTCATACAGAAGGGGATCTTTGGTTTGGTATCTTTCGATCACCCAAATGAAGACATTAAACAAGTTAAGGATCTCTGCTCCTTGGAGCTGTCACCAAGAGATATGTAATGCCTCTGGAAATAAGGAACAAGTGACTAGCTCCATTTCTTGCAGGAGATTAAATATACGCTATCCAAAAATAGCTAATGTACATACTTTTCTCTGGAAAATGGAGACAACTTCCAAAATCAAAGGTGTCAGCCAGGGATAGAATTGATGCTGCAGAGGCAGCACGTCCAGTCAATGGAGCTGGGAGTAATTTTCATAGCAAAACCTTGGCAAAACGCATCCCATTTTGGATATGATCACAAACCCAAACCCTGCTCAGGTTCATGAAGTTTCTGGCCAAGCTGAGCCATACAGGAGAGAATCACCATGGGATGCTGCCTGCCTGGGGAGTTCAGACCCCAGTGGGTGGGGAAGGAAGAGATCATCCCTTCTCCACAGCCTCTCTTCTATCCCCTGCAGCCACAGTGTCCCAAGGAGCTGGTGAAGGCTCACAGACACCACAGGTAAGGACTTTGGGCAAAACCCTGCATGAGGTGATCTCACTGGAGCAGGATGGACCAGAGACCTCTGGAGGTCCCTCCCAGCCAAGGTTATTCCATGATCTTGTAGGCTTCATTCCTTTCCCTCTGCACTTAATAAGGTGTAAATGAGAATGGAAAACTGCATGTTAGTACTTACTTTGTTCCAGTTGCCCATTTCTCACCTAAAGCTATGGGGTTTAGTGATCAGACAATCATTTCCACAGCTGGTAGCTGAGATGTCACACACACAGAGTATGATGAATTCCAGGAGGGAAATATACAGCGATGAAATACCGGGACCAAGAAATACATTAAAAATATGAATCAGACAAAGTGGTTTCAATCACCCTTACATCTGGTTTCATCATTTCTCTCACCATATCTCACTGCTTTTAGCTGCTCTGCGATGCCAAAGCCCAAACACATCCATCTCAGGAGAGTCAATGCACTGACACGTCATCAGCGTCTGGGTCATTCTTTGCTCATTTTACCTTGAGAAATGGGGAAAGGGAGACTTAACTTTCAGGGTTCAGTCTCAGAAAAAAAAGGTAAAGGGAGATAAAGCCTTTTTAGCTTGTTTAAGTGTTTTGCAGCTGGAAAGATAAGGAGTGGCTGAAGCTAAATTCTGAAAACCATGTAATGCATGGGAGCAGAGTTTTATAGAGCGATCCCCCACCACCTTTCTCACAGCCAGGAGCAGAACTCTCCCTTACTGACCCAACCACAGAACTCTCCTACTTGTATTTCCAGTTTGAAGAAACAGCCTTGTCTTTCCAGTGTCTTTAGAAGTTGTTTATAGTGAGCAAAGTCACAGAGAGGAGGGACTGGGCAACATGCCTGGTGCCATCAAACCTCAGCTCTTCGTGCACCTCTGCTGCCTGCACAAGGATGTTCACAGAGAAGGCTGGGAAGTGCAAGATGCTTGTGTGCTAATAATGAGTTAGAAATAATGGGAGATGCCAACTCTGAAGCCGGGGGGGAGGTGGAGCACTTGAGTGCCTAAAAGGGGTTGATTGGCCAGAAATACTGTATGAAAGACCTGAATTAGACATGGAGAGAGGTGCTTTCTTATCATCAACTCAGGTCCTTCTCACCATAGATTTCCCATTCTTTACCTCTGTTATGAAGTCAAGGGAGAAAATCATAGAGTCATAGAATCCCAGAGTGGTTTGGGTTGGAAGGGACCTTAAAACTCATCTTATTCCAACCCCCCTTCCATGGACAGACACGTCTTCCAGTAGACCAGGTTGCTCAGAGTTCCACCCAGCCTGGCCATAGCTGGATAACCAGAGGACTTCATGGAGAATAAACATTTTTGGAAGTCTGATCTTGTAAGTCCCAGCCATGTTTGGCACTGGTCCTCCTGTGCCCTAGGGAAAAGTAGGGATGGCATTTACTGGGTATTGCCATTCGCTAAAGAAAGTGAGAAAATGGTTTTGCACAGAAAATTTTGTACCATTCAGGTATTTCACAGACTTTTAGGACTGTGAGACAGCTCTGAAGTGGGAAATGAGCTTTGGTGCTTTCACGTGCTCTTGGCTGCAAGTTCACGAGCGTCCAAGAGTGAGTTACACTGGATGTAGTGAAATTATATGGGATGGAGCTAAATGTTTGTAAAGTTACATGGTTATAACCTCTACACGCTCTTCCCTCATTTCTTGGCCTGGCCTAGGTCAATGGATTTCATTTTCTGAAAAGCATCTTTGCCTGGAAAAGCTGCTGTGAAACAAAACCCAGGGTGGTTTTATTTGGCTAAAGCTCACCAGGCAAGTTTTCACATCCTAAAGCCAAAATAATTTGTGTGGTTTGCCTGAATATTCTAATTCCAACTTGCAAAGTCACAGGGATTTGGAAAGTAACTCAAGCTTTGGCCCAACCCTACCAGGGAATATTAACTGGGGTGTATCTCTGTTAGTGTTGCAGATTTCTCTGGTCGCTGCTTCTGAACAGCAATATTTAAACTTGAATGAGATGAAATAAAATGTCTGAAAGGAATGATAAATATGTTTAGGAGACAGCACACGGTATTTGTTCTGCTTTGCAGTTATTTGGTTGCTCTGAATAGTCAGAATGCCTGTGCATATGAATTTTAGGTGTGAAAGCAGCTATTTTCAGATCACCATCTCTCTTCTGCCCATCACTGCAGTCAGACACACAGGAAGCAATCCCAACATTGTATCACATCTTCTCTTGGCTGCATCTTTTTACACAAGGCTAAAATACCAATTCTGAAAATATAAAGTTTCATATATATGTATATGTCTCTCCATTGAGTCCGGAGAAGCAAATGTAAAGAGTGACTAATAGAATTGCTTTATTAAATTACAAAATGAGCAAATCATAAATTTCATCAAGGTTTTTAAGGTCAAGGATACTATCAGCTGTCTGCATCGGTCTTGCTGTTAGTCATGTCACTTGTGTAGTTAATAAACCAGCCCTCAAGACAACAGTTCAAGGCCGTGCACACTCCTTGCCTGCACAGTGAGTCATTTTCTGAACGCTCAGCTCTTCCTTTAAGCTGAATAATATTTGCTTAAACCCTTTTCTGTTCTAATTCTTGTTTGTGGAACTAAAAGGTTTGGCTAAGCCTTGCACTGCACTGTGGCTACAGCTCTTCCTTCCAGCCCCATCACCAAGGTTTGGCTTCAGTGGGGAAACAGCAACTCAAGTCACTCTTTGCAACACAACAAACCCATCAAGCAACAGGAGAAGGAAAAATATTTAAATATCTGATTATTTATGGAGGTGGAGCTACATCCTCAGGAGGTTAAGACCTTGACATGTGACAAATTGCAAAGTGTGTTCAACTATTTGCATGCTCAGTTGAAATTTAGTAAAAAATTCCCTTAGAAAGAGGGGAAGGAACATTTGGTAACACTGAATCCTCTCAATGCAACTTCTTTTTCAGAATTTCTTGGAAATCATGCAAAACGAGAAAGAAGAAGTCATCTAGTCCATTCTCTTTCTCCAAGTCAAGATCAATTATAGTTAAATCATTCCTGATAATAGCTGCCAAAATTATTCTTAAAGACTTCCCATGATGGAGTTTCCTTAAGCTCTCCTGGCAGCCTGTGGCTGTGCCTCACCATTTTAATCATTAGCAAGGTTTTCCTGATGTCTGGCCTAAACTGCCCTCGCTGAAATGGGATGTTTCATCAGATCTGCTCTCTTGAATAAAGAGCTTGATTATATTAAAAGGGATCTGCACACACAAATTAAAGATTTCATTTGTAAGAAACCATTTAATTTGGAAAAAACATTCACAGCTGCTCAATGCAAAAGCAGGGAGCTGCATGGCTCGTGCCAGTGCTCATCCAAGGAATGAGAGAGTCCAGGGAGCCAAAGTGCCATTTTGCTTACAATTGACAAATGAAAGAAAGAAATTTCACATTCTGGAATATTCTGTACCTTACTGGGTTACTGTTTGGACAGACGAGCCTATAACCTGGCCCCAAAAAAGGGGTCTGGGATAGGAGAGCAAAATAAGTTGGAATTATTTCTCCAAACTCAGTCTGCGTTATTTAAGCAAGGTCAGCTCTTTATCTGAGAGAAAAAAACAAACCTGGCACACTTCTGCACCTGAGCTGTCCCCTCTTGCTTCAGAAGGACAAATCTGGCATAAGAACAAGAAGGAAATCTCTGCTCCTGCCTGACCCTGCAGTTGTGGTGCCTGTGTTAGAGACCCTTTCCTTAGCAGCCCCCTCTGAGGGAGGATCAGTTGGTCTGTGTGCTCTGGGCTCTCTCCTGATGCCCCCAGCCCAGGCACAGATCTGTGCCATCAACAATAATATCCAATAACACATCCCTTTTCACCTATTCCAGAAGTACTTTGGGACAAGCTCCCCAGAGGGACCATCCTGTCCCTGGTGCTCTCCAACTGGGAGCCTGAATTCTGGGTGCCACCCACGGACCTGCTCCTTGCAGAGGAGGGCAAGGGGATTTTTATGGTACTGGAAACATGAATAGGAAAGGTGTGTGTGTGATGAGTGATCACCCCCAGCTCTCACCGAGCTCAGCTCTGCTCTCTGGATATGGCTTTGCTGCTATCGCTTTGCTCTGATCTACCCACCTCCATCCTAAAATGAGTCCATATTGGGACAGCAGAGTGCAAGAAAGTGCACACAAACAGTGTGGGGTGCAACAAGCTGTATGGAGTCCTTCCTGCAAAACAGAGATCAGTTTCCTTCCAGTCAGATGAACTGGGCCAGCCTCTAACTACAGCAAACGAGATCAGAATGGGGAGCACGTTCCTTTCTTACCAACTACAATATGTCGGCAGTGCAGAGATAGTTGAAGGTTTTTGATTTTTTTTTTTTTAACACAGTGATTTAGTCTGATTGTTCAAACCAGTGAAGCAAACCAGATAAATACTATTTTAATCAAGATTTGAACAAACGATAAAATTAAATCTTTAAATACCATTTAGTGACTCTCAGTCTGCCCCCTCCTCGTTCGGCACTTTACAAGAGACAGTTGCTCTTGGATTCCTTGAAATTAATAGAAGCTGCTTTTGTACTTTCAAACCAGTCTAGGAGAAGAAAATTGCAAGAACATTTTCAGGTTAATGAGTCTGAATTACAAAATCCAAGATGAACATGACACTAATCACTAAATCAATGCAGCTTAGAGCACAGTTTCACCCTGCAAGTCTCTTCCTCTAGTTATTGTGACAGCATGCAAAGAGGCATTTGTCAAATAAATGACATTTTAAAAAAAGAACATGGATTTCAGCAAATCATACAACAATTATTATGTTACCAGTCCTAGTGAGAAACACTTGGGGCAAATTATGATGGATTTGGAGATAGCTTGGGAAGTATCCTGTCTTATTTCTAACGGACACCACCTAATTCTCTGTGCTCTTGCCTATGGTAGATCACTTGCTGTGGAGTCCATGCAGAGGGATCCCACAGAAACTGGCCTAAAGGATGAGCAGCACCCAAAGCAGCAGCTGACACGCTGGCCAGGGTGAAAAGGACATCTCGGCCTTGAGCAGGCCAATGTAACCACTTTGCCAGTGGTAAGACATGGTACAGATGCCACTAACAATCTGTGGAACTGGAGATGGGTGAATGAACCCTCCAGTGCCACAGGCACACTCACAGTGACACATTTACTGCCCGAGAGAGCTGGAAGAGCTGTGCTCACCATGCAGTGCGAGGGGATGTGAAGCACAGACACAGCAGCACTTACTAGATCTCCATTTAAAGTTACCCTTTGATCACTGCAAACCCTTGCACAAATACATTATATATTTTTTTCCCATTGCTGAAAAAGCCACTTCAGCCTCCCCACCTGTGTGTGCCAGGGCAGAAGGGGTGCAGGTGCCAGCATCCCTCAGCACAGGGGCTGGACCATCAGGCAGCGCTGCACATCCCCTCCTGCTTCGAACCAGCCCAAGGCATCACAGACCCCCCTTCTCCAGGGCTTTCAGGGATGGTGGGATTAAAGCACAGCACAACTTGTGCTCTCCAGAGCTCCTCACAGGAGCCTGCAGAGACCTGCCAGGGAAAACCACTTCCCTGGTCCTCCAAACCCCAGACCTTGGGCTGCACATTCTTGAGTGCCACCTACTGGCACCGGCTCCGATCCCAGACTATTTACACACACACCTTCCACCGTCCCCGAGCTGCAGGGGGACGGGGCGGCAGCACAGCTTCCAAAAAGCTTTAAACACAGGGAAGAGCAAGTGCCCAAGACCCCCGGCTGATGCTGCCCCCACACCTGGTCCCCATGCACTCGGCTCCACCGGTGTGGGACAAGGAATGCTGGCCCCAAGTGCTGGTATGGGATGGGCCGTTCCTCTGTAACGAGGAAGGAGAAGGGGAAAAGCTTCTCTGGAGGCAGCTTAAAAGGACATCACTGCAGTCTCTGGTGCTCCAGCCCTTATTTTCACAGACACTTTAATAGCAGCAATACAATGTAGTTCAGGGAATTTGATGTGCACAAACCACCCTCACTCTGCAGCAGAATTATGGTCTTGTAGAGAAACCCAGTGGCAATTCTGGACTCCCAGCAAACTGTTGCAGTTTCTAGGAAGTCACATCTCTGAGTGCCAGGGATCCTCCTGCACCAGACTTAAAAATCCTCCACATCACCTTTCAAAGCCAGGAGCTGGGGTTTGGTGAATCCCAAAGGAATGGCAGAGCAAGAGTGCAGTCCAGCTAAAACCCTGGGAAAAGGCAGGTTAAGGCATTAAGTACTACTTCTCTTTGGGATGCCACAAGCTCCACCCGGCACGTTCCAGCTGGAGCGGTTTCAATACGCTTTGTCCACACTGAGATCTGCCTCTTCCCAGGTGGGGTGGGCAACCAGGAGGAGCCCCGACCTCACCACCAGCCAGGCCTTACCAGGAAGGAGAAGGTGGAGCACCTCCTTCCTCTTAAATATCCAATAGGACTCCTGGAGCACCAAAGAAATGCCCTTTTTTGCCCTAATTCAGTCACAATTTCAACAACACAGAGGTTCTTAGAGAGGGGATGATGCGGTTTTTGTGGCAGAGCCCCTCAGAGGAGGAGGCATCACCCCCTCCTCAGTCCTCTCTGCTATGCCCCAGCCCCACTCTGCTGCACCTGAAGGAACATCTCTCTGTGCTTATGGCAGTGCTCAGCCAGCCAGAAACCTCCCCAAAGTACAAGAGGGCAAGTTTAGACATAAAGTGAAACATCTGTTCTTCTTGAGGGAATAGCTGAATGAAAACATGAGCCCTCTGCCATCCTTCAGAGGGGGACAGAGTTTGTCGGTCCAGAAAAGGGACTAGCAGAAAATCTTTGTGTTGAAGGGCCCCTTCTGCCATACTCAAACCAAAGACAGCTGGCAAAACTATCAAATCTCATCATCCCTCTGCAAGGTTGAAACAAAAAGCAGAACTCAACCAACTTGGAGTGGCCCCGGGTCCCCAAAGCCATTATGGAGTTGGGTTTTTCCTTCCTAAAAGCTGAATGTGGTATTAAAGGCAAATAGGAAAATGTCCTAGGGGATAGGACCACAACATAACTTCTTCTATCTGCTCTGCAGATAGCTGATATTTCCAAGGACTCTGTATTTTGAAAATATCATTCAATAAGTGGTATTTTCCATGAGTATTTTTTGCATCTTTCCCTCTACCCAGCAAATGTTTTTCTCCAGCGTTTTTACCAGGAGAGAAGTGTCTGGTACTAGAGAAAATTCAGTTTTGCACTTTCAAATGCAAATATTAACACAAGCAGCCTGGCTTCTATTGCTGCTTTTGGCAACACAACATGAGTTTTTTTCACCTACAGGCAGAGCTGTCGCAGTCTGAACAGCAAATATTAAATAACCGCGGAAAAATACTCAGAGTGAATTCAGGGAAATAAAAATAGGGAAAAAATATTATCCTGGTATTTCAGGAGGAGGAAAATAGAGTAAGTTGGAAAAATTGGAGCAACAGAGCTCAAGTTCCATAGGTTAAGTCTAGAAGACACTTTCCAGATTGTTAAATTCCAAAGGGTCCAGTACTGTAGGCTGGAGTAGTTGTTTTCTCTCCCATTGAGTACATTCTGCTCTTATTCCATACAAGCTGAATGATTTTTAGTCTTTTCAGTCCCTTTTATTCCACTGAAATGTGTTTTTGAAGATGAGCATGTCAATTTATCTACAACAAGCCTTTCGCTATTATTTCCAGTTTCTAATTACATACAAAAAGGGAGGAAAAAATTCCCCCAAGGATGAGCTGAAAGGCTATGTTCTTGTGGAGATGCATTCTGATCATCTTTTCTCAGAAACCCATCAGTTTCAGTGGAATACTGGGAAGTTTAGTCCCTTAAGGGGTGAGGAACTTGGTTGAAGGAGGGATAATAGTGGTGCTGGTGCTCGTCTGCCACCACAAGACCTGAGTGCTGCCTGCCAGAGCTACAAACCATCACACAAGGGCAACTTCAAGACATGCTGTGCACCAGCCTGGGGTGAAGTTGCCCAGAATTTAACTTGCTCTGGGTAACATGCTCAAGAACCAGCATTATGCATGCATGCTGTGAGCTCCCATGCACCCTGTGCCAAGCAGGAGTATTTTCCCTAGAAAGGGAATTGGTCCAGTGGCACTGTGCAAGTTTTGTAAAGAAACAATTAAAAATCTGCTTTGCCTCCTTTGTTTTTTGCCAGCTTCAGCTTCCAGCTCTGGGTGGATCTTGCACTTTCTAAGAGCCTCACCAGGAGCGTGCCAGGCTTTGCATTATTTTTCTTATTCATTCCTGATGTTGCTTCTAGAGCTTTAAACATCATTTTAGAGTTGAGGACATCAGAAGCCAGAGAAGCACCAGTACAACCCCAAAGTCCTCACCAGGACAGGCACAGGGGAACAGGACTGGCCCAGCCCCCAGCAGGGACTGATGACATTCATCCCTCTGGAGGATGCCCAGAAGGTGGGTGGGGGATGCCTGCAAGGAGGAGTATGAGCTAGTGGATTCATCAGCACCTGGAGCCTCATCTCAGGGTGAGGGAGGGATCAGTTCCTCATCCCCAGAGCTGAATTCACACTTGGGCTCCTCTGGGTATCACTTAATATTTTAAAGTCAGGCAAGCACTGGCCCCCTGCTCACGTATGTTAGTCAAATTGTCCTGTTCACTGTTGTCTTTGACGGAATTTCATGATAGAATAATTATTTTCAGAAAACACAAGAGAATATTTTAGAACAATAATTCAAATTTTGTTCTGGAGGGATACATTTAATGTATATGTCACTCTCACCTAGCAATGAAAAAACTGCTAAAAGCTGAGATCTCCTGTTGGTTGCTCACGAATGTTGAGTTTCCATGCTCACAGCTCACAGACTCCCAACATCCAGATTGAAATCAAGTGTTGTGAGCAGCGTTTAGTTTCTAAAATTCAGTTTTAATTTTAACTTTTGCAGGCACAATAATTTTAAGCACAGATTCACCTTCAACTCAGCTCTCCTCTCAGGATCCAACCAGAAGAGGCCAGAGCAGGAAGACTCCCCTTACCTCTCAACAGGAGCACAACATCCCAGCATGGCCTGCTGTGCTGGCATGGGGTTGAGCACTGATGAAAGTTCACTTCATGGTCACCCGTCCACCAGATGCTTGTAGTGAAGTTTAAAAGCTTGTCCCTCACTTAAAATAAATATTGTGCTTCGCTTTTAATAGAATTCAAGTTGTTTCAGAAGGGTGAACACCTGGGAACAAACATTCATAAAACCCTAAGCCAACATCTAGAAACTCGTATGTTTTTTTCCCTGTGTATCTATTTATGATCAAATAAAGAGCCTGGAATTCGAAGATGCAATTTGAAGAGTTGGGTTCATGGTCATATAAGAAGCAACATGCCTTTCTATTGATTGCCACTGTTACTCATCATCCTTTTACTGTTATCAACAAGACAGGAGTAGAATGAACAGACAGCTAAACAATAAGGCAAAGTCTTGCAGCTGCTTAAAGCCAATAAAATAACTTTTATTGACGAGGTTATCAAAATGTCAGATGTGCCAGCTCAGCTGGCATTCTTTTCTGCCTTTTTATTAAAATCTCATTACAAAGTAGAACAGGCAAGCAGAGAGTTCAGCATTTGGTGCCTTTCCTGACCTAACTGTTTAGGATATCTTTTTAAGGATTGGTTTTCAATTTTCATCTGTACATAAATAAAATGTCCTCAGATAGATGTCCACAGTGATTTGGTTTGGGGTTTTATTTGGGTTTTTTTGTTGTGCAAGAATCGTGTTTCTGCTGCAGACACACATCCGTACTCCATCTCTCCCCTATGGTCCCAAAGGAACAGCAGGATTGGGGAAGAATATTTTATTTCTGCGCTAAGTTTAGAATTGATATTGCTGCTCTGTACAGACACTATCTGTGGATGAAGAGAGGTGAGATGCAGGATGGATTCACACTTTGCTCCTGCCCACCTCTGAGGTTTCTGCTCCTCAGATGTAAGGCACATCTGCAGTGCTGTGTCCAGGTCTGGGCTCCTCAGGAGGAGAGAAACATGGAGTTCCTGGAGCAGGTCCAGTGGAGGCTGCGGAGATGATGAAGGGATGGAGCATCTCCCTTACGAGGAAAGGCTGAGGGAGCTGGGGCTGTTCAGCCTCAGAGGAGACACTGAGAGGGGACCTGAACAATGTCTGTCACTGTCTGCAGGGATATGTCAGAGGATGGAGCCAGACTCTGCTGCTTCACCTCTCAGCCAAGGGGATCAGAGCAGCCAAATTCACCAGGACTGGCTAAAGGAAGCTGATTGACTCCTCTACGCTTGGTCATTAACTCTGTCTAAAGTGAAAAAACTACCAAGAACACAAACAACCAACCAGCCCTACAAAACATCTGAGTTGACAATGAAGCTGTCAGTGACAACAAACCCCCATCACACCTCCGCTGCCTGGAGTGAAAGCCCTAAAATTTGTAGTTCCCAGCGCAGGTCTGTCTGTGGCGAGCAGCGGCTCCGGCTCTGGCATTGCCTTGGCAACATTTTTTATGCTTTGATTAAGGAGCAACTGATGCAATATTTCAGGAGACGGGGAGGGGGGGGAAAAGGTTTGATACTGAGAAAAACATTCTGGCTGTTCTGTATTGTCCTTGAGGACTTCAGCGTGTGCCGTCACCCAGTGCTTAGCAACAGATTGGTAGTGGCTGCAAATCAATCTTTTCAGAGCAGAGAGCGCAGTATACAATGCGGCATGTTCCAATTCAAGAGATGCTATTGGGGACCTATATAAGCATCAATTATTGTTTTTTAGATGTAGTTAATTATAGCAGGGAGAACTCTGATCACAAATCAGTTTTCCTTACTCCCCTTTTCTGCCTTGAGAAAAAAAAAAAATCACAAGAGAATTACTATAGATTAGCAAATTAGAAATCGCAAAAATGTAATTATCCAAAATTAAGATGGGTTGGCAAGTGCTGTTTCTGAATGGATTTGTGCCAGAAAAGTGAAGGAAAATAAACCTGGCATCCTTTAGAAAGTTTTAAATTGAATTGTAATTATCCTGCTGCTTGGTTTTTGATTTTTTTAAAAAATATAACTATTTATTAAACAGGGCTCTATTCCCAAAAATGTACGCAGCCAGCACAATAGAAAAAAAGTGGATGGTTCAAATGGAATGGAGAGAAATTAAGGAGAATAAACCCATCAAAATAAGACAGGCCCATGTGAAGTCAGAGCAGGGGCAGGGGCTGTGCAGGGACCATCAGTGCCAGTTTGCCAAGGGATGAGGAGCTGGAGCAGACACAAACTCCATACAAGGGAATTCACGTGTGTCACCACACAGACGATTCTGAGCAATGCCTTGATCTGTGTCAACATTTGTCTTAAAATTTAAATACTCAAAGTCATGGAAGAGTAGAATGCCAATGAAGCAAGTCCCTGTACCAAAGCACCCTGGAAGAGCTCCTTTGTCCCTTGCCAGTGGCCAAGATCAGCATTTTGGGTGCTTCACCTCAGCTCATTTGATGCAACACCCATTTTCCAGCTGATGATCTGCTACAGGAGGAGAAAGGCTCATTCTTCCTCCCCAGGGAAACCTCAGCATTACAGAAATCCAAACAGTGGCTCAGAGACAGGATAGTGGCAATACCTCACCACAAGGCTGCAATTTCCAAAATGCCTGAGTGCCAACCCCCTCCCAAACTAGAAAGCTGAAAGCTTTTATGAGCCTTAGAAAACCCTCCCTGGGCCAGTGGCAAGGTGCACAAACCTCTCCCAGGGAGGGGAGTGGGAGCAATGTGGCTCCTCAGAGCAGTTCCAGAATGAGAGTTTGCTACAAGAGCACAGCTCACCTGTTCCCTTTCAGGGCGAGGCATCACACCTTTAACACCTGCTCTCTGTACAGGATGCAATTATCCTCCAGCACAACATACACCTCCCCCACGGCTTTGTTGGAAGTCTGGCACACCACTCAGAATCTGTACAAGGACTGGTTCATCCACTCTTCAACCCACAAAACCAGCTTTTCACTCTGGGGATTTTTGCATTTATTTTTTCTTTTTAAATCGCGAAATCTTAAAATATAATTTTATGTCAGCTAGAGTATCATGTAACTGCTGTTACTGCTGCTACTGCAGGGCAGGCGTTGCAGGAGTCAGAGAGAGCTTCGTGGTGGTGCTGCTGAAGATCTTCCCAAAGTGAGACCAGCCTGAGCCAAATCTCACTTTGCAGATCCGTGCTCCACCCCCACAAACCTACCAGCAGCCTAAAATAAGGAACGGTGCAGTTGTGTGCAGTAAGAGGAACACATTCCATCTCCTCACTGATTCCTGAGAGCCTGATGACAGTTCTTGCAGTTGCACAACTATTCTGGAAATCAGGCACCTAATGGGATTTCTCATCCCTTCTGCTTTTGATGAAGTGAAAATGATGAGAGTGGCATTTTGACGCTTTGAAGTCTCAGCCTAAAGAGTCCAACAATGTGTGAACTTACAAATACACCCCTGTGACTTTAATTCCCCAAAGGCTTTATTAGTTGGTTCAAAATCTGGCTTATTAATAGTTTTACTGAAACAACAAAATAATTAGAAATTACAGTGCATTAACAGAAAGAAATCTCATTTGTACACATGTATTCAAATGGAATTTAATTTCTCTTCTGGAGTTTCTCCTCATTTAAAAGCTTGAAATGGAGATTAAAAGCTTCCCTTTCCTGACTGCATCTTATCAAACACAATTTCATATCTCTGCAGCTTTCTGGAATCCCTCAACTATACCCCTTTAAATTTTGTGCTAATTGAATTTAAAATTAGTCCCCAGTGGGGACTAAGTAGAAGCCAAGTAATTTAATGGTCAGACAATTAACAGCTCTGCATTAACCAGAGCTTCTGAACAACAAATGTTTTGGGTACTGCAGGCAGGCTGTGACACGGGGCAAGCTTTGCCTTCCTTAAGGAGTGAGACTCACAGCTCAGTGCTATTAGTGAAAAAATGCCTGCTTCACTGCCACAGAATGATTGAATGTTGTTTTTTTCCCTGATAGAACCAGTTTGTGGGCTCTCTCAGTTTGATTTTATCTTAGCAACTTCTTGCTCTGTTTTCACGTCTGATAACCATATCTGGGCCATTTTGAAGTATTTTCATGGCAGACTGGGCAAAACATGCTTCTGTAGCAGGCAGATGTCTGGTCATATCCCAGTATTAACTCAAATCAACTGTGGAAATGGAGTTTCCATCTACGCTGAACATTCTGGAGCCATGGAAATGTCAGCATTTTTAAAAACAGAAGACATCCCACATGGATGTAAATATATCAGCACTGCTGCCCCTCATGTGGGTACAGAAAACCACCTCTAAAACTTCAAATAAACCCTCCTGGAGAAGCTGTTGCTAAGAGCTGCTCCTACAACAGAGGCTCCCTCACATCTCTCAGAGACCACAACTTTTCATAACCTCCATTAACAGCTACACCAGTGGGAACCCAGCACAGGCTCCATCTGAGCTGAGATCTCACAGAGGACAGAACCACTCATTTAACCTTTTCCCAAAAGGTTTTCCCATTCAGGCATGACATAGAATCACAGAATGGTTTGGGTTGGAAGGGACCTTAAAAATCATCTCATTGCATTCTCTTATACTTGTATTTAGATACATTACAGCAAAATCTTATTTCCTAGAATAAGTTACAACTCTTTATTTGCCATGCATTGGGGTTGAGTATTGCAGCTCATGGTCTGGTATCCCAGAGCACCCCAGGTGGGTCCAGACCAGGAAAGCCCTCTCAGATCACACTGGGCTGGACCAGCTGGAGGCTTCACCTTCCAAGTCCTCCCAAGCATTTTACTTTTTCTTTCATTACTAGCATCATTTATTTGGAAGTAATGAAGACAAGAAATGTGCTTAAAAGTCTGTAAAGTCTTGCAGCTTAAAGAGTTTTCTGAAATGAGTTACACGATCTCTTTCCTTCCTGCCCCACAAGAATATCAAATTCCTTTCCCCTCCTCCCAAAGTGTCAAAAATGCCTTCAAAAATTCCTTTCCAATATAAAGATCTAAGAATAAAATTGACAAATCTCTAGCACAGTCTTCTCTGATAGAACAGCTGCACCACCATTATAACCCTCTAGTTGTGAAGTGCAGACACAAAAATAAAAAATACTGAGAACCCTTTCAATAAATACATTTTTAAAAAGTCTTATTCACTACATCACAGCTTACCCAGAATGAAGGTGCATTTCTTACATTTGACCTGTTTTCCCACCACTGATGCCCCTGTTTCTATGGCTTGGGTCCTTGTGCTGGGCACTTTCCCTCCCTGGAAGGGTAGGTACCACCCCAAGGGAACACAGAAACTTTTCCAGATTGGTAAGGGCTTTGCAAATTGAGTGGAAGACTTCCAATAACATTATCAAGGACAGCACCGAGAACATATCCCTGTTCCAGACACACAAGAATTTGTTAGGACAAGATCTCAACTGCCTTAACACCAGAACAAGAACATGACTTGTGCTATTTTACTCTTATAAAATAAAACTATTATTTTCCTTATAGTCATTATTTTTTGACAGATACCATAATTACTGAAAGCAAAATTATAATTAACAACGACTCACTAGGAAGGGGAACAAAACAAAACAGAACTGCCACCTCAGTTATTTTATCCTCAGAGCCCACTTGACATTTGTGGTGACCCAAGAGCAAGATCACCTTCTGTACAGCTGCTTTTCACTTAAAAAAAGCATCTTTGGGTGAACATGACATTGCCTAAAACAGCAGCACATCCTGCCCAGTCATCCTGGAGGAGTTCAGCACAAACCACACTGGTCAAAGAGCTGCCGAAGGCGAAGGCTGAGTGACACATGGAGAGCAGGGCTGGTTTTTTATAACATTACTGCAATCTCAAATATGAAATCCCATTTCTTAGCTACAATTAGGCAAACCTTTTCTCTCCCTCGATGCTGGACCAGGCTGCAGCACGGAGCAAGAACTCTCCTCCTCACCCTTCCCCTCTGACCGGCACAGGAGGATGATGTACCTGCAGAGAAAGAGCACTGTAAGGACAGAGCCCTACACAGCCTTCAGCCATGACATCTACATTCATATCCTACCACTCTATAGAAGGAACAAGACACACTTCAGCTGCTGAGGCAGATCTGGCAGTTAACTGCAATCATTCTTTAATTAGCTTAACACCTTCCATCCATAATTAAGCAGTGTGGTAGGGAACGGACTTTAAGCTCCTAATTGTGCATGTTCACAGGAGGGGAGATAATTGAAGAACAACTGAAACAGGTTTTACCTTTTAAAAAAAGGTAAACAACTATTTTTTTTTTTTTAACCTGAAGCTATGTCACAATTCGAACATGTATTTTCTAAATGAATTTCTTCCCTACAAAACCTTTGGTGCCAGCTTGTGAAGATTTCTTCTTTGACCAGGCACAAGGAGCCATTCTTTCATCCTGGGAAAGGCAGTTCTCCTTTCTCTAAAAGTAATTAGGACATCCCTTAAATACTGCCAGGGAGCTGATTATTTCCCTGGCAGGCACCCCTTGCAGACCTCACACAGTGGCAGGGGGAGGAAGAAGAAGAGGAGGAAGAAGCAGCAGCTTAGTCCTGCTGCCCTGGATGCAGCTACCACCATTCCAGGATCCCTGCATGCTCCGGTGCCAGCCCTCAAGAAAGAGGACCTAACCTTTCACTTTGAGCTGTAGCACCCAAAAATAACACTCCTCCCAGACCCTTCTGCTCAATCCCACCCCGAGGAGCCTTCCCCTTTCTCTCCCCCCAGCTTCCACCTGCACCCCATGATTGCTGGGGCTGCATCATTCTCTCCCCCAGCCACACACCTACTTTCACTCAAACACTTTTCCCTCTTGCTCATTGGTTAAGAATAGGTTGCCTTCACAGATTCTTAGTAACTCAGTTTTGTTGGTTTTCTCTTTTCCCAAAGAAAACCATCCTCCTGTGCAGCGTCGTGGTGCTTCTGACACAAGTGCCTCCTTAAGCCTGAACCAAAACCATCTTCACACAACTCAGCGCACTCAAAAACAAACATACAACGTGGTTTCTGTATTTATTCTCCACTCTCTTTCTCAGGTTTACAACCTGCCACACGTAATACACTTGATATTTAAAATTAGGTTCTTCCATCACATATTCCATACAAAGCATGAAAGCCCTTTCCCAGCTGCCTTGTAGGTCAGCTGCTAATGGGAATGGCATTATTAGAAATCTCCTTAGTGCCTTGCCCCAGATAAATACCATCAAACACAAGCCCAGAATATTATTTCTTTATGGAATGTGTATAGAAAAGGAGGATCACAAATGTAGTAAGGGGAAGACTGTGCTGACTTCATATTTCCAGAGCAGTGTAATTACTGGAGTATAATATACAGCAGTATAATTTGCTGGCAATGATCCAGCAGTCATTTTGGGCAGCTTTGAGCAAGACTGGACTGACCAACCTTCTAACATGTATTTTCATGTTTCAGTGACCTTTATTCCTGCTGATGTGCTAGCAACTATTCCAAAGCACAGGAGCAGGTCTGGCATGGAGGCACCTCAGGGAGAAGCTCCACAACTGGAATGTCAGGAAGCTATGGACAGTTGTGCCAGGGCTGGGAAAGGGGCTTTTTCTATAAGTAAAACTGGTGAGATTTTACAAAATGATTAAAAAATGGATCATTATTCTATAAGTACTCCATAGGTCAGCTTTTGTGTTATGACAGAACCATCACTGTTCTCCTCTCTCCATTCCACCAACTCCTTTCTCCTGCCTCCTCATGGCAGGAGCTTCGTTCCTCATGATTTTTATCCTACTGGCACCAAGTGCTGTTTATAACTCAGACAGACTGTTTCCATTTTTACTTAGACCAAACTCCTTTGGTTTCTGCAGAGAAATCCCTGAATACTTAGGCAAGTGGGAAATGGAGCATCTCTAACTTGATGTGTCAACTCATGTAACTGGAGGGTTTGAACCCCGTTTTCCTTCTCCTCTTTCATTCCCTGGGTTTAGGGCTGTGAGTTAAACTCTTGGGGTTTACTGAAATGTTTATTCATTTTTGCCAGTGTTGTGTCTCTTTGATGGTGCAAAATGCACATCTGAAGAATAAGAAAAGGCAAATGGAATGAGCTGAGTGCGAATGTAGGAGGTGATAAATGGGCACATAATCAATTTTGCAGAAGGAGGAATGATCTAATGTGATGCTCTGTACAGAACCACGTGGTGCAGCTTCATTTAAAACATGAAAACACCTCTCTCCATCATCCTGCCCTCTCACCCTGGTTCCTGAGTGTTCAGAGGAGCATCCACCACCCGTGCAAAGGAACGTGATGTTTGGGTGGAAAACATGCAATGCCACACATCAGGTCTGAATTTGTCACCTCCCCCGGCACTCCCGCTGCCAAAATCGCAGAGCAGCAGCAGCCGTGTGGTGAACACGAGCTACATCTGCATCTCATTCTCACTGAATCCTGCATGGGGACCATCTAACTCCCAAAATTTCCTTTGAAGCTGTAGCCTCGTGATTTTATAAGAGAAGTGAGAAAAAAATAGTTTCGCTCATTTGAAAATTAATAAAGATTTTGCATTTCGAACTTACTAACTCTTGGTTGGGTCAGCGTGTTCCCAGCATCTGGGATAAACAGCCCCTGATGTCCATTCACAGGTAAACTTAGAAGAAAAAAAATTACAGCATCCTCATGAATATATCAGCACTTAAAATTATAACAGTAAAGAAAGTAGAGAGCAGAAAGCACAGTTCTCAATGCACAGTTGAGAACTTGCACGGTTCAATGCATAGAAAAAAGCCAATGAGGGGGTGCTGGGGGGCTGCTCATGATAAGAAAGACTTTGAGGGGCTGGAGCATGTCCAGAGAAAGGGAACAGAGGTAGGGAAGCATCTAGAGCACAAGAAGCAGCTGAGGGAGCTGCGAGGGAGGCTCAGCTTGGAGAAAAGGAGGCTCAGGGAGGACCTTCTTGCTCTCTCCAACTCCCTGACAGGAGGATGGAGCCTGGGGGGGGTGTCGGGCTCTGCTCCCAGGGAACAAGGGACAGGACAAGAGGAAATGGCTTCAAGCCGTGCCAGGTTGGATACTGGGGAAAATTTCTTCACTGAAAGGATTGTCCAGCCCTGGCACAGGCTGCCCAGAGCAGTGGTGGAGTCACCATCCCTAGAGGGGTGTAACACCCATGTAGATGTGGCACTTGGGGACATGGTTGAGTGGTGGCCTTGGCAGTGCTGGGGGAATGGCTGGACTCGATGATCTTGGAATAGATTCTACAATTCTATGCTCTAAATGGATATTTTGACCGAGGCTCTTCCCATGGCCGTGCACTGCTAAGGGATGAGGCTGCCAGGGCAGGAGCTACCCCAGAGTGGGTGGGTCTGCAGGGACAGCAAGGGGGGGGGGTACTTCTTCACCACCAGGGCAAGAAAGAATTTGAGGGAAAGAAACTGGAGGGCTTTCCAAGACCTTCATAATAGTTTAATGCTTAAACAGGCTGACTGAAATGAGCTGGTAAATCAAGAAGGACACCAAGCTGAGTGTACACGAACTTTAAACAAGGCCTGGGCTTTCTCCCCAAATCTCTTGCTCTCTTAGGAAGTGCAGTAATGGAAGTGCAGTTCCCTGTGGTTCTCATGGATCAGTGGCAGCGGCTTTAATTATCAGAATGACTACATGCCTCGGATGGAGATAAGGTGCTAATGCATGAAAAATATAAGAAAATATTTTATTTAAGAGACTTTTTCAGGTGATTTCATTTCCTTTTGCATGGCATTAATTTTTTAATCTCTCTGCTGCTGCTTTCCTTCCACTTGTCTTTACAGCACAGTTATTTAAAGCTTCAGTTTATGGTTACAATCCCCATGCAAAATTTTAAATAAATATTAACGCACCATTAAATATCAATTAATATATTCTTTTCACACATCATTGCTATTAACTTCCATTCGAAGTTAGCTCTTACCCTCTCTGCACATAGCAAGATTTTGCATTGCAACAGCATTGATTCACATACAGAGCCATCTGTTTCTGCTGTTCCATTCGCAGTTGGAATGGGCATAAAAAATATTGTAGATTCAAAAAAATCAAGAGCCCGAGCACTGGGAGGCTCCTGGAGCCTGTACTCACTCACTCAATATTTCAGTCCAGAACATTCCTCGAAGAAACACCCTGTACCTGTATCCTTCTGCCTGAGCAGGCAGAAAAAGTTTTCCTTTCAACTGCATCGTAGTGAAACATTCCAAAATTTCCATGCCTTGGCAAGCCAGCGGATCCAGAGAAAATACAGCATTTTCGGCCAAAGTATGAATTTTCCCCTAACTCAAAGAGAAACTCACTCAGTGCTGGCAAGCTGTGACAGCTCCAGCTCACAGGAGAGATTGTTCAGCCCTCGGTGGGTCTGAGGTGGCGGCTCTGCTGACCTGGTACCACAGGCAGTGTCTCCACATCAACCACCAGGCACAGATTTACCAGCACATTCACGTCGCCACTGCCACAGAAAACTTCTTTGATTAGTCATTAGCCACGA
This sequence comes from Manacus vitellinus, assembly GCF_001715985.3. Lineage (NCBI taxonomy): Eukaryota > Metazoa > Chordata > Aves > Passeriformes > Pipridae > Manacus > Manacus vitellinus. The sequence goes on from NW_021939882.1 coordinate 5,658,054, forward strand.
AACCATTTCAAGAATTCTATTCTTAGCAATTCTGCTCCCAAGGTTTATGCTCAAGTATCTGCTCTGTTTTCTGCCTCCCAGCTGACAATCCATCAAGGGCAGTGAGGAAAATCCTCTATGAGCTACAACAAGCCTTATGCCAACAATAATTGCTGCCTCTGCTAACACAGGCAAAATAATGCTGCCATTCAAGCTGAGAAGTATGTACTTTCTGCTTCTCCTTATGAGAGGTGCCTTGGCAAATATTTTTTTTCTGTTACACTGGGCTTTATTTGAGCTACCAGTGCAAGAAGATACATTTGTGGGAACTGCATTATTTGTACTCCAGGGGTACAAAAACTCCCTTCCCCTTTCCCTTCCCTTCCTCTTTCCTTCTTTCTGATTTTGCAGTAAATTTAGTTGCAAGATTAGAGGGCCATCAGGCTGAATTCTGCATGAATTTAATATTTATACAAACAACCATATTCCATAGTGTTGACTCTGTAAAGATTTTACTATTTTATTCCCTTTGCTTTCCTTCTCCTCTCCACATAATGGAGAAATCAAGGATGTCCTTTAAGATAAATTATGGGCAGTTGCCTTTCCTGTTTCAAACACAGAATTTTCTGAGCAGCCAGTGATTAATGCTTCAGTTACACTGTTGACAACTATTAGATTGACACTACTGCAGGAATTCATTCTGGGTACATGGTAGTGACTTGGGGGTGTGCTTCCTCCTCCTACACCCAGTACTGCAGCAACTGTTTTCACTTCTGGTGTAATTAATTATATCCAGTTAAATGGACCTCAAACACTGTACTTATAATTTTAAGTTATTTGACCTTTTAGGAATGTTAAGCAGAGCTGGTTGTCTGTACCTGCCATGGAGCTCCTCTCACGTGCTGTGGCTGGTATTTCAAAGTCTGGGATTTCAAAAGAATTAACCCACGGGGAATAATTCCAACCCGAGGATTCGTAGACATTAGTTATTTTTAAGTGAGGTAAGACTGTATTTGTATTTGTTTTCTCGCCCTTAGTATTCAATATTTTATAATTATATTTTGGAACAAACTGGGCTAAGTTTACATGCACACAGCTTTTGGAAATGATATTTCCTAAAGGGATGTTTTCATCCTTGACCAGGGGAACCCATTCCTGCAGGTGACCTGAGGGAAATTCAGTATGACATGGAGACAATGGAGCCTTGTGGAGCTCTCCCTGGTGCCTGGTTCTTGAGGCCAAAGCACACTCCAGCCTCCGCAGCGGCTCAGGTAACTCTAACATTTATTTTTACATGTAATTTAGCATCCATGAGTTGGAAAAATGCAGCGAAGCACATGGTGAAGCCCAAATGGAAACAGCAGTTTCCTCTCAATCAGAGCTGAGGAACAGCAAAGCTTCTGAAGGGTGAGAAAGAGTGAAATTGGAAGTGCAGGAAAAGAGCTGCAATAACCTGTGTGTTCTGTACCCAGCACAGGTGGATTTCTGGGGAGCGGGGGTTGGATTTTGGGTGGTTGGGTATTGAACAAGGCTGAGTATTTGAAACAAACTCTCAATAAAACTGAGTTACAGCTTGGTGTGCCCAGCCCCCAAGGCACCAGTGAGAATGTACAGTACGGAAAAGAAGTGGTGAAAAAGTCAGACCCAGCAGAGTTTTGTATATCTGTTATCTCTGTTTGTCTGAGCTGAGAGATTGCTTTCTGATAAGGTGACTTCAGACAAAGGAAAGGAAAGAGTGGTGCATTTTCCAAGTTCAGCATAATTGGAAATGATTTCAGGGGACTGTAATTCACCCCTCAGAGGCTGAAGGTGTACTTGGAGCACACTTTCCACAGTGAAAAAAATGCACAAGGCACATGTTTTTATAACCTGAGAAAGAAACAGACACACTAAGATTAACAAAAATTGGAATGACCACATTTGCTTCCAAACACTTTAAAAATAAGGTAAAGTATTGGAGGGAGCCCCATCTAACCAGGCCATGGACAGCCTGATCAGGGGCAGAAGAGGAGGATGAGCCCGGAGAAGAGCTGCAAAACTCTTGTCTATGGCTCTTTCAGTGCTCCAAGGAGCTGTGTTTAAATATTTTACAGCTGCAGTCACTTAACCAGGGAGGCATAAATGTTTGCTCCAGATCTCATGAAAAAGTCAACAGATCAGGACAAAAATCCAGGTCTTCCCAACTGCACTGTCGTCAACCTCCCAGATCAAAGAAATCCCAACCTCAGCTCCACGCAAGCGCCCGTGGACCAGTGCCAGGGGCTGGTGCTCACAGCTAGTGAGCTGATCTCAATTAGCCCCCAGGATGTGTTGCATTTATTTCAGGGGTCTGGGGTCACAGACCCCCAGCCTTTGTCTGTGACAGCCCAACCTAAGGACATCTGTGCTTTACTATTTTTTGAATTCTCACCACTACTGTAACATATTTCATTTAATTTTGAATTAAATACTTCATTTGACCTCAAAATTACAACTTTTTTTTAAAATTTCAGTTACTGATTGATATCTAAATCCATAGAAACTGTTGACGTAAAATTTCAAACAGTTTTTGCATATTTTTTAAAAATCTCAAAAGCTAACCCCCTTCCTAAAGCAAATACAAGTCTCACTGGGGTTCCCTGAAAGTTTCATCCCTTTTTTTTAAATGAAAATATTTGCTAGCTAAAGTCTCAAACAGATTTTAGTCACTTGAACAGAAACTTCACACACAAACTTGAACAGATATTCACATATTCCCTTCACATGTTACAGAATGAACCGGTTGCAAAAATTAATTCCGGCTTTTCCATTTGTACTGGAAGGTGATAATTAAAGATTTTAAGAGTAAGGAAGGAGCTTTCTCACTTCAGCTTTTCAAGTCTTTTCTTTGTAAAGATAAAGCAGATGTTTTACAGGAGCTCAGCCTGGACATTTCATTAAAACAAATAAATAATATAAATTTGGGGATAAATTATTATTGCTCAACCTGGCACAAAATTTTGTACAGGTAATTCTGAATTTAACTCTTAAATAATGGTATTAACAACCACCTTTCCCAAATCTGAGGAACACACAGCATATATGGCAGCAGTGAAGGATAAAAACCATAACATCTGGGAGACAGAGGTAAATTTAGTGGTCTATAACACATAAATAAACTTCTTTTGGCCATGAAAGCCATTCTTTCCCTGTTCCTGGAGCCTTAGCCAAGGATCTGTGCGGTTCATAACACTTTAAACTGGAAATCAATATATTTTAGGTAACCTGAAGATATTTTAATGCCACACCATGTAAGAGAGAGGTGTTGGCAGCCGGTATTTTGGAAGGCCTTGGCACCCAAGCTGGTTTTCATGGCATTTTTGCTGATCAGTAAACACAGTGTAATTTGTGTCATAGAGATGATTTGCAATTAAAAACTTATTAACAAAGTGCAACGATAACAAGTGGAATAAAATGCCAAGATGTGGAATTGCTTAATTATGTGAAATAGTTCTACCAAACCCAGGGCTCCACGGAACATTTTTTCCCCTCTCTGATGAACAATCAGTTCTTGTTGAATTCTAATTAGCTCAATAATGTTGATCCTGCTCAAGTATTAGTGGCAAAAAATGCAAACTGTTTCCATTAAACAAGTGTCTTCAGGTACAACTGTGCTGAGCCAGTGGCAGAACATTGATATCCCAGGCAACCCCTGAAAACGTCTAAGATTTATCTGCCAAGGACAGAGGGCACCTGTGATACGCAGAGTGAGGTATTGTCATGTCGAGCCTGTTGCCCAACCTATACCTTTCAAGCAGATTAAGTCTGTGAGCTTATCCAGACCTGTTTTAAAGCCTATTTGATCTTGAAATAGGACTGAAGAATCTAACAAGAAGAGGCTTGTAGGAGATTTTCTTGTTTAATCAACATTGGAAAGGCAAGAATTGGAAACTCAAGAATAGACCCCCTTCAGCACCTTCCTATTGCCAAGATTACAAAGTACTGAAGTACATGAAAATGAGAAGATGACAACTCTTCTGATCTGCCAAGCCTGAACTGCTCCCCATCCCCAGTAAGGAATGAGCAGAGCAAAAATGACTCTTGAGAAAGTTTGGTAATTTTCACACTACAGATGCAGATCCCTCATCCCTCTCTCCATGTCATGTTTCTTCTTTCCTGGGGGAGATGAGCTCTGCCTCATTATTTCTGCTAATCCCCTTTGCTTTAGCATTTGCTGCACCACATTCAGCCACCTGAGCTGCCTTTGCACACTGCATCCCCTCTGTGGCTTGGGGGATGCCACAATCCAGGAGCACAGGACAGGGCTGCAACCCCTGGGAATTCCCTCATTTCTGGGTGTCTCAGGAATACTCTCACAGAGTCACACCCCAGTGATCACAGCCTGGGAAGTGCCAGCAGCCCCAGCACTGTTAAAGAGCATGTTTCACAGGCACACACACATGCACACACTCAGAGTTTGCACACTCAAAGTTCTCAGCCTGCTTGGGTAAAATCTGCTGCTGCAAAGGAATTTCCTTCCTCTAAAGCTCTTGTTATATTTGAGAGTCCCTAAATTCTCTTCATGCCTTAGAAAGCAAAAGCCTTCCCCCCCTTCATTCTCCTGACCTCTTCCTCACGTCTCCCCACAAGGAAACAAAATAGAATGTACTAAATGGGAGAGATCTGGAATGTAGGTTGCAAGAGTGAGAGAAGCAGGAAATAATTCATCTGTTCCCATGTACCTCCAGCAGCGTTTTATTCCTGAGAGCAGGAGGGAATTTAATTAATATTTCAGCTGACAAAGTTCAACGTATCCATCTGCAAAACACAGAATCGATTGGCTGTTAGTGATGCCCACGGCAATGAGGGTTCTGTTTTTAGCAATTTCCTAGTGCTGAATAAACCTCAGGAATCCAAGAAAGTTTTAATTTTGCTAAACCAAACTTGTTACCATGACCACCTGAAATGGTGTGTGAGACCAGGGATGGACTCCTACACATGGGAATGTTTGTGGAAAGGGTCTTCCTCACTTATTGTGTTGGTCATCAGAGATATGAAATTTCAAACTGAAGCAAGACCAGATCCCATCCCTTTAACAACATTCCTTCAGCCTGCAGTAACAGTGTGAGTCGCTCCCTCATCCTTCAAGCACTCGAACTGGAACAAAGCTCTCTCTCTTGATCTACTTTCTCCCACTCCTCCCTGCCAGCCTCTGCTTTTTTTAGTGCACTGAGGCATTAACCCCATGCAGATTCGCTACTTTACATGTCCCAGCAGTGAAGAGAAATGAACCACGTGCTAAAAGAGCAACAGAATCCAATTTAAGCAGAAGCCTGTAAGAGAAGTGGGACCCTTAGTGTTTAAAAACAGAGGTGAGGAGGAAAAACCCCTTTTGCTATAACAACATACTACGAGTCAGACAACAGAAGTGGAGAGGCCAGCACTGGAAGTCCCCACAATATTTTCAGCCTTTACACAAAGATGGCAAAGAGCTGTTTGTGTTTAATGTCAAACTGCAGCCCAGCCCGCCCAGAATGCAGCCTTTGTTCTCCCCAGCCTCGCTCCAGTCCTGAAATACTTCACCAGACAATATTTTTTAGTTATGTAATCATACTAATGAGATGTAAAGTAAAGTAATTCTGTTCAAGGCTGTTTCTGGTGCTCAGAAGCAGCAAGAGATGAAGCCATGTTGTTTCACAGCCATGATGGGGTTGAGAAATTTTGGGGAAAGTGCTCCCAGGGCATTTGTCCTTGTCTCTGAGGCTGTAGGAGACACGAGCTCTTGCTGTGGTGTCATTGGCATTGTGTCACAGGCTCTGAGGAGAGCCAACAGGATTTTGCTCCAGGTTCTTTACCTGAGTGGAACAGCAAAGCCAGAGCAATGCCCAGATCCTTCCCATATCCTGGTGCTTTTGTTCAGAGCTGGAGTTTCTTCCTGCAGGGACTGATGACGAGCTCAGTTCCCTTCCATGCCACTGATGATTTATTTAGATGGGTCAGTGCTCATTTCTTTGCATATCATTCATGAAGGCTTTCAGACTTCAGACATAAACTCCTTCCTATTGCTTTGTCATTTCAATCCCAAGTGCAATTTTCTTCCTCTCTGGGTTTTGTCCAAAACTCGTAAATTAATGTGTGTTAGCACCTAATCTGAGTCCATCTTCCACAGCCTATTCACACTCTTGATTACCTCACCTTATCCAACTCACAGCTGTCTCCCTTTCCTATCTACCTTTCATGAAACTACTGCTTTCTCATTTTTCTTCTATTTTAAGGCTCGAGGTCTTTGCCAATTTTACTTCCAACAGTTACATATCATAAATAGAAGAACTCAGGGGACCCCACATTTCTTTCACACCTGGAACCATGTTATTAGCTCAGTCCCCTCTTGACACCCCCATATATACGTGTATAAACATATATATACACACTCTCACACACATGCACACACACATATATATATATATCTCAATAAAATCAAACTGAACTGAAAAGGAAGGTGAAATGGCAAGGAGGAACACAAGGAAACCTTTTGTCCTGGCAACTTTGTCTGCACCTCCCAGTGGATTTAAAACCTCTCTGACTCCTGTGAACTCCTGCATCAGCAGTGAAACAAACAGCTATCTAGTTGACTTGCCCTGCAAAAATTTGCGGAGCAAATTATCCGGGAGGTCGGCAGCTCTTCATTGTCATATTGAGGGGAGGGGGGAAGAGTGTGCAAACACTGTTCAAATCAATTATTCAGATCTACTGACTTGCAAAGTCAATATTCCACAATATTCATATTCCACAGCAGCAATTACTGACAGGGGAAGCCGGTGCAGTTCCCTGCTGTTGACGTTGGCTCTGGATGAAAACTGCTGAGGAGGAGACAGTCACGAACACTGGTTTGAACACACACTCTACAGTTTCTTCGCTGCTGTAGGTGACACCCTATCCTTTCTCTCACTAAGTTCTGGTGTTGGCACAGTCCTGTTAAGAAAGTTACACAGAGCAGACACTTTCTCCAGTAGCCCCATTTATGCAAATGCTGTAACTGGCACAGCACGAGCAAAGCCAGCACCAATACCTGGATTTCACTCCCACCTTTGTTTCTGAAAAAGCAGCTCCCCAAATCTTTTCAAAAATCTCTGATTCCATTTTAGCAAAGCATAACATTTCCTGACAGTGCTTTTTTTCTTTTTTTTTTTTAATTTTATTTTGAGGTCTCCTCTCCTAAACCCCCAGCAGAGAATAACAGAGGAAAACTGCTATGAAAGTAGAGACACAGCAACACCACATCCTGCAGCCACCTTTCCCCTGGCTCTGCCTTATGCTACATGACAAATTAGAATAATTCCCTTCACTGCTGAATTTCTTTCTGTGCTTCTCTTCCTTCTGTTGGTTCTTAAGAATCATGATGGACCCTTCAGTAGTGTCAGCAGATAAAGGACTGACCAAGCCATGCTCCTGGGCTCTCTGTTTCCATTGAGCACATGTGGTACAAAAATAAACCAATAGGGAGACCGAAAATCAATGACAGCAAAGCTATGAAAGACACAAGGTCACGACAAGGGCAGAAGTTACACTTTAAAGGTACGTGGTGCTGCTGTAAGAGCACGTCAGTCTCGTCAGACCAGCAAGTCACATCCTCCCAGGCTGAGGTCCTCCAAAGTTACTGACATTCACCTGAAAAGATTAAAAAGGTCAAATTTTCTGGTGGCAGATGTAAAACAGGCACAAAGGCTTCCCCAGTCTGGGCATCAGGACATTTCCACGCAGCCTCCTCTGCCAGGTGAAACCTGGTGTTGTAAAGACATGGAACCGTTTGGGGTGGAAGGGACCTTAAAGCTCAGCAATGATGTTTTGTACATTCCAGATGTTTCCCAGGGGCCGCTGTTTGAGGCTGAGCTCCCTGAGGTACCACACAGGGCTCCCTGCAGTGGGTGCCATCCCTCATGCCTCCAGAACACCACCAACCGCTCTGTTTACATCAGGGTTAGAGCAAGAGGAACTTGCCAGCAGGCTGTTACTGCAGGGCTTGCCAAAAGGTCATATGCAGTGTGATGCCACTGGTTTGGCAAACATTTGTCGACTTTAGTGTCGCCCACAGAGAAAATCCTAAATTTAAATGCTAAGTAGTGCTTACAAGGATGTTAGAAATGCAGACTCCCACTCCGACACAGTTTAAGGCAGGCTAATGCTGAGTTTCCCAAGATTTTGAGCTAAAACTTTGCCTGTTTTCTCGTGCTTATGGATCACTTTTCTCCCTGAGCATGGTTTGCTGTGCAGAAAATTAGTTATTCCCTACCATCGGCATAATGCAAAAAGTATTTGCAGTTTGATAGCTGCCTCTACTCTCAATACCGTGTTTGATCAATGAAAATCACTAAAGAATAAACTGATCATTGAATCAGGTCACATGTAGGATGTGAAGAAGCCCTGACAGTGGAGTAAATGTGGGATGTCCTCTGGGGCTGCTTAGTCTGTTACCCCCTCACTGTCCTTGGGGTTTGTGAAGAGTTAGAGATGTTAATCAGGATTTTGTGCTCTGTTTTTAGGGTGTTTGGTGGGACAGAGCTACCACCGGTAATAAGTCACTGTCCAGGTGACTGTGGGGCAAACTCTGCAGAGATGGTTTGATGGGGCTCAGCTCCCTGCAGCAGACACCCTCTCCTGCTCCTGAGGTTTGCTCTCCTGCTCCAGGGACTTTATTCACTTGTTCAGGCAAAGCCAACCAATTTGTGAAGTTCCTGGAGAGAGGCTGTGAGAGATTTGCAAAGGTGAAAAGCAAGGAAAATTCCCCACTCACTGCTGGGGGACGCACTGGTCCTGCCCTTGGTTATCCCAGTGCCCTCAGTGTTGGGGTGTCTTGCTCCTGGTGATTTCTGAGCCAGGTCCCTCTGGGCTTCTTCCAGGAGTGAGCTCAACTCTTCATCCTAGTGACCTGTGCCCTATTAACCAGTGCCATATTGCTGGGAGATGAGGCTGTGTGACAGTGTCCCCTCCTCTGGCAAAGGCATCTCTCACAGCAGGGGTGGTTATTCCTATTATCATTCCTAAACCATCTAAATATTTTTAAAGTTTATTTTTTAACTGAAAAAAAAAAATAAAAGTTTGGTGCTTGAAAACCCCCTGCTCAGTAGGAACACGGTGAGCACAGTGTGTGGCACTGCTGCTGGCATTTTCCCATATGGGAAATATCTCTGGATATTTCCTTTCTGAACTGCACAAACCAGTTGGTTGAAGGGGAAGCATAAGAAAAATCACAACTGACTGGGAAACTCCCAGCAAAGCACATTCACACACTCACCAGAATCTCACACATCCCCTTGGCAGACAGACAGAGAGTTTTCAACACATCTTTCATGCACCTATTTACTTTAATTAGTGGCTACGTGTATTCCTGGCCGTATCTGAAAGTAGGAATTAAAACGTAATCCCTAAATAAAGAGAAGTCAGTTATTCCGACACCTGAGGGTTCTCCACCTCTCACGCCACTCTGCACGTGGGTTTATGTGATCCTGCCTTGCTCACAGAGCCTTCTGGGGGGGGAAGCACCATGTCGAGCTGGGACCGAGCGCGGTTGTGCCGATCCAGCTGTGATTCCTCCCACCCAGCCCTTACAGCACACACTGCCCTCTGTGTCATCACCAACACCAATTTCCACATTTTCTCCAGGTATAACAGGCTCTCTACCTCCCAAGCCCTGAGGAACTGCTTGCTTTGCAGGACAGAGGAAACACTTCAATGTAGCTTTTGTCCAGTTCTGTGCCATCCAGCTGCAGAAGCACAAGCACCTGTTTGCTTCACTTTAGCAATTGTTAAAATAAAATCTAATCACTAAAACTTTGATATGACCTTAACCAGTCTTCTCAAAGTCTTAAACTGATGAAATATTTTGACCTCTGAGCATTGGGTGGATTAGTGCTGTGACTGCCAATAATTACTCCTCAAAGTCTCACGGAGAGTAATAAAACCTAAAAACGGCAAGTTTACCCTGAACTTTTGGGTTTTTCTCTAAAAAAAACCAGCCCCTACTTTTTTTTTCTGTGGTAACAAATGATTATCCCAGATTTTCTTTTCAACTCATTTTACATTACATGTTACTGCCTGCTCTGCCAGCTCCTGGATAGACTGAAATGCAAAAATATAAGGACATTGTTTCAAAATCTTCATTAGAAGTTACTAAAAAGCCCCACATATTCATGACTCCTTTCTTTTCAGTTACAGCAAGAAGCCAACATTTTTATCTCCTGATAAATATCTAGATATTACTGGATTTTAAATCATCATTCTTAATAGGGGGAGTGGTTAAGACATTGTTAACAGGACACCTTCACAAGGCTTTCAGTTTTCACCAGCTTTGCCAGATGAAAATGATATTGATTTGGATACTGATAGGAAATACAAAGCATTTGTACCATCCCACTGGACAGACAGTGTCAGGAGAAAAATCCGGTAATATTATCTTCAGATGGTTTTGGTGTAGCTTAGAGAAACTAAAGGCTGTAATTAAAAAAATATAGTTGATTTATATTCCTCTTCTTAAAATGGCCCAAAGGCTACATATCCACAAGGGAGAGACTACATCCCAAAAGGAGAAAATACATCCTGAAGAGAGAGGTTAGATCCCAAAGGGAGAGTGTACCTTCTCCTGGCAGCCCATGGCAGGCCCCTCCCTTCGGGGAGAAGCTGTGGAGGATGGTGAGCCCCAAGCTGCAGATGATCCCATTGTTTTGTTTCCCCATCATTCTCTTATTCCAAGTGAAAAGTTATCATATTTGAGCAAAACTCACAACTGTAACTCTTGGCCAGCCAAAGGCACAGGAGCACCTTCTGCTCACAGGCTGTTTGCCAGCAGCTCTGGCTGCTCTCCTGTGCCTGCAGCACTATGGCACAGGCAGATCCAGCCACCTGGATCAGATCTATAAAGATCCCTCGTGGATCTCTGCAGAGGAATGATTATTGCCACACTGCCAGCTCTATGGATTGGATTCTGGGCTCTGATGGATTTGCAGAGCAACATCAGGCACAACATTTCACCTCACTGTGCCCCAGCTGCTCCCATCAAAACCATGATCCCTATGAGTATCAGTCATTTTGTCACCTCCTAAGAAAAACAGAAAACACTACAAAATTCAGCCATTATCCACTCTAAACCACCATGAATGATGACTTTGGGAGCAGCCTTCCTGCTGCAACACCATGGGGAGGACACACAGGCTCTGCTTCTTCCTGTCTATTCTGTTTCTTGTTATCTCACTATTATCCAGGATTCAGCTGGAAGCTGCAATTTCCATTCCAAATTGCCAGGGTAAATTGGGACCCACCAGACCATTCCTGTCCACCAGCCACAGCAGTAGGGAAGACATTTGTAATTTCTGCCTCTGTGACCCAGCCTAAGTGTCCAGAGAAATGCACTTTGGCCAAGCCATTGCAAACAAACAGTGTAAAGCAAATATTTTGACATGGCTCAAATCTCTGTAGTTGTGCTGGTCCTGCTTTAAGTCATGGAACAAGCTCTGACCAGGACTTTTAATTAATTCTTATTTACACCATCTTATGGTGTTTATAACATCTTTAGGCCGGACCTCCTAGGAAATAGTTTTTGTTTGCTACTGTTACTCCCATAATGCCCAAACACATTCCAAGACCACAGTCACCTTCACAAATTAATCTCCTGCCCCTACAACTGAAAGAATTCCTCGGGGGGAATAGCAACTACAGAAAGAAGATCTGATTGATTACACCTTGATTTCTTAATACAGTCTTTGGAGAACTAAATATACAGCGCTGACAAAATGAAGGTGGCACAAAGCCCCAAATTGTTGGATAAAAGCTTGCAAAGGGGTTTTTATGTTATTTTGGCATCATACTCATCTTGTGCTGACCTATTTTTCTGTCTAAAGCACCATTTTATTCCAGTCTGATGCAGCACACACATCTGGCCATGCTCACATGCCTGGACATTCTCAAAGTTTCCACAGAAACATTTGCTTTGCAGTTCTCAAGTGAAGCAGGTGAGTTCCTGTGCTTACAGGAGGAACCTTCCTGTGGGGGGGTGGATCGTGCAATCTAAGCTTCACTGCATTCTACCCCTTCCTGAGCAGAGGAGGAACTGGAGTTAAATCAGAGTTCTTCCACGTTCCCTTTGGGGGACCTGAAGTTTCCTCGTACAACTTGAGCAAAATTATTCATGGAACATTTTCAACTTTCACAGCCAGCAAAGGGGGGAATCCTGCAGGCTGTGTTATTTCAAATTAGTAAAGATCCTTATCTGAGCTATCCTGTTAGGAATCTGAGGGCAATGCAAGCATGCAGTGATTCTGGGAGGCTTTTTCTCACAACATGGGCAGCTCACCCAGCCCTACAAGGCACATGAGAGGAGAGACCCGTCACCCAGCTGTGACTCCAGAACATTTTCTATTCTTATCATATGCTTTTGGGCACAGAAAGTAGGACTAATATCAATCCTACCTGACATGTCTGATTATGCCTGGAGACACTTAATCTGTCATCCTTCAACGACCCTGCAAAATCCCAGATGCCATAAGGTCAGTCCTCCCAGGATTCTTCTGCAGCCCTTTCCATCACCTCTTAGGCACGGGTGCCTCTGTTTCCACCTGTGAAGATTGTCCTCGCCTGGGTTGAGTGTCTGCTGCAAAGGTCAACAAATCAACCCCTCTGCTCTTCCTCCATCTTTTTTTGGAAGCTCCTGGAAAAGGTCAGCCACCCACCCTCCAGCCAAATCCATGCAGAAAGCACATGTCCCATGGAAGGCACGGTGGGAATCTTCAACAGGGCCAATCTCGCCACATTGGCTGGGTTTAGGGATTTGTATCACAACCACAGCACAGGCTGCTGAGAGCTCAAACAGTCACAGGACATAGAAAGGTGAACCCTGCTCTGGCAGAAGTCAGTGATGCAGATGGCTTTCCAGATTTCCTGCTGGGGGAAAAAAAAGTTCAATAAAACTTTAATATTACTGTATCTGTAGTTTGTATTGCAATGCCCTTATCAAAAGCACTTGGGCAGTAACATCTACAGGTGAAAGGATAAGGAGTGTAGGCACTCCTTAGGGAACTTAAGGGCAGAGAGGATTTTTTCTTTAGTCACAACTGATTCACTCACATATCACAGGTAAATCTCAGATTACAAAATAAAATCACAAGCTTTATTGTGAATTCCCTCTGCACATGATGGTTATTATATTTCAGGTTTTCCATGTCACTCAGTGCTGAGTAGGACAAAAAAAATCTCACTGCTGTTCTCTGAAAACCCAAAGTCCCCAAATTCATTATTGGCATCCACAACTCTCTTCTGAGCACTGAGAACCATCATTCACTTCTCCAGGTCCCACCTGGATTGAGTTAATGAAAGTAAAACTTAGAGGAAATATCCTTTAAAATCAAAGAAATTGTTGAAGATTTAATTTTATTGCAATTGGTGTCCTCTATTTGTCAAATTGGAAAGTATTTTCACCTGATACTTTGGAAATGAAGTCATGACCTTTAATAACTCCATTTAGTCTAAATGAATAAATAGAGCTTGGAGTGGAGTGAATTGAAAGTCTTCCCCAGTGCTAACCAGAGTCTATCCTATATATCTTGCAGTCATTAATAGCTGATGAATTCAGCTAATAATGTCAGAGGACATTCTCAAGGTTGATGGGCCCAAAACTTGTCCTTGTTTTGACAGTGCTTCCATGGAAAAGGCTCTCTTAGGAAAAGCCATTACCCCAGACAGTAAGAGTGGTTAATAGTGGACTCCAACGAGCAGATTTGGATGGATGGGCACTGGTGGATGGATATAATAGGATTCTTCATTTCTTTTCTTTTAAAAGCACAAATCGTGATTCACCCTAATTTTCAGTTCTGGTTATTTGCCAGGATTCAGTGACAACCAGTATTAGCTCAAGGCTTTATGACTCCCTGCATTGTCATGAACAGCAGAGTAGAGAGAAGTCCTCCCAAATTTTGTCATGATTTGTTCTCTGCTCTTCACTTTCTTAATCTTCTGTCACCCAGCCTTTTTCTGACCACCTTTGGCTTTTCATGCCTGGCATGAACCCTCCTCCTTTGCTGAGTGTTCAATGCATCCTTACCGGCAAAACATTTATTTGCAAAACATTTAATACCTTTTAAAAGCAAATCAATGGGCAGTCACTGAGAAAATCATCAATTCAGAGTAATAAAGACAAACTACCTACAGAGATTCAGCTAAGGCACAAGTTGAGAAGGATGCCCTGACAACTCAGATAAGGCGAATGTAAAATTCCAATGTCGGTGACATCAACTCACCTGAGTATATCACCAAGGCAGTGCTTCCTAATCTAACATTCTATATTTATCACAGTGACCTGGCTTCAACCAAATATTCATATTCCTAGTAAACCCAGTGGGAGTTAAATACGTACCCAAGGGCTTCCCTGACTGAGGAGCTTGTTCATATTTTCTAATGTAACTGTATCCTAACTGCATTGCTAAATCAGAAACTATGCTTGGAATCTGGACTTAAAAAGTAATTCACATTCATCTTTGATTTTACATGAAAAAAAAAATATTTGTTTTGCCAAATTTTTAATCTAAAGACACTTTTCTTATCAGGGAAATAAGAATTGTGACTATAAATCACTCAGCATCAGTACAGAGAAACAAAGAGATACTGGACATGCTTATATGTTTTTCATATTTTTCTGTGCAAGATAAGGTCTTACTTTATTTGGAGTAATCTCTGTCTTGATCTCACCAATGAAATAGAAAAGCTGGGTGAAGTCAGAAGGAAAAAATGTATTTCTAGAGTTACTGAAGATAGAAATTAAATAAAGAACAAAAAGAATATGGACTGTCAGCATGAAACCTGTGTTGGTGTTTGCTGCCTTCTGGTTCACAGCAGAGTGTAGGGAAGGAAAGCAGAGAAAAATATTGAAGCACCTTGATTTGTTTCAGAGTTGCAAATATCTACAGATTTGCAGGACCCCACAAGTTGGGAATTTTTTTAATAACATCATAGAATCACAGAATAGTTTGGGTTGTAAGGGACTTTTAAAGCTCATCCTGTTCCATCCCCTGCCATGGGCAGAGACACCTTCCACTAGACCAGGTTGCTCCAAGCCCCATCCAATCTGGCCTTGAACACTTCCAGGGATGGGGCAAATGATAATGTCATGTAGAGTGTGGTCACACAGGAAAAAAAGCCACATACACATGTGAATCTTCTCCCTTTAAAGTAAAGATTTTCTCATGCTTTGCCTGCAAGAGGGCTCTTCATGGAGCTTTAAATTTTGTGGCACCCACTGAACTGTGAATACATTATAAAGTAACCTTTTATAAATCAGTGGCCATTAAATAGAATGTTTTGAGCCGTTAAATACCATTATACAATGTGCGCTCTAATTATTTAAGTCACAAAGGCCAAATTCTCATCTCGATGCCAGAACCAGCTCAGAGCAAGTCCATTATTACAGTGGGGAATTACTTTGTTTTACATGAGCACAGCTGAGATGGAAACCTGGCCCCTGGTCTTCAATCCCTAATGAAGTTCAATTGTGCAGAGTACTTGAAAGCTTTTCTTCCCCCCCCCAGTCTGTAGTGTGTACAATCAGGAACACTGGTCATTTAAAAGACAAAAAAGCTAAACACAAAACCTGAACATATGTAGATGTTTAGGCCACCGGGAATAAAATTCTCCAATTAAAATACTAATAAATGCAGAATATCCCCTCCCTTAATTAATTGGTTAAATAAACAGTGAGACTAGGTGAAATACTTCCATGATTATTTAACACAGAGAAAAATCAAGAAGGTTGACTGAATAACAATTCTTCAATTAACACACAATGAAGAACATTTGAGTTTTAATTAATCCTTATTGGCACTGCAGTAACTTCGACAGAGAATCTATTCTGACTCATTTCAAAGGCAGGTCTTTCAAGTTTAGCTAATTTTAACATTTGGTGTCCAATATAAATCTACTTATTAAAAGTGATAGAAATACATGGGATTAAACTCAGACCCAAAGGGCAAGTACACTTGGGGAGTTAATTTCTTTACACAGAGCATAGCTGTTGTTGACAGAACATGGCATGCTCCATTTCCTTGCCTTCCTGATGCTAAATGGTTTGATTTTCTATTATTGTGGGGGTTAAATCCTTTCTTGTAAATAGCCAGGAGTAGATAGATTGAACTCATCTGAGCTGGTGGTTGACCAAAACTAGCACGGCTTGCAAGGAAGTCTTGTAAAATTTAGCACACCTAACCAATAGGTTTCCACAGAAGTTTATTTAAAAGCCATACAAATTTAATAAGAGTTCACTATTTTATCAAAGGCACAGAATTTCTACTGTGTTCTGCAGAATCACTGGGAACACCTATGGCTTTGAAGCTGTCACCTGTGGACCTTTTTGGCTCAGGAACTGCTCTGCAGGGGACCATGAAAGGTAACTAAAGATAGCAAACTATATTCAGTGCTCCTAAATTCATAACAGAGAGGTCCACGTTTCCACTAAAATAAATGAAAATGACTGATCCAAACTCAGGGTTTTCCACTAAGCTCTGTAAGACCCCTCTCACTCACTAGTCATCCAAAATCTATCCAACACCCCATCACAAGGAGCAAGAGCCATCAAACAGGCAAGAAATTCATCAGGAACTGGTGTTCAAGAAGTTCAGCAGCAACTGTAGCAACAGGACAAAGAGTAGTGGGTTCAAACTGAAAGAAGGAAAATTTGGGTGAGATATACAGAAGAAATTCTTTCCCGTGAGGGTGGTGAGGCCCTGGCACAGGTTGCCCAGAGAAGCTGTGCCTGCTCCATCCCTGGAAGTGTCCAAGACCAGGTTGGATGGGGCTTGGAGCAACCTGGTCTAGTGGAAGGTGTCCCTGCCCACAGCAAGGGGATGGAACTTGATGAGCTTTGAAGTCCCTTCCAACCCTAACCATTCTGGGATTCCATGAAGTGAATAAATTTAATTTCTGGGGTTTGTTGACATGAACACGGGTGGTCTAATGGAAAAAATATTTAGACACATAATGACAACACTATGTTACATGTAGGATCAGATAACAAATATTTTAAAAGCCCTTTCAGATAAGATCCAATAACACAATAACTGAATGTTGCTTTTATGAAAAGCACCTGCAGCAGTTTTGCTGTTGTACTGCATTTCAATCCTCAAACCAATTTCTGAATTGTAAGTAAGAAAGCTGACAAATAACTCCTTGTCCTTTAGTGATACGACAGACTTTTTTTAATTTTTCATTCTGATCTTTTATAATCTTAATTTCTTTTTCTTGCTCAACAAAAGTCTCTGTGTCTGAATTTATAGCTATTCCACAGAATTCTTTTTATATTCTTGACTGGATAAAAAAAGGGATTCTCACTGAAGTGCTAGATATGTTGTACTGCTGATCCAATCTAGGGACAGGATCATGCTGGGAAAGTCTGATCTCCTTATCTCCTGCAAACACAGTGAGGTGTGTGGTGACAAACTGAGAATTTCTGCGTTTTCCTTGACTGATCTTACGCTATTACCATATATTTGCTTAGGGCCAAAGCATGCTCAGAACTATTCAATAACATATGAAATTCACCACCAGTCTAATTTCATAAACAAAAGCAGAATAATCAACAGAAGAGCAGAGAAAGTCTTCAGAAAAGCTGCAGAGAGCAGATTTTCCCCAAACTAAGACATGCTTGGAAGAGAGCCCATTTCAAAATGAAAATCTCTCATTTATTTAGCTCCAGATGATGCAGCCACTCACCCAATTTCAAACCCTTTATGGAGAGAAGCTGTTGAGTTTATCCAGGGGTCTGATCCCCTTTCAGTGAGCAGAAACATTCCCCCTGAACTGGCTGCCAGCCCGGGAGCACACGATGCCCGTGCTGAGCATGAGCAGTGGGAGCAGGGCTCTGTGCTGGCTTTGTGCTCACTTGCCTTTCTTCAGAGAATCCCAGAATGGTTTGGATTGAAGTAACCTTAAAGATCCTCTACTTCTAACTCCTGCTGTGGCCAGGGACACTTTTCACTAGAACAAGTTGCTCCAAGCCCCATCCAACCTGGCCTTGAACACTTTCGGGGATGGGGCAGCCACAGATTCTCTGGGCAACCTGTGCCAGGGCCTCCCCACCCTCATAAGAAAGAATTTTTTCCTAATATCTCATCTAACCCTGCCCTCTGGCAGTGTGAAGCCACTTGCCTTTGTCTGTCACTCCAGGCCCTTGTAAATAGTTTCTGGAGGTTCAGTAACTTGGGCCATTCGCAGGAGCTCGGCATGAAGTGCAAAGGGAAGGCTTGGCTTTCATATCCATTTTTCCAGGACAATGCAAAACCTCAGAGGTAGCTCCAACCCAGCCTTGGTTCAGTTCTACTTTAGATACACAAGAGCAACGTTAGGGGAATGCAATGATCAAACAGCAGGAGTTGTCTCCAACTCCCTCCGAAGTTCCCAAGACTTCCCAAGTGACCTTTTCGATCCCTCTTTACACACAGTTGGTACCCTTATCCACAGCAAACACCCAGCAGCACCTGTGCCCTGGCAGCCCCTGGAGAGGCACCCAGTGCCCACAGTAGGAGGTGGGTGAGGAGAATATGAACACAAAGCAAAGGGATGAACCAGCAGCAACCAACAAGGAGCCAGCAAAAGCCCTGGCTCTTGATCCAAGGCCCTCTCTCCTCGCCGCTGAGATATGCCACTTGATTTACAAGGAAATTAATGTGTGTTTTCACACTGCTCAGAGGAACTGCCACCACAATGGTCCCCTCAGACCCATCTCAACCTTCCATCTTACAGAAGTTCTGGTGATGGCAGAGCTGTCCCAGCCCTGCTGTGCCCCAGCACAGGCACCAACCTCGCTCCTGCCAGGCAGGGAGAGCCTGGGGCTGGATGTGTTAAGTGGAAGCAATGAAACCAGGTGGATTTCAGTTCACTTGTTCCAGGCAAAGCCTTGTATTTGCACAGCTGCAGCTCTTCACTAAATACAAGCACTTTCTTTGGGGCTCAGCATTTTCACCTCACCCTTTTTTTTCAGGAAACCTAATGCCCAAATGGGAAAGATGAAATTATATCCGTGGTGGGGAATGGAAACGTATGAATGAAATCACTCCTTCCAGAAAAGGGGCTTTGTACAAGAAATGCCATAGCAGAGTTATTTTATTCAGGCATGTTTACATTAGAGTTGAAAAAGCCTGTCTCATAATCAAATGGGAACCAGAAGAACATGGCTCTCTCGAAGGCTTGTCTAGACAGCCCATGAGCAGCCAAACCACAGCACAGGCTGTGGCAGCTGCAGCGATGTCACAGCGGCTCCTTATCTGTCACCGAGCACAGCCTGGGCACCTGGGGTTCATGGAATCACAGAATATCCTGAGCTGGAAGGGACTCACAGGGATCATCAAGTCCAATTCCTGACCCTGCACGTACAGGACACTCCAACAATCCCACCTGAGAGCATTGTCCAAATGCTCCTTGAGCTCTGGTAGCCTTGGGGCTGTGACCACTGCTCTGGGGAGCCTGTTCAGTGCCCAACCACCCTCTGGGGAAAGAAGTTTTCCTGATATCCAACCTAAACCTCCCCTGACACAGCTCCATGTTGTTCAGCCATTGTACCAAGGGGGAGAACAGCACTGACACAGCGTGTGAGGAGCTGTGTTTTGCCACAGCCTGTTGGGGCAGTTTCTGTGAAATGCGATCACAGCATCACTGAGCTCACACACTGCCAACACCTCAGCAGGGCTGGCAGCAGGTCCACAAAAACTTCCCAGAAAAGCTTAAACTTCCATTATTACGCTCCATTAAGAGCCCTGCAAACCTAAAGGGAGAGGTGTGTGAAAGTGTTTGTAAGCAGAAAAATACTCGACATCCATCCTTGACTGCAGTTGGGTAAAAATCAGGCACGAGCAAAGTTATTGCATTCTCTTGGAGCATAAATGTTTTGGGAAGGAAGGCTGGAGAAGATGCACAGTGCTCAAAGCACTCTGAGCCTCCAGCACTGGACAAGCACCATCCTGGTCTCTGTATTCCCAACCTGTCTGCAAAGGGGGAAGCTGGAGTGGCTCCTGCCCAGGAATTGGCTCTGGCACAGAGAGGAGCAGTGGAATAAGCATGAGCTCCTTAACCCATGTTCTCCCAGCCAAGCTACTCTCCATCCAGCTCTTTTCGCTTATATGTATCCAAAATAGAGTGATTTATTCCACACCCTTCCCTGCTTTCTTATCCTATCAAGCTCTGAGCAGGATTTTTACCAAGCACCAGCAGCAGCCTGTGTTGAATTACTGAGTCCGCAAGAGCCTGTTCAACTCAGTTTATTCAAATCACTCTAAAAAACTGCCCATGCTGTTGGAGTGGGAGCCTTTTTCACCCTGTTTTTGCCTTATTTCTGCTGGATATCTTAATTTCAAAGTTTGTTTTGATCACCTTCAATTCCTAACTCCTGCACCAGAACATCCCATGCCTTGTTCTCCATCCAGAGTGCAACGATTTCTTCATTATTGTTTCCTTTCAGTAGCAGAACTAAGAGCTAAACCTATGCAGAGCTGCCCTCCATAGTTTAACACATCTTGGAAAATGCTAAGCAACAGATGTGTTAACATCTCATTCTGTCCAGGCTAAAATGTCTTTATGCATCCATTAAATGTTCAGCAACAGGAATATGAGGTCAGGCACATGCAGTTTGGGGGCCCTGAAAAGGGGGGGTGGGGGGAATCACAAAACTACCTCTTTAAAAAAAATCATCTTAAGGTACTTCTAAGCAAATAAGAGATCCCAGGGATTCTGCTCTGAGTTCTGCACAGGCCTCACAGAACAGGCTGCAGACAAAATGACCTTTGTTTCCTACAAGCACAGCATTAAAGCAAACAGTAAGGAATGAGGAGGTCACTTCGGGACTGGGGCAACCAAAAACTTCCTCGGGTGTTATTCCCAGTGCAGTCTTTCAGCATCCCCCTCTGGTTTGACATGGGGCTGGGACTGAAGCAATCTGAGGTGGTCTTGGTGCTCACAAACAACCCAGAGCTGTCTAATAACAGGCTTGGGACAAGGTTTGTCTAGGTGATTCCACTGACCTGTTGAAAATACCATTTCTCTGTTAACAACACCTGGAAGCTGCAGCACAGAATGACCCTGTTAAACACTCCTGTTAAATCCCTCCTGAAGAGAAATCCCACTCTTGTATGCATAGCCAGGAATTTGTGTCATGGTATGACACAGCTACAGAGACTTCCCAGCCTCGGTCAGGTTTGGGTGATGCGTTTTGGGGTGAATTCGGGAGCAGTTTCGGTGTGCAGAGAACTCTGCTTTTTGCAGGGATGCTCCATGAACAGTCTGTGAAAGGCAGACCCCAGAGATCAGGATTGTGAGAGAAGGAGATTAAATTCCCTTTGTACTTAGTCATGTGCACAAGGAGGGAGGGATGCTCCAGAAGTTTCAGAAATATTAAAAGAACCTGGGTCCAGGCTCAGCAGGAACCTGTCATTGCTTGCCAGCCAGGTCACATAGGTCAGAAAGGATTTATCTCTATCTACAAGCCGTCACAGTAACATGAAACAGCTTGTGAGGAAGATTCCTGTTTTATTTAAGGGTGTCCTCCAGCTGCTCTGCAGCAGCAGAGCCGCATTCCTGCGAATCCTGCCTGTAAATGATGCAGCTCTTTGCGTGACCAGAAATTGTAAAAAAAACCCATGTAAGGGCAGGCAGGCAGCACTGAACGCACAAAAGCAGCAACAGATTTTATATCCTGGGTTAAGGCAAAAAAGAGCCTGTGCCTGAGAAAACTTTGTTTGCTGATCCAAAGCTCTGATTCGAGCAGAGGGAGCAGGGACAGAGCTCAGTCCCAGGCACAGCCCCACAGGTACCCTGCACTGCCTCACGCTGCTGTTTGAAGCTACAGCTCTCATGCTGCTCCATTTGCTGTGAAAAGAGCCATTTCCACCTGAACTCTGTGACATTTGTTGCTTAGGGACCAGTCATCAGGCACGTGTGGCACCAACAGGCAGGTGACACCGGGGGGTCAATGCCATGACATCCCCAAAAATAACCCAACCGGCTCCAACTAGGAGACGTGCACAGGTGGCAACATTATGGTGGTAGTTTTGGTGTGAGATGACAAAATACTTCCAGAAGAGGCACATAAAGGGATCTGGTGTTCCATCAAAAACCTCCAGCTTGAAGAAATATCTCTGGCTTTACTCAAAGGCCTTAGTGTGACTTCTGTAGGTTTCCATGGATGAAAGCGTTTATGACAGCTGCATAAATCAGAAATAACTGGATATATTACAATGCTGAAGCTGAGAAATGAGATATTTGACCTGGGTTTGAATGCCAACCATCACATTTAGGAACTGCAGGGAGCCTATTTGTTTCCTGGGCTTTCCCAGCACCCATGGCTCTAAGGTTTGGAAAAAAAAGGGGGATGTTTTTGCAGACTATCAAGCTGTTAGGCAGCAAATTAAATTATCAACCTCTAGTTTTGGCAATATACCAGAAACGTGAATATTTGTTCCTTATCCTTTCTCTCCCCCTGGTTCCCAGTGCCAAGTTGGGGGCATGGCATGCACACAGCTGTCTACATCTGTACAGACATAAACCCTCCCTGGTGAAGCATAAAGACATTTAGAACAGGAAGATAAGGGGGGTTTCCACATCCTTTAGTTATGTTTAGTATTTCCGCACAGTCAAGAAATCACGAGAAAAAAAATTGCAACTCAGTTCTGGCAACCACCAGCTCTGCTGCACCCATCTGCAGCATATCATTCCATCTCAAACCTAATTTCTTAAGCCTCTTGTTCTCATTCTGCTGGTACACACACTATCATTCTCATCAGTCTGTGGGACTTCTTTCTGTGGTTTATAAACCTTAAATTAATCAGTTTTCTCAGTCTCCTTTACCAGTATCTTACCCCCAACATTGCAGTAACAGCATCCACCCTCAGCATTGCTAAGAGCTGCAAACATCCACAGAAACAAAGCCCAGGAGCAAAGGTCTTCTGGTAAATGGAACTGAATGATTCATTCCTATCAAAGCTTTAAATTAAAAAGAAAATAAATTAAACACCTCCTCAGAAGGAGGTTTGAGGTCCTAGCAACAACAAAGTGCATAGTGCGTGTTTTGATTTTAAAACCATATTGGGCTCCATCCCCATCCTTTCCTAATTTTCCTACTCCCAATCCTCTGCAGGCTTTGTGGGCACCCTGAGCTCTGAGTTTGCATTTTTGTAAGATGATCTCCTGTAGCTCTGAGATAGAATCACAGAATCATTAAGGCTGGAAAAGACCTTTAAGATCATCAAGTCCAACTGTCAACGCAGCACCACCCCCACATTCACCTTGGAGCTCTGATCCTTCAGTGGGACAAGTCAGCCTAAATCCCAACACTGCACTTCCTGCAAGCCAGGCTGCTTTCCCCTCCCCTTTTCCATTGGCTTTACATTTATTTACACCAAATTCCACCTACCCTTCCATCACCTTATCACTCGGCATGGGGAGCATCTTCTGTGTTTATGTGCAGTCAGCTCTGTCCTCACTGAGTTGGTCAGCTCAGCAATGTCACCCAGCTCTGTCACCATCCCCAGAGCACACGCACCTGGCATGGCACAGCCTGGCATGGCACAGCACAGCCCTCTCCTGCCTCGCTGGGTTTATTTAGCAAACACCAGCTGTGTCGGGGTTAACGCGCGCGACTCTGTCGCTGCAGCACAATTACAGCAGCAGCAATAAAACGTACACTCTGCAGATTTATCCCTCTTCTCCCAATGTCATTCCGCTAATTGGACCTTACGTCACCACAGTTAAAATAGTTTTGTGACCGGGCAAATGCATTTCTTTAAAAATAATTATATATGTTACATAAATTTTCCCCCTTATTACATTTCTTACACCCCTGGTGGTTTTAACTCCCCAGTAAGACAGACCTCTGAAACTTTACCGTGCTGTTTTGGCAACACATGAAATCAGATATTGATCTCTTTATTCATGTTTATATGGGTTTTATTGGACACGTTATGGTCCCTCTCTCCTGGCTCGGTGCCAGCACGTTGCTTGTCATCATCCCCTCACGACATCGTGACCAGCAGCTTTTCATTTTCTTTATCCTGCTGGCAACACACCACCACACTATCTGTGGCAGCAAAGTTCTTTTTTTTTTTTGACAGGATTACACAACCAGAAATTAATTTAAATATATTAAATATAGTATGTTAAGTCAAAAAGGAAAAATTAGCAGCAGACCTTGAATGAAACAGGACATCTCCTAGTCAGTTAACAAAGATGATTCATTAAGGAGTAACTGAAAAGTAGGGAAACATATTTGTGCTAAATATTTTGTTCCAACTGAGACTTCAATCAAGATTCTAAAGAACATCTCTCCTAAGGCTTCACAAGTTACTAAAAACATTTGCATAGGCAAAACCCACTGAAAAGAGTTGGATTTTACATGTCACTACAGCAAATATTTTCACTCAGCCTTTTCTCTTTTGTAAGGACAAGTTTGTCACGTTTGTAAGGCTACTGTGCTGTGGTAGGAAAGTCAAGAAGTTAAATCCTCCTTTAAAAATGTCAATAAAAAAAAATCTGGCCTGATAAAAGCCCAAACAATTTTGGAATCATCCTCAAGCATCAAGAAATTTCCGGGTCAGACAGCTTCTCATCCCACTTCTCAGCCATAAGAAAACCAGGCCTTCCTGAGCCAGGGCATGCTCTGTCTTTCAGAGAACGCACACATCTTCCCATGTTATTTTTGGGGCTATTTTTTGCAGAGAACTTTGAATTCTCCACAGGTTTTAGAAATAAACGTGCAGAATTCCTTCCTCAGGGTTGACTCGTGAGCTTTTATAGATCCAGTGGCAACACTTTAAAATAATGGTCGAGCTGTTATTCATCCCCATGACATTTATTTTAATAACATTAATCATAATGAACTCATTTGGTATTAATGCAGGTGTCACAAGGCCTTTTATAGAATTCCTCAGGCATTCATTAGTCAGGCCATTATTTTCATTATTTTTCTAAAAGTTAATTTAACTGTGCCTGAAAGGTGTTGGACTGGCAGAGCCTGGTTGGGTTCACTGTTTACCCAAGGAACAAATATAAATCACTTCTTAAAGCACAGATACCTTTTTGCTGGATTTTGATGGAATATAGGGCCAAGAATCATTTCCCTTCCCAGTGCCTTGCTCTGCCCTGGGTCTGCTATCACCTGCTGAGCCCAGCACAGCTCCTGGCATCCAGGTGCTCCTATAATCATCATTATTCTATAAGAATGTGTATATATATACACACACACACACACACACATATATATTAATAACCTTTTTTTCCCAGGCAGAGCCATGTTGCCAAGGAGCTGAGAAATGGTGCCAAATCCTGTATCTTTGCAGGAAGATGTAAAATCACAGATTCACAGAATCGCTGAGGTTGGAAAAGACCTCCAGGGCCAGCGGGTCCAACCTGTGACCCATCACCACCTTGTCACCCAGACCAGAGCACTGAGTGCCACGTCCAATCATTCCTTGAACACCTCCAGGGATTGTGACTCCACCACCTCCCTGGTCAGCCCCTTCCAATGCCTGACAACCCTTTCCATGCAGGAATTCTTCCTGAAAAATGAGACTCTTCTTTCTATGGGCTGCTCTTTAATCAAGTCTGTTCTGTGGAATCAAAGCTGTGATCTAAGGAGCACACCCGGGGCTCCTCAGAGTCTTTCTCTGAACAAGATAAGCAATGCAGCTCATCCAGACTCTTCATTCCCTAATCCAAACACTGACCCGTCCATAAATATTTGTGTTTTAAAGCTCCTCGCATTGCCAGGAGCTCAAAGGGAGAAGGAAAACACTCTAGACTTTAAAACTACAGACTAGAAATCCTGAGAGAGAAACCTGCTCTTCAGGGAAATCCTTCTTAAAGGAAAAACATCCTATTTTGAGCTGGATCACTATAGAGGAGGGTACAGGCATATAATGATGGAAAACTCAGAAATCCAATACAGGTACCTGAGTAGAAGAGATAAATTACGGTAAAAGCCACAAAAAGAACCCCACAGTACTGCTGAACTCTCTCCAGCTTAATTTTGATTCAACAGCCACATGCCCCTTAGATGACAGCTCCTGGGAGGTAAAGCAAGGAAATAATGTGAATTCTGGCTCCTTTTGCTGCTTTATGGCACATTTCAAGGGTGAGTTTATAACCACCCACATCTTCAAAATTCTCAGATTGTCATAATCTTGAAGAAAATACCCAAGCCTCCCAGCAGTAGCGCATTAAACAGGCTTTGTTTTTCAACTAGAAAAGAATTAAATGCAAGGAGAAGGCAGACTGCTGACTGTTTTGTGATGGGAATCTCAATTTTGGCAGTACCAAGAACACTTACATGGGAGAAGGAACAAGTTCAACACTTACTCTGGCTTCTGCAGTTGTGGAATTAGTGTTGCACAGACAGGCCCTACTTTGACAACAGGCTGTGTGTTATCTGAGACAGTTTACAATCAGAAGATTTTCAGTTTTATATTCCAAGCCTCTGCAGAAAGAACTTTCCAGTAATAACACAGTGAATAAAATGCCTACATAATCCTGCAATGAGTCACCCTGCCTGCAGCAGATGATAACACAGGAACCAAAGTGCTCAGTAGTTAGACCGCAGTCTCTGCCCCGTCTGCCTGAGCTGGCGTGAGAGGAGGAGGAGGAGGAGGAAGAGGAGGATGCTTGGCACTGAGACATCACCGGTCACCGATGGCTATCAGACAGCAGGGACAGCCCCCGGGCCCAAATGCCGTGCAAGCTCTGGCTCAGGGATTTTCCTGCCACGAGACCAGTCCTGGTCCCTGGGAACACACAGAAAGGCCAGGAGTGGTTGGGTCACACCTTAATTTATGATCCGGCAGGAGCCACTTTCAAGGATCAAACTCTCCCAGCCAGGAAGTGCATGGAGAACCCACACAGGGTGGGGATGTGGGGACAAGCTCCCTCTCTGGGAATGGTACAGGAAAAAAAAAAATTAAAAAGAAAAAGAAGAGAGAGGGGGAAAAGCTCTGCCCTGTCTGCAGCTCAACAGTGATCTGAAGCATACTTTCAGCTTGGACTGTGACACTGAGAGTCACAAAGTTGCACTTGCTCTTTCATGCCAGTCTGCTCAATGCTGAAGAACGAGTCAATTTAGCAAAACCCACCAGGCAGACGATAAAACTGGGTCTGCAAGAGGGACACCACATAATCTCCTTGCACGTTGCAGCCAGAATAACATCTGTGAGTTGGGTGTGAGCTCTGCCTGGCTCAGCAGCCACACTGGGACATGTCCAGAACAGACCTTACCCTAATGTTGTCACCCCATGAGCACACTCAGCCCCTCAGCTCCACCATGTTCCATGCTGCAGCAGAGCCCACACCCTGACAAAAGGAGCTGGGCAGCCCTGACCCAAGGCATCAAGTCAGCAGCAAGAAATTAAAACATGTTAGACCCAACAGGCCAAAACCCAAGGGATAAGGATGTTCGGAGCAGCCAGTCCAGCAGGGGATGCTAATGGACATCTGTGTGAGACACTGGAATAATTCTAAGCCACACATTAGTGAGTTTTTGTCCAATTACACTGAGAAAATGTTCTCACCTGACACCACTTCTCCTTTCAGACCTACAGCTTTTCCCTCACCTATGCAAGAATTTATGATTTTAAATGGACAGAGGGGGCAGGTTTAGAATAGATATTAGAAAGAAATTTTTGGCTGTGAGGGTGGTGAGGCCCTGGCACAGGTTGCCAGAGAAGCTGTGGCTGCTCCATCCCTGGAAGTGTTCAAGGCCAGGCTGGACAAAGCTTGGAGCAACCTGGGATAGTGGAAGGTTGCTGCAGCCCACAGCATGGGATTGTAACTGGATGATCTTTAAGTTCCCTTCCAGACCAGAATATTCTATGATATTACACTCATTAAACTGCCTTAAGATAAATTCCTCAGCAACAGAGTTACTGTAATTGCTACAGACTAATGTTTTCTTTCTCCTCTCCTACTGACTTTCTATTAAACTGTGACTGTTACCACAACTTCACCAGCAGACAGTTGTATAAATAATCTCATGTTTCAGGGGTTTCAGGTTACATAAGCACTACTTCATGCTTTTCACAGTATATTTTATATACCAGTGAGAACATTTGCCCAGACAAAGAGGACACTCACACCTCCAAAACAATGCACATTTAAATTCTGTTGAACAATATATTTATATTAGTTCTTATTAAAACTATTACCACTTCCATGTCAAGCTTTTGTGAAAAGTTCTGGCCACCTGGGGAATCCATAAGCATGTTTCCCCACACATGATGACAAAAGAAGCATCATAAAGATGCCCAAATCACAAAAACATTAAATAATAGTTCTTCTATTTTTTAGGATACAAAGTATGAGAATATTTTATTAGAGACATTTTGGACACTTCTTTGTTACCCAGTTTAGAAAATATTAACATCAGAGTAGTTTTCCAGGCAACCTCATAAAGTTTTTAACAAGGGAGATGAAATTCCAAGAGGAAGTAAGTTTTGAAACACGCTCTCCCATTTTGGCAACAGTATTTGGAATCAATATTTTCCATTACCTGGATAAATGGTGACGGAATGCGGCATAAGGTTTAGATGCAATACCTTGCGCCCTGATCTATACAGAATATCTACTTCTTGTGGTCTGATTGCATTGATTCCTCGTTCCACTCACAAACGAGGCTGTGAGTTCATTAGAAAGGGAGACGCAGTTGCACAGTAGTTTATCCCTGTCACTCCGGAGCCGAGTCAGACTCCAGCTCCCTCACGGGCGAGCGATAATTAGGAGCATGTGCGCGCTTGTCTTCGGAAGCTGCATAAATCTTCCTATAAAACCTGTTCCAGGTTTTCTCTAACCTTAATGCCTGAAACACTGGAACAGTTTCTCTTGGCTGCAAGAAGAAACATGAGATGCCTTCGCCAAACCCATTCACCTGACAGTGCTCCAGAACAAGTTTTCCTGACTTTCTCTCATCAGCCACTGTGTGAGAACACAGCAGTGAGTGCTGCCTGCTCTGCTCCCAGAGTAAGCAGTGGAGAGAATGGAAGAGTATGTCACTGTGAGGGTGGTGAGGCACTGGCACAGGTTGCCCAGAGAAGCTGTAGCTGCCCCATTCCTAGAAGCTTCCAAAGCCAGGTTAGACAGGGCTTGGAGCAACCTGGGATAGTGGAAGGTGTCCCTGTCAATAGCAGGGCATGGAACTGGGTGAGCTTTAAGGTCCCTTCCAACCCAAACCAGTCTGGGATGTCATGATTTTCAACAAAAGCAAAAAGCACAGATAAGCAGGTCAGTCCTTCATTTCTGTCTGTTCTACAAATATTTTCCTTCTACAACCAAAACTGAGCCTGAAAGGTTACAGATTCAGAACACCTGGAATTCTTTTTTCTATTTTAGGGTCATCCACACACTGCTCCAATATTACATCAACAGCCAGAGAAGTCATAGAAGAAGAAATCACATGGAAGAACAATTCACATTACAATTGTCACCTCATCTGTATCCAAAAGAAAGAACCTCCCCTCCTGCTGCCAAGGGCTCAGCCAGCCCTCATGGTTTGTGATTTGCTCATAAAGATTCCTGTTTATGTACCTGGTAACAGCAACCTGTGGCTTACACAGCCTCTACCAGATATTATCAAGTATGAGTTTCTCTCTTAGGCAATGCAGGGCAGGAATGCAGTGTCCATCACATCCCATTGGCACTACCCAACATGACTGCAAGGAAAGGAAACCCTGTGACTAAAGCACATCACACACAGGTTTTAGGCATCATAACAGGAAGCTGTTAAACTGTCAGCTTTGGGTGACAGAAAGCCTATTTTTCACTCTTGGAATGAAGAGATGAAATATCAGCAGGAGGGAGGAAAGGAGGGATGGATGTCACGAACCAAGATTGCAGGAAAGGCAGTTTAGTTTCCAGTGCCTGGCTTTGAGTTCTGACTTGGACCTGACATCTGTCAGTCCTGTTAGATTAGACTGGTCTAATGTTTAATGGGACTTCAAAATTTCCAACTCCAGTATACCCACACAGACCCCCCCCCAAGTTGTCAGGCAGGAACAATCTCTGGCACTATGGAGCTGTGCTAATTTGGATTATTAAAGCAGAGGGGCACACCCATAAATCCTTACTGATTTTGTACCTTTCTTTGCTGTGGGAATAAAGACACCAATTTTTTAAAATTACAGCAACCTGGCAGCAGAACTTGAGCCAAACCATTAGGCTATAATGAACACGGCCATGTCATTTCCAAGGCTCGGCAGGAAAGCCAGAGATGCATTAGGTACATTTATATCTTACATTACAGGAGTTTCACTATACTCTGGGTGCAAGACTCCCAATACTTTTAAAAACTCTATCCTTGAAAAGGTAATGGCTGTGTCAGACAATGAAGTTAAAATAAGAAATGTGAAAGTAATAAAACACTATCCATAAGGTGCAGCAGGTCTCAAACCCTTTCACCTGCTGACACGCTGAAATGTCTTTTTTTCCCCAGAAGATAAGCTGAGAGAGATGACTATTCTGGAAATTACATTTTAGCTCCAATGAATCACATTTTCCAGCTTGAAGTCACTCACAGTGAAAGCACTATGTGCTCAAGGACTCTTGATTTCCAGAAATAAAGCTTGGAGTGGTTGGGAGAAAAAAAAATCAGGTTGCAATGGCTGTAGGGACGCTATTTAGATGTACCTCTAAATTTCCCCCAAAGACCACGATCATCCCTCTATTTCTAATCTTCCAGAGACTTTAGCAAAGGACATTTGTGCTCATTCTTTGAACATTATGCCCAGCACAGGGTTATAATACCTGGATGTAACACTAGCACTGCCGACTGAAGGGAGATAACGATAGAAACCGGGAAGAGTAGCACAGACAAATTGTCTTTTCTCAGTACTTTCACATAATTTACCTTCATGCTTTCCTTTTATACATTGTTTTCTCTTTCTGCTGTCTTCTCCATGTTCTGCTGGTGATAGTAATTACGGTTTTAAATGCAAGATGAAAGAAATTGAGCTAGTTGCAGAAAATTATAGCTCTTTATGTATTCACACAATTGAATGTTTTCCTTTTCTTGGATATTTACATGAGCTATTAATTTTGTTTTCTTTTAGGTATGGAAACTGGAGCTCCAAAATAATCATTTGGCTCATTTATTTGCAAAAGAGCCTCTGATTTAATTATTTATAAGAATTATGAATTAAGAAGGATGAATAAACATGCATGACAATTAATATATTCTTTGTTGAATTCTCCTATGGAACCAGATGGTCTGACTGATGCATGTAAACAGATCATTTATGTCATTTGGAATTCTCAATATTGAATAAGAAATTAGGTATTTGCAGTTGAAGACCTTACCAAATGTTAAAGCTAATTCAGAACAGAATTGGGGAATAGGTTGCACAGTATCACATGGAAATAAAGGCAGAGGCCTCTCCAGAACAATCATAGCTTAACACATGAGCTCATCACAACTGCTCAGTGTGCATAGAAGGAAAATATTTGTCTATCTGAACCTTTTAACCACCACACTTTCCATCAGAAATGTTTACTGTATATGTCTCTAGCCACAGGCTGCTGACACAATACACAAACTTTGGCAGTGGTGATTGCCCCATCCCTGGATGTGTTCAAGACCAGGTTGGATGGGGCTTGGAGCAACCTGGTCTAATGGAAAGTGTCCCTGCCCAGGTAGGGTGAAACAAAATGAGCTTTAAGGTCCCTTCCAACCCGAACCAGTCTGGGATTCTATGATCCTATGACACCCCCTCCCCTCCCCACCCCTAGTTTGTGCAGGGCTGCTCCAAACAGGAACTGTGCCCAAGCAGGTTCGAGGACCTAAGCAGCATGAGGATGTGTTTGCTCTGTGCCAGCATCACTGCTTTGCAAGACAGATTTTTAAGAAAAAGAAACCACCCCATATATGAAACCCCAGCTCCCAAATGATGCTGCCGTGACATGTTTGCAAATAACCACAGCAACAACAGTCACCCAGATACCCATCACTGTGGTTTAACGGCTCAGCACACACACGCCTCCAAGCCATTGATAAATAAACACATGGATGCACCATGAAGCTGATTTTCCCTGCCCACTCTAATAGTAGAAAGAGGTAAATATGGCTGTGACCTTTCCGCAGCGCAGGGGAGCACCAGCACTCTAATTAATTGGCTCAGTTTATTATTCAGAATCTGTTATCAGTGACCCTGGAAGGTAATTGATGCACACGGGCAGAGGGAGGCAATCCTTGTCTTACTAGAACTGGTATAAATCAGAGAGCAGTGGGGGTACAACAGGGCTGGGCCAGGTGGGTGGGAGGAGAAGTAGGTCCCACATCTGCAATCACACCTTCCACAGCCCAGGGGCATGAACAGCTGCCTGCTGCCCCTCCAGACAGGATCCTGGGGATGTTCCAGAAGGCATCCAGAGGCTGGGAGTCAGGACACATGAGCAGAGGGAATTGCTCCAACCACAGAACACCCTTTCAGCAGCTGAGCAGATTTATTTGCCTTAATGAGGCAGGAGGAAATGACTCCTGGCTAACACTTTTTGAAGCCCATCTCCAGTTTAGTATTTAAAATTATCCATATCAGGTACATTAACACCTCTCAGCCTCCTCATGGAATAAAGCTGAGTGCATTTGTAGCACAGCAACACGTCTGAGGCTGCCTTGGGTGCTGATCAAACCCTCACTTCGGCTTGCACCAGCTTTTGCCAGGTAATAGGACAGAAAAAATGCCACCAGTGGGTAAATCTACTTTGGCTCCAGAGTCCAGAGGGCTTAATCCAGCCTTCCTGCAGTATGGACAACACAAGTAACTTTATTTTCCAGGATTTCTAACTACAAGAGAGTTTTGCACCTTAGAAAGATACAGTGACTATTTCTTGAACATTAATTCTAGGAGCATCCCTCTGTTCCCAACGGCCCCAGCAGAAGCCTCCTGCCCTTCCACAAAGGCTCATTTTTCTTTGTTTTCTTTCCTCTGGTGATACAGGTTAATTACAACAGCAGAACAAAATCCAGTGTCAGTAGCCTGTTGTAGCATTTCCTTTTAGCTGACCAGAACACCAAATGTTTAAATCCAACGCCATTGCTGGAACAGCACCAGAGAGGGGATGCCAAATTCATACCTGTGGTAAAGGCTGTGCTCCTCTGCAGGGGTAAGAAGTGCACACCTGTATTGCTGTAAGGATTAAATCTTCACTCAAGGGTTAAAACTTCGCTCAAAGCCCTTGCAAATCTTCTATCCCCAACTATAAATGAGATTTTATCACACTTAATGGCTATACCAGTGGTAAAGATTCAGTATCATTTTCCTTAGGTCTTGTGGAGACATTCTTGCCTTGGAAGGAAGAGACACCAAGTGGAACCCACCTCTTGGAAACAGACACTTGTACAGAGGAACTGAGAGAGATCTTCTTTCTTGGGCACCCAGCACTGCCTGTGTCAAGCTGTGGTCCTTCATAAGGCAAGATTGCCTGAGGTACTCCCTGCTGTACCTCCCACTGGTGCACAATTAGTTTCAGTCACACATTTAAGGACTTCTGATGGTTTTGCCATAAGGACATTTATTCTCGTGCAAATTTCACATAAAATGTGAAGATTGAGACAAATGCTGAGATCAAGCAGACGAACTGTATAATATTCCCCCTTTCCAGTGAGAAATCACAAATAACACAAGAAAGTTGGAAAATTAAGTCCCCTTGTTTAAGGTCTATCCTCTGATGACAACATACAGATCTTAAAATATTCATTTTCAGTAAAGCTTTGCTCTTGAACACGACAAGCTTCATTTGCTCCTCAGCTCCAGTCTGCCCACCTGTGATATGCAATAACATTTACCTGCTTCAAAGGCAATTATGATGTTTAATTAAGGACTGTTAAGCCTTGAGATGCTCCAAGGCAAAGTTCATTCTTTATTATCAGAATAATCAGCCCTTAATAAGGAAAAATGCAAATTACTGCCAATAAATTCACACATGCAAGTCCACCAAGCTTTCCTTTGATGTTATTATTTCATGTTAGTGCAGAGTGAAGCTTCTTCCACCTGTTGAGTTCACCTACAGCCATCACTACCCCAGAGGGTGCACATGTCCCCCTTATCCTGACAAGAACCCCAGCCATTGCATCAATGTGATATCTAGTGAATGTTTCTATGTTTAACAACACATCTTGTTAGACCTGAGAGGCTTTAAGCATCCTCAGTGCTAAAAGTGACTCAACAGGAGCAGCTCCACTTCAGACAGCTGGATAGAACTGAGGAGCAGAACAGAGTCATTCACTTCATGGCAGAAAGAGATGATCACAGTGCACATGACTTGGATTTGGGATCAAAGAAGATTTTGCCTCCCATAACAGCAGAAATATCTCCAGAAGTGTGTTGGCTTCTGTCTGCATTGCACCGAGCTCAGTCTAGCTAGTTTAGAGAAAGAGAGCAGGGACAGGGCTGTCAAGGACATTGGTACCAACCAAAAAGCAAAGACAGACCTGAAACATCCACGTAGATGAGCTACTTGAATTCCTCCTCCCAGAGGCTCCTCCACCAGCTGTACAATGTGCTGTGAACATCATGTCATGGGGATCCATAAGCAGCACCCCCACAAAGGCAGGCAGGGCACACTTTGTTCCAATTCTGCACTGCTACAAAAGCAGTTTTGTATCGACTACAACATGATTTTCCTCAGCAATTACTGGGATGAAGCTATTGAGAAGTCAAGGATTTAAAAATAAACTCCTCAACTATTAAAAAAGTAAAAATCAAATAGTTAAAGTATCTTTAGTGACATAAACCACAAAGATTTTCACAGCTTTTTAAGTATAGATGGAAGATACAAAAATCTTAACTCTAAAACTGAGGTTTGAGAGGGCCTGAAGTCCAGCTGGGATGATTGGAGTAGGCAGCACTAGCGCAAATCAGCCCCTATTCAAGCACGGAATGTGGTTTTAAAGCACCAACATTGTTTGACAGCTCCTAGCTTTTGTTTTAAAAATTCTAGGAAAGTCTCAGCACACATACAGAAGGACCTGTTCCTGATTCAAGGAAATCTGACTCTGCAGGACAGTCTAGGCAGGAAGAATCTGATACCTGGTACACAAGTGATTAATGCAAATGGATGGCCTGGAGATTAAGTTATTCCCCCCTTCCCCCTGATCAAATTATTCCCCCTTTCCCCTACCTCTTCCCACATACAGCACCTTCAATTATATCCATTCTGCTGTTACAAGAGAAAGCCCAACCACTAAAATAGTGGGCTGTACAATATAAATGATAAACAGTAGTGAACAAAGGTTGCACCTGAAACCTTCCCATTAACAATGGCTTTACTGTGCAGTCACACACAGGTTGCTCAGGAACACACTCACAGGTCCTGAGCAGTAAGGCACAGTGGTACAAAGACTTTGTAAAATTCAAAACTTCGTAGAATTTGAGTGTTTGTGAACATTTCACAGAAAAGAGTGAAAACCTTTGCTCGTGGCCCTCAATGAAACTTAGTACAGTTCATTCCTTGACCTGTAGGCTTCAGTTTTGTGGGGTGGCAGGCACAGGAATCGCCAGTTTTTGAAGCACTCCTCAAGTGTGGTGGTAAATGCCCACTGCAATGAGGCTATGTCCTTCAAAACAGAGGCAATATTTAGTACCCTTCTATTTTCCCCCAGAAAATACCCTGAAGCCTTCCTATGGGCTGGTTAGTGGACAGAAAGGTGTTCTAACAGAGCAGCTCACCTACTCCAGCTGAACATGTTAAACATTCCCAGGATTCATTAAGAATATGCTATTATTTTTCCTGTTAAAGACTTCCCTTACTGACCACATTTACATTTCCAAATCAACATCCCACATTAACACGTCCCTTACCTGGCACTGACCACAGGGAAAGTAAAGGCTACACAGGAACAAGTGACATCCTGGGTCAAATGCACTTCATCAAACAGGACAGAGCAGCAGTGAGTGGCACACTCCAAGTGTGTCTGATCCAGCTTTATCAGAGCATCATTAGCCTCTGGAGCACAACTTTTTGTCACTACCCTCAGTCTCTGGCCAGTGGCCATACTCATCCATCACTGGTGGCCAAGCTCTCCAGGACGGGCTCTCTGCAGAGGTCTTGGATGGCCTCAGCATCACTCAGCTGATGGAAGAAGCTTAACACCAGGCAATAACACTCAGCCAGGGATAGAAAGCCCCAAACACCCCATTTGCTATTTAATTAAGCCCCCACTGACATGGCCACTCTGCCAGTGCTCTCAGCAGTGCCCTGCCCAAGGTCTGGGCAGCCACTGGCCCGGCCCTGCGCCCACAGCACCAAACGCTCTGTTTCCTAATTAGCTGCTTTCATAAAATTGATTAACTGCAGGCGGGTACACAATCCACAGGAATTTATGGAAGCTGTTTCACAGTCAGTGCATGTAACGCTGAAGTCACTCAGATGCCAGAGCATCAGGTCAGCCTTTCCCAGCAACCGGCTGTGCCCGTGCCAGACCCTCACCTGTGCCAGCCCAGAGCCCCCAGCCCTGTGCACAGCTGGCTGCCCACCTCTGGGGATGGCACCATCACCCCCAGCACACCCGTTAGCAAGGTGTCTCTGATCCTTTTGTCACAGAATCACTGAAGTTGGAAAAGAGCTCCAAGATCATCGAGTCCAACCTGTGACCAATCCCCACCTTGTCAGCCAGACCAGAGCACTGAGTGCCACATCCAGTCATTCCTTGAACACCTCCAGGGATGGGGACTCCACCACCTCCCTGGGCAACCCGTTCCAATGTCTGACACCCTTTCAGTGAAGAAATTCCTCCTGATGTCCAACCTGAACCTCCCTTAGCACATCTTGAGGCCATTCCTCCTTGTCCTATCACTTGTTACCTGTGAGAAAAGGTCAATCCCTACCTGGCTGCAACCTCCTCATTTTATAAGTTCCTTAATCCAGCAAAAGAAAAGGCTCAGTTTGGGGGTTTTATTTTTTCCTTTTTGTTTGTTTTTCATTTCTAACTTTAACTCATGCTTTCTGAAGAACTTCAATTCCCTTTCAAATTCAAAACATTCCAACCAGCCCTCAGGGCTGATGTCTGTTATTGTAAAGCCCCCACAATGACTCCTGGCTCTCTGATCCCAGGTCCTTCTGCCAGAGCAGGGCTGAGCTGGCAGCCATGGCTTTCTGAGAAACCTCAAAACTTCACAGAGGATTAGCTAAGGTGACATTGAGATTCAACAGCATCTCAGCACCATCTGTTCCCTGGTAGAAACCTCCCAGAGGGGAAAATGCAGTAACCAGCTCTGTGGCCTCAGTGCTTTATGCCAAGCTCCTGCTGCCAAGCAGGAACCCCTGCAGAGACCTTCAGGCATCAAATGGGATTTGTTGTCTCCACTGGGAAAGCGGCATCTCATCCAGGCTGCTGGGTCTTTGTCAGGTGTGTTTGCAGCCTCAGCAGAACCCTGCATCTCCCCTGGGTTTTCCAGGCAGCATTTGGATCAGCTGAATGGGGTTTTGCCATTCCAATACCCCAGGAAGAGCTGCAGCCTCTGAGATTGTGACCACAGGCTCTTTCAGAGGCTGGACTGTGACAAACACCTTCACCTGAACACACCCTCAATTATTTTTCTTTGCCCTTGAGGAAAATGCTCAGCAGTGACTGTTCTCTCAAGTTTTAAAAATAATCCCAGTTTGTTTCCTCTGGCCTTGCAGCTGGCACTGCCATGGCTTGGCCCCCTCAGAACCCCTCCCTGTCCAGCAGTTCTCCCCACACCTCCCACTGACCTGGAAGGTGGATGGAATCTCTTTAAAAGGACATAAACCACCCCATGCACATCTATCACCTGATTTGGCTCGAGTCCCCTAGCAGCACACTGTGGGCACCCTGGACCATGAGTCCCTGCAAAGGATCATGGAATAATTGGGGTTGGAAAAGCCCTTTAAGAGCATTGAGTTCAACCATTCCCCCAACACTGCCAAGGCCACCACTAATCCATGGCCCCAAGTGCCACATTTACACAGCTTTTAAATTCCTCCAGGGATGGTGATCCACCACTGCCCTGGGCAGCCTCTGCCAGGGCTGGACAGACCTTTCCATGAAGGAATTTTTCCTAATATCCAACCTAAACCTCCCCTAGCACAACTTGAAGCAGTTTTCTCTTGATCACAAGGGACCTTGTCCCCTGAGGGGACCGGGGTGGATCAGCTGCTCCTACAGTCACCCCCTCTACCACCACAGTGAGCTCAGGTGCCTCAAGCAGGGTTTTGTTTTGTTTCAGAGGGGTTTTTTTTGTTGGTTTGTTTTTTTGGAAGCGAAAGAGTACATAGTAAATAGGTTGCAAACAGCAATGCTGTGGGCTGGAGCAAAGTGGTGCAGTTAATAGAATTTAAATGATTAGCTGAGCTCAGAAGATGCAGCCACCTTTTAAGTGACTATGAATATTCAGGTAAATATGTTTAGATGAAAATATTGAGTCATCAGCAGACACTACATGCACAAAATGTACTCCTGCCTATTTGTCATTAATTTAACCCACAGTACTGGCCAACACTCCTGACAGGTTGTCATGCCACAGCTGCAGCATTGCTCAGGTAGGTTTGTTTTCCTCTGCCACATCACAGAACACACAAGGTAACAGCTTTGCATACAGCAGCTAAATCTGTGTGTCTATACAGGTTTACCACTCAAAAGGGGTGGTTGAAGCCCAAGGGGGGAAAGGAAGAAAGAGCTGGATGGCATGTTTTTCCTTACAAATAATTATTATCATCATATATATATAAACAGTACTCCTTGAATGACAAGCTTAAAGGATTCACAGACAGCAAGGACAGCAGTCTGACTGAAGAATCCTACCTGCTGTGTGTGATGTTTGGAAGCCCAGGAATAGCAGGTGAGGAGTGAGGGAGGCAGAAGCACAGCCTCGCACCTCATGTGATGGGAGGAGCAGTGGGAACTGGGCAGAACAAAATCTAAACAGAAATAGGCAATGCTTGAGGAGCGGGAACTGGAGAGAAAACCCTGCAGAAGGGGAATGGTTGCTGGGGGACAAAGAGCAGCCTTTTCAAGTAATGTTTTTAGTGGCTGAGAAATGGGGAGAGTTGAACTGGCTTGGGTGAAGTTCTACACAACAGCAACAGAATAGAGACAATGACAGGGAAAACCAGGCAAAATTAGAGAAGTACCCAGGCAAGGAAGAAGCCTGAAAGAAAGGTACATAGTTGCTGAGTGTGATTGCAACGTACTCAAAAGGAGCCCAGAAGGAAAGCTGGAGCCCTTGCACAGCCCATTGAGAGCCAGTTGGCAACTCAGCCCACTCAACACAAGGACCAGCCGAGATATGTGCCGTGAACTGGCAAGAGGAGATGTCTCGTGTTTCTCACTAAACTGTTTGCAATGGGCTTCACACTCACTGTTCCAAGGCAGCATTTTTACACATCATTGTCCTAATATATTCTGAGCAATACGTTGCCTGATCCCTCTGACAAACTCAGTGCAACAAACCACAGACCAATGCTCAGGCTGGAAAGGTGGTGACTAAAGGTCACTGAACTCTCCTGAACTTTGGGACCTACAGCAGCCTGTGCAGGTGAGAGATGAGTGATGCAGTTTTTATTTACTTGTTTTTAAAATAAATCATTCCTGGCAAGAAGGACCAGGGGTAGCTCCTGCACAAGCCACTGCTGATGGTCCCACAGGACACAGCTGCCAAAAGGCTCAGTCACACTGCAATGGGAACATGCTCCATCCCACACACTATCCCTGCTGCCCTCTCTCAACAGACATCAGCTGACAGTGGCAGCAGCTTTGGGAGAAAAACACCATCCTGGCAGCTCCAGTGTTGGCCCCCAGGTCCCCACTGGTCCCTGCCTGGTTTGGAGAAGAGGCTCCATTTGCACTTTCACAGCCTGCCCTGAGCAGAGACCAGTGTAACTCTGGAACAGCACTAGGAAGTCAAACAAGTAAAGCAGGAGGTAGAGCTGTTGAAGGGAAAGTGTTTAATCCATTTCCTTTTGCAGTCACATTCTCCCTTCTGAGTCTGGCTACAGCTGGAGGCTGAAGCTCAGCAGGCCCCTGTCAGGAAGCATCTCCATCCCCTCCCCTCCCCACACACCCAGGGCTGGCTCAGGAAAGGGGCATTCTCCTTTTCCCTGTTTAAAGTCTGCCTATTCTTCTAGAAGGGTCTGCAGCTACCGCATCTCCTTGTTCCACGCTCAGTTTGGAAACTGTGCATCCATGCTGGAGAAACCCGTGGATCCGAAGGACCCAGCCTTTGCCAACATCAACAAGTGGTTTGTGTTTGTGTCAGCAAACCCTGCCATCCCAGATTTCAAAGTGCTCATGGACCAGGACCAAAGCTTTCCCTCCTAGCTAGTGTAGACCTCAGACTGCCTGTGATCTATTCCTATAGTTTGGCTATAGTTTAACTTTTCCTCCCAAATATCTCATTTCTCTTGCATGAAATTTCTGCTTTTGTTCAGATGTTGCTGTGTGACTCTGGTTCTCTAAGGCTGAACATGGCCTTGGGTCACTGTGCATAGATCCCTATAAGAAAACCTCACCCACCATGCAAAGCCTGCACTGCTCTGAGAGAACATCTCCAGCACTATGTAACCCAAACTATTCACTCCTGCTTTTCCAAGGGCAGGTTAAAAACACCTGCTCTGCATTTCCAGAGTAACTCACTGGAAAATTACCACCAGCAGAAGCAAAACTATTTATCTGCTGTCATCTTTTAACCCAGAACTTGTCTTACATGCAGCAGGTGTTCCCTGTTTTGTGGAAGAAGATGGAGGGCAATGCATTTTGCCAACAGGTCTGGATTGGGAGGTGCACAGTGGGATTGCTTTAAAGCTTCCTTTGGCATCTGAAAAGAATATAACAACTCAGACTGGTTTTGCTGGGGCATTGACTTGCTCCTTAACTTGGTATTCTCCTGCCATTCATGAGCATCCCTGGTGTCCCCAGCTAGCCCTGTGCCCTCACACCCTGAGCAGGCTGCAGCAGGATCACCAGCTGGAAAACACTACAAACCATCCTCAGATTGAGTCTGGCATCCAGCTATAAACACCACTGTAAAGACTCCTGTTTTATAAGGGTTTCCATCACTAAAGTCCACGATAGTCTTGATCCCTTGCAGTGGTCCCAGTAAACAGCACTGAGCTAGGACAAACACTGACAAACCAGCTGCAGCTCACAGCAACACCTTCCTCCTCCTGCCCTGGTGCTGTGGTGGCTGTTCCTCTGCCAGCCCTGCTCACTTGGGCTATCCCAGATGAAAATCATCCCTGCAAGGGTTGCAGCTGGCACAAGGAAACAGGGAATGCAGCACTGCCCAGAGAAGACAGCAGGAGCTAGATGGTCTCTTTGTGATGGAATTCTGCTGCTTGGCTTGGCTGTGAGGTCCTGGAGAGACACCATTCCACACAATTGTTGTAGGGACATTCAACTTTGTCATGGACTTCACCTTGGTAGCCCCAAGGTATGATGTCCTGCTTACACAGGCAGCTGTGATGCTCCTCTGTCTCAAAGCTCCTCTCTCCAAAGCTCCAAAAACACTCAACACCCCCTGAGAACCATCTACTGGGGTCCACAGCACTGGTAGATTTTTGCAGAACAAAAAAAAAAACCTTGTTTCAAAGCAAGACAACCCCTTTATTTTTTCTCTCTCTCAAATGGAACAAGATGCTCAGGACCTTAAAAAGCAATGTCTGTGCCAGGGTGGGTCACCTCCTTCCTGGCTGAGGTTTCCCAGGGCTGTGACTCCCTGCTCAGTGCCAGGATATACACACAGCTCACTGCTGTCACAGCCCCAGCACCACAGGACCCTTTGAGCCAACAGTCAGACATCCAGAGATGGTTTCAATTACTGCTAAAGAGCAACTTCATTTGCATATTGGCAGCTCATTACAGATTAACTACGTTCCTCCTGATGCATGGATATTTCATCCCCGGTATTATGAAAGGGAGAAAGAAAATTAAGTTCTGCAATGTCCTTAAAAATAATCCATCCCTCTCTCATTATCTGTGAGTTGGGGGTGCAGAATATCTGTTATTGACTCCAGAATAACAGCTGTGTTACCTCTAATCTCTGAGTAACATGGGTGGTACCACTCAGTGAACATTTTCTTTACCATCCACAAGCTCTTCTCACCTCACTCAACATGTGCATCTGATTTAAACAGGCACAGAGAAACAAGGAACAAAGGAGATGCAGGAATAAAAAGAAGAAAGGAGGGAAGTTGAAAAAAAAATTAAGTAGC
This sequence comes from Manacus vitellinus, assembly GCF_001715985.3. Taxonomy (NCBI): domain Eukaryota; kingdom Metazoa; phylum Chordata; class Aves; order Passeriformes; family Pipridae; genus Manacus; species Manacus vitellinus. Next base: position 5,700,204 of record NW_021939882.1, read on the forward strand.
AAGTTTCCAAAATGTCACTATTCATTACCAATCCCGAGCTGTGACAGGTCTGCAGGGCACAGAAATACACAATTAGGAATAACAGCCTGCAGCAGTGTAACAATCCAGGAAAATGGTTAAAAAACAAACTTGCAATAAGAAAAGGCAAACCCAATATCTAAGCACATGCAAACTTCCATTAACTTAAAAAAAAAAAAAAACAACACAGGATTTTATCCAAAAGTTAGTAGAGATTTAGCCAACAAAATGGCCAAGGAAAACAAGGTAGGGGTAGGAAGGCCTGCAGTGTTCCAAGCACTGGTTTCAGTATAGTATATAGATAATACTGGACTGACGGGAATCTCCCCTCCATTGGTAGGAAAGCTGATCCTTTTTCCTCCCACAGCTGTCGATACACATGTCCTGTCCCTTTTTTATATGTCTAACATCTAATTTAATGCCTATTAAGTGTTCTCGATCAGATACAATTTCTTTCATTTTCACAGGGCTACAGAGCCATATCAAACATAGTTTGGCCACACCACAGAAAGAGCAGAGGGGTAATAACAGAGGACCAGTTCCCTACACAGCCACCTCTGCCAGTGGGTAAGAGGGGAATTCAAAATGCCTCATAACCAACATTTTAAAATGTAAAATTTGTTTCAACCTTTTCCTTTTTAATTTAAGCGTGAGAAAGGATAATCCCCTGGTTTTTTTACACTGGAGAACCAGACTAGTTTTTCCCCAAGCTGTCCTCAGACACCAGCACTGGGAGCACAGACGGGTTTGGTGGCACCAGGCTGGGACACTCCAAGTCCTCAGTGGGTTTGGGTTTCCCAGTTCGCAGCAGTCCTGGGAGTTCAGGGGCTGCTCTTATCCCACCACAGCCCTGAACTCAGGCTCCAGCGACCTGGGTTGGAGTGTCTGTACCCACACCCATGGCCAAACTTCCCAGAGCACCTTGGGCTGCAGTGGCCTGGGTTGAGAAGCCTGTACCACACCTACAGAACTTGACAGAGCTTCTGAAAACAGTTCTGTGTGTCACAAAGGATAAGGACAGGGGTGCAGCCATCAGCTCTTTGGGGCCCTTTCATCCCAAAACAGCAGTAGAAAAGAGATGAAGGATGAAGACAAGGAGAGCAATATATAAGCTGCAGAGACATCATTAACAGGAGATTTCAAAACCTCACACAGAAATCACCACTTTTACCATCTATTGGCCTAGAATGCCAATGACTCACAATGAGGGGGGACACAGCCATGAAAACCAGCAGCCATTTGCTGCAGTCTCTAAAGAGTGACTGAATCAACATAGCACCAGCAATGGCTCAAACACGCACTAACAGAACACAAATCAGAGTCCCAGCCCAGGAGGGTCTCCTTGGTGGGACAGGGCGTGCAAAGGGAATGCTCAGAGATGGTGGAAAAGCCCAATTCCCACCAGCACAGCACCACTCCAAGGCCATCCCTTCCCTGGGATTCAAAGCACTTCCCATCGGGAGCAGCCTCTCTGCTCCACATTTGCCATTTTTCATGCTGCTGCAATATAAACAGCCCCAACTCTGGGTAAATGTTAGTGCTCACCGACAGCCACTGTACATATAGATCTCATACAGTTTACTTTGTGTGTTTTGGTTAGAAGGTCAGAGTAGTGGTCAAATATTTGGAAGAGGCATGAAATTTATAGCACCTAAGAAATTACAGCACATAGTAAACACACATGCACCCTATTTATGTGTCTATACATATAAAGAGAAACAGCACAGCCTTGGCAGTTAATTTGTTCCTGCTGGCAGGCAGGATCCAGGGAGGGAATTCCTGCCTCTCCCCTCCCTGCTCCTTGGAAGCGCCTTTGCTCTGTGGCACACAGCAAGCTGATGCAGATTTCTATTTACATTATCTTTATTTAATTAAATGCTGCTTTTCATACACACATACTATGCAGCTGACACTCACAGCTCTCCTTCTGTATCAAGGAAAGTTTCCTCTCTGTGGCCCCTTCTCCAGATGTTTGCCTTTTAAAGGATGCAGGACTCATCCAGCTGTGGGAGAAACGCTCCTACCTCACCCCACTGTACCCAGAATCATCCCACACCAGGAGCGTGTGTTCCTGCCCCGAGGCTTGGTGGGGATGAGGGCAGCAGAGGGGCAGGGCCCCTCCGGCCGGCTCCCACTGCATACACAGCACCAAGCAGAGGGGTGCGAGGCAGCTCCCTGCACCCCAAAAACCTCCCACGGAGCTCCACTCCCAGAACGGGAGTCCGACCTCCCCCCTTTTCCCTCTGTACACTCAGCTATCAGCAGAAAGGGGACAGGTTTTCATGACTTCCATGTGGGAGCTTCACAGCCTGTTGTGTGACCCCAGGTCTGGAGGGGACGCCCCACACCTCCAAGAAGGGGTCGCTGCCTCTCACCACACCTATGAGGCTGTGGGGGTGTCTAATGACAGCATTGCAGGTCAAGAAACCTCAGTAGCTGATCACCCTGCTCTCCTTTTGGTGCTGAATCCCCCAAAGAGGGCACATGTGAGCCCAGGGAAATCTACCTGGGGAGCCCGGGAGAGGCGCTGCTGTTCGGGGAAGGTGCTGCCTCCGGTCCTAAGGGATCTGAACTGAACAGGGACCCCCAGGTAAGGCAGGCAAAGCACGTGGAATGGTCCTCTTCCAACACAGTGAAAACACTGGGGGCTTAACCCTGGCACGGGCACGAGCTTGGGAAGCGGCTGAGCCGTGTCTGGCAGCGGGGAGCCGTCGGGAATGGCACCCGCCCCAGGATTCCCATCGGGGGCACTGCAGTCTGCTGGGATACGGGTGGAAAACCCTCCTGACGAGTGAATTTGCTGCTCTGGCACTGCCATAACCACGTGCCCTCCCTGCGAGGGCTCTCCTGACCCCCCAGCCCAGCCATGGGCAACTCCAGAAAAGCCCAGTTATAATCAATAAAAGGATTGCAGCCACAATTTGGATTTTGACATAAACCCCTAATTTCTCCAGTCGTTCCAAGAATGACTGAAGTTCACTGTTCTCTGTAATTCAAACGCTGCTCCCAGGCAGCCTCAGCAGGCAGAGCAGCCGCTCTCCTTTGGATACAGCAGAGCCTGAAAGTTTTGCAATGAAACCAACTATATTTAGCGAGCCCACCAAAGCAAGACTGTTTGTTATTATTATTAAGAGCAAACAATAGACTCAGTTTCAAGAATTGGCTTTCACAACACAGAACTAGTGGGAAAAGCAAAGAAGTCAAAGCTCCTGACCTGGGTGACAAGGGACAGGGAGGGCAGCCACGTCTGGACAAACAGAACAATGCAACTGGATGAAGATTCCCTGTAAAGCCACTGGTTCATAATGCCAAAATATGATTAGCAGTTACTCTTTGTCTACAACCAGTAGCCCAGAACTGTGTCCTGCCCCAGCACTTGCAGATCACACTGACTACACATTCAGTTTCTGAGCAGGATCTCCCAAAGACTGAGTTTCTCTCTGTTATATCCCAGCACAGCAGCTGCACCACAGCCCAACTGCTCAGCCCAAGGCTCACCAGAGCTGTAACTCAGCAGTTCTAGAAACATCCCTGCAGTGCCCAACTCCTTCCAGGCTCTGAGTTACAAAGACAAGCAAAACTTACAAATAAACTTCAGAATTTTTCACATAGAAATCATTGAAAACCTCTCATAATTAAAATAAAATGTGGTCATTTTTACGTACATCAACTCTTTCTTCTTATTTTTAGAGCTTTAGTTGCCATAACAACATATTTTACCATATAGCATTTACTGAAATGAGCCTGTGCACAGCAGAGCACCGACCACCCACCATGCCCCAAGGGGGAGAAAGCTCCCCTGCCCCAGGGCACCCCCAGCACAGAGTACTTGTGAGCTGCATGTGGCCAGTGAGAGCAAACTCAGGAGCCCAGCTACAGCTGCACTGTCCCAGGCACATGGGAAAAAACAGCCAGAGAAACAGATCCAGCAGCCCAACAGCACCAACCACCTGTTTTCTGGGCTCAGTAACTTCTGCATAGCGCCCAAGGAGCCCCTCTCACACACCCCAACACCCCCCAGGCAGCTCCAGCTCCCCAGAGAAGACCTTACCTGCATCCAGCACCCTCCCTACGAGCAGAGTGACCCTTGGAGGAAAAGCCAGAACCACCCCCCTAGCTGCATTGATAAGCTGGGCTGGGTGGGTGGGGCACACCGGGGTGGATGGGGAACACCCGTGTGGATGGGACTTGAGTAAATGGGGAACACCTGTGTAGACAGAATTACAGAATGGTTTGGGTTGGAAGAGGCCTTAAAGATCGTCTTGGTTCCACCCCCTGCCACAGGCAGGGACACCTTCCACTAGCCCAGGTTGCTCATGGGGCACACCTGACTTGTCAGGTCAAGCAGATGGTTGTTGTAGGTCACTTCTAACTGCAATATTCTATTCTATTCCATGCCATGCCATGCCATTTCATTCCTCCATGAGGATGGACACACCTGTAGCCCTTCTACCCTACTTACACAGACACTGCCCACACCTGCAGCTGGCAGGGATCAGGATGCTCCATGCTGCCCCAGGGCAGAGCTCTGTGACAGGTAGAGCAGTGCCTGTGTTGGCTGGAGGCTCGTGGCAGTAGCTCAGGTGCTGAGCAGGCGTGACTGGAGCAGGCAGTGATGGGTTTCCTTGCTGCCGTCCTGCCTCGGATCCCAGAGCCTCACCCTCCCTTTTTCCCTGCTATGATTGCATGTGACCTTTAGAATATATATTTTTGCTAGTAAATAGTGTTGTTGCTGTGGCCACAATGACCCAAGACTAAGGGAGGAGGAGAGACAAGAGTCCTCCCTGCGGTGCCGATTGCGCGCGGCTGGGGATTGAGGGGCTCATTAAAATTTGCCCCAGAGAGCTCCAGGGGTACAGAGGAGGAGGGAGCACAGAGGAGAGGGGTGAACAGAGTGGTATCCTGCTCACTATGCTTTGCTCCTCATCCAGTGACAGCAGGAGGGTTGGATTGGGGCTGCTGCTGTCAGGCTTGGGCAGCCCCAGGGCCCCTGGCAGTGGGCAGAGCCTCTTCAGGGTTAGTCCTGTATAGAAGCTCTTTATTGCTTCAAAACATGTTTTATCTGAAATGCATTTCTTCTGCTTAAACAGGACTTTGTTTCCCAGGAGCTGCCTGGTCACCAGGTCACTGTAAGAAGGGAGATGTGGCTGTTGGACCCAACTCAGCCCAATGATTACTAAACACAGATTTTAAACATTTTCAAATATTTATTCTCCTCTGTATTCCTTTTTTTTCTTTTTTTTTTTTTTTCCAACAAAATGACAGTATTATTTTCAAACAAAATAAACCAGAGGCAGTGCCAGCGGGTGAACCCTCCTGGATGCTCCTTCTGTTTTGGATCTGTGTGGAAAAGCTCTGCCAACAGCAGCTCCTCACCTGGTCCTGTGGAGACGGACATGCTCAAACCAGTGCAGAGCTGGGGAAAGCACGTTCTGTATTTGAGCAGCTGAAGGGCTTTAATGGAAACCAGGGAAAAGAGTTTTAAGTACAGAAAATACTGATCTTCTCCAAAATTATTTGCTCTGCTTGAAAGCTAACGCTCTGCTTTTAGTCTGGTTTTATATGTCTCTTGGACTTGAGTTATGGCACAATAATTATGGCCAGAGGCAATGAAGAAGTGTTATTTCTTTACAAAGAAGATGGAGAAATTCAGTTAAAAATAGATTATAAGGCAGCGCTGTCAGGCACAGGCATTTTCCTGCTCCACTGGATTTCTGTTTTCCATTGACCAAGGAGGAATTTGCTCACAAAACATAAGAAACTTTTATATTACTCAGCATAATTAAGTGTAACTGGTTAAATTACTGTGGAGGTCACTAGACCAGCCAGTAACTTTTCCCTGCTCGGGGAAGTGGCAGTTGGCCAAAAATCATTGTCCTCTCCACCCCTTTTTCGTTTTTTTAGTATTGTTGCACAGGATTTGGAGCTTCTGTCGGGGAGGATGAGGAGCCAAGTGCACACACCCCGCATGTGCCCTAGGGCTGCACTCCAGTATGAGACAGGGTTTGTGGCAAGATCAGACCCCAGTGACACACTGGGTTCTTGTAGGATCTGGAGACATCACTGAACTTTAGTCAACAGGGAAAAGAGCATGGAAACAGTAAATGCTGATCATCTCCTCTGAGTTTTCTTTAAAAATGCAAGCCCTGCCTCAGGTAGAAATTTTGGGTAATTCACGGATCAAAGGGAGATTTCTTTCCTTATGCTCTGACATTTTGTTAAATACATCTGAAATATGTCACTAGTGAATATTCTTAAAATAGAATCACAGCTTTGGCTCTGTTTGCTGGGCCGTGCTGTCATCTCCACTGCTGTGGAGGAGGCTCTAGCTTGTTGCTCGCACACCTTCTTGTCCCCTCCTGCAGCATTCATGGCCCTGCCACAAGTCTGACACCAGGGAACTGATTTCAGCTGAAAATTAACCTGATGAAGTTAAACCAGACCCAGTCATTAGCAGGAGCAACTCCCTGGTCCAGTTCCTCTGTCCAACTCCCTGAGCCCCTGCTCTGGCACCCACCTGTGGTGCTGGCACTGCCCAGAAGAAGGGACCCAGCAGCCTCCGAGCAGATCCCACCTCGGAGCACACATTACAGGAACGGTTGGAATAGGCCGATTGGAATACACGGATTGCCATCTAGTGGCATCTAAAAATGGTCGTTCAGAACTTCTGTCACTCCAGTTTTGGTGACAGGGGATGCTGAGTCTCAGTGTTCCTGCAAAGCTGCTCTGAGCTGGTCCCATCGTTCTCTCCCCCACTTGTAGCAGTGCACCCCCACTGCAATCAGCAGTTTGGGGATGAAGTTATATTTGCTCTTCTTTCTTCATTTATTAATTCCGTATTTTAAATTTTCAGAATATTTTTGCTAGAAATATGGCCAAAGAGTGACTCTGGGAAGAAGGCACGTTGTTGGTGATACTTCTCCTGGGTGACAGACAGATTCAAGGTCAGGGATGCTCTGCCCGTGCCCACATTTTGCACCAGAAAGTTTAGGGAAACCCCAGTGGCCTTGTCCAAACCCTCACACATGTTCCCAGCGTGCAGGGATCTGCAGGACATGGAATGCTCAGGCAGCCAGCTTGGACTCAGCAGTGCCACTGGGTTCAGGCCCTGCTGTCCCCCTTCAGTTTGGTGAGGAGCACGAGGGTCCTGCTCATTCCCACCTGTCAGGTGCCACTGAAGGTGCCACCATGCCCAGGTCTGTCCACCTGAGCCAGCCTCACCCACCAGCTCCCCGTGTCCCCCCTCCTGCCCCCAGAGGGATCCATCTCAGAAGTGACCAAGGTCTCATGGGTGTCTCTGAGTCACCCAGGCTACCCCTTTTTCTGTGGGAGGGGGTGACTCATCTGACATTATGGCTCCATAAGATAAGGAAAGGGCCTTCTGGAGCCAATTTATTTCCACTGCCTGTAAAGCCTAGGACGAGTTACTCATCTATCTACATCTGCACGACAGATCTGTGCCTAATCAGGAGAATCCCACGGTAGATGTGTTGAAATAAAGGCTGAAAACAGTGAGCAGTATCAAGAACCACAGTAATATAAATACAGCAGTCAAAAATAGCTTCTTGGTTCAGAGAATGATGCAGATAAGCTGCTGAAAGTGGGATTAATGAGTAAAAAGTAAAGATACACTTTGGTTCTGGTTTTGTTTTCCCAGGAGAACTGGGGGCCCAGGGTGGGGTTTTGCTTAGTGACCTCCCAATGAACATTCCACTTCTCTGTGTCTCAATTTCTCCCTCTGTGATATAGATATGATGATTATTAACCAACACCTTTGTAAACTGGATTGGCTGAAACTGGCAAAAAGGGAAAAGGCATTTTATAGTAGGAGAAAAGTGGAGTAGAACTGCACTCCATGAAGCTTTCCTGGCTTTCTAAGCCTCTTCAAGTGTCAAGGATCATGGGTGACCCTTGTGCTCCAAGACCAAGATGAGTCAGCTGCAGCCTGTGAACAACAGAGACTTGATGAGAAAAGAGCTGCAAGGGCCAAGCTGGGTAAAAACATCAGAGGTTTGGGTTGGATGTGCCCAGTCTAAGCCTGCTGTGTGTTGCACAAGCCACTGCAGCAAGTTAATTACAGAATCACAGACTGATTTGGGTTGGAAAAAACTTAAAGTCATCTAGTTCCAACCCCCCTGCCATGGGCAGGGACATCTTCCACTCAACCAGCTTGCTCCAAGCCCCATTCAACCTGGCCTTGGATCCTTCCAGGGATGGGGCAGCCACAGTTTCAACCTCTGCAGGGCCTCACCACTCTCACAGTAATATCTAACCTAAATTTACTCTCTTTCAGTTTAAAACCGTTCCCCCTTGTCCTGTCAGTACATGCTCTTGTAAAAAGTTGTGAGGAACATCAGCTTCAGCTGGTGAGGGGCTGGGGCTGGGACCTGGGGGAGTTGGCCAGGTGGTGGGTCACGGGCAGCCCCCCTGGCTGGCATCCAGCTCCAGGATCCAGTGACGAGGTGGGAGTGATGGCTGGAAAAGTCTGCAGTGGGGAATGTCTGTGCACAAAGGGGTTGGAGATGCTGGATAAGCACAGGCCAGGGCTGTTTGTGCTGCCAGAGATCCTTGGGAGGAACCTGCAGCGTTCCTGCCCCTCACAGCACATCCCTGACCAGCGCACTCCCCACAGTCAGAGCACGGCCCTACGGCTCCCTGAGATGGCTCCCGTATCCATCAGAGGGTGTATGAAGAACAAAACAGGACCATGGCAACCAGACTAACAGAGCTGGGTGGGATCTAAACACCGAGCCCATATACATCAGAGCAGAGCGAGTTGTTTGGGGGATCACACTGCAGGTTTCCATGGAAAAAGCTCCCATAGAACAGCCTTCCAGACAAATTACTCTGTGAACTGAGGAGAGGTTTCAGAGCTTCAGCTTGATGTTTTTGATGAGCGTTATCTGGCTGCTGCCAGTGCTTTACAAGTCCAAAATTTAACTTTGCTGTCTTTTCTCCAGGGTCCAGAATTGTGCTTGTACTTGCTTGAAAATAACGAAGGAACAAGAAAGGGCCTCTGTGGTTATTCAATCACCTGCTCAACAATCCAGTGCGAAAACAGCGAAACAAATGTGCTGAGAAAAAACTCTTGCTGCTTTCCAACAGGAGACTCGCTCTGCACTGTGGGTGACCTGCACAGCTCCCCTGGGTCCTGGGGTTGTTGAGGGCTCCACCAGATCCCCTGCACCAGCCCTGGCCCTGCCAACATCCAGACACACCTGGGAGCATCCCAGGGCTGCATCCCATGCACCATGGCCAGGATTGCATCCCACACACCATTCCGGCCTGACATCATGCAGGGTTTGGGATCCTGACAGGGAGGGCAGTGCAGGGCAAGGAGCTTTCAGATTAGAATTCACTCATTACCCATGACTACATTCACTGTGTACACTGGGATGATTTATTTACATAGAGAAAAGCCAAGAAGATCCTCCTGACTGAACAGTGCTCCTGACTCCGAAACAACTTCAGAGGTATGGACAGATATTTCCTCTCTCTCTTCCTGTGTTTTCCAGGATCAGCTGTTAAATTTACCACCACCTCATGATGACCTCATGCTGAGGCTCCAAGACCTTTTGTGGCTTTATTTCCTCCTGGCATCCTCTAAACATATCACTGTGTATTTTCAATAAAACTTAGGAGAAGTGAGGGGTGGGATACAATCCCATTCCTTCCCTGCAGGCGTTGGAGTGGTCTGCAATAGCCTGGCACAGCTCCCCACATCCTCCCACCCCGCCAGGGAGTCAGAGCCTTTAATGGAAGCACTGACTGGGTGGGAAAAACTGTCCCAAGCTAATATGTAGACAGGAGGATCATTTTCAAAATTAGGCTCTACTTTCAGGTCTGAAACCAAACTAAGAATAGATTTGAGGCAGAATGAATCCTTTTAAGCTCAATTACAGCTCAGGCAGAACATAACGATCATCAGCACATGAGTGAAAATCTCTTGATTGCTTCAAATTTATTCCGAATTAACGGTGGTGGGAAGGAGGGAAGAATTAATCCAATGATGTGGGCTTGGACCGATCAATCATTTGTAATTATGATATTCTCTTCTGTCAATATTCACACTGGAAATTTAATTCTGAGGCTGAATCCAGCAATGACAGGGAAATTGCCAGGGATGAAGGACTGAAATGAGGAGGAGAGGCCTGTACAACTAAAAAACAACAAAACCCCACACACAAACCTTGCAATTTAAAGCAGATAATGTTATTTAAACATTAAATAAATGAACAGAAATAAAGTACCCATGGTGTCAGAATTGTCATCCTGACTGTGTAAACATGTGCGTTCAGATCAAAGACACTGAAATCACGTTCATGTGAAACATCTGTGGCTTTCCAAGCTGTTACTGACATATGAACCTGTGAATTCCCAACCTCCAGATCAAACCCACTATGACATCATCATCAAGTACATCTAGTTCAGAGAGAAGGATTTAGATTATAAGAATTCCAGGAGAATATAAAATGTCCAGAGAAATCATTAAAGCAAAGTTCAATTAATCATCTGTACCCAGGGTATTCTTTTACCACATAAGATTATATTTGCAGATCCCTTTTCCTCGTTTGGCTTTTCAGGACAATACAACAGCTGCAGCTTTATTCAAGTGAAATGTAATCAAATGATTTATTAATTTCTCATGAATTGCCTAATCCAAAAGCTCCCAAAGCCACCATTTTGCATGTACTTAAAGACTGAAGTATACCCAAAATATCCAGTGGTGAAATTGTATGTCTGAAAGGCATTGAGAAGGTTAAAATGCAGAGGGCTATTTTTATAATACTCCAATCTGATTACTGCAGCTCCTCTCTAAATAACCTCTCAATGGTGATGACAGTACGTGAGGCCATCAAGGAAAATTTTAATGCATCTTCTTCTAGTAAAGATGGTGAAGGAATATAAGGCCTGTGCTGAGGTAAAAGGAAGAGCAGTAAGTGATCAGGAAACAACACTGCAAACAAGACTAACAAGAGTTTCTATGAAGATATTTGAACAAAAACTAAAAGTACCTTCTCCCAGGCAACAAGTGACAGGTGGAGAGGAAATGGCCTCAAGCTGTGCCAGGAGAGGTTCAGGCTGGACATGAGGAAGAATTTCTTCATGGAAAGGGTTGTCAGGCATTGGAAGGGGCTGCCCAGGGAGATGGTGGAGTCCCCATCCCTGGAGGTGTTCAAGGAACGACTGGACCTGGCACTCAGTGCTCTGGTCTGGTTGACAAGGTGGGAATGGGTCGTAGGTGGACTTTGTGATCTTGGAGGTCCTCTCCAGCCTAAATGATTCTGTGACTCTGTGATCAGGTTCACTGTAGCACATCAGGAGTCCTGCAGGCCCACCCAGTGGAGAAGCAGGAAACAGCAAGCCCCGGTTCCTCCATTCCTGCGGTTTTTGTTAGGACGCCGCGTGACACGGAGCGCAGACACTCCAGAGCATCCCGGTGAAGCCACAGCCAGGTAACTGGACAGGAACAGCGAGGGCTGCTCTCTCTGCAAAGCCCGGGTCTGTGGTGTACTCGTGTGTTGTGCCCAAAGCTCCAGCTGCTCTTTTAGCAAACACAATTCCTAAAAAACAGTAACTAGCTTTTGAATGATGGTGTAGGCAGTACCTAAGGCACCCCCGGTGCATCGGCCGGTGATCCCCCTCCCACCGAGTGCCTCGGGCTGTGCCCCAGCCCAGCCTCACACCACAAAGCCCGTTCCCAACTGCAGTATCACAGTCAGAGTCCCAGTTCCTTCATGCACAGATAATCTAGTGAAAATTTCCCAGTGCTGATACTGGAGCCAAGCCTGAGGGTATTCCAGCTTCTTATGGCCTTTCCAGTATCCCAGTGGATCACTCAACCCCATGGAAATAAGGTAATTTTGGAGAGAAGGCAGTGCAAAGCATGAGGAATTGCTGGTGCTCCCACACACCTCCAGGATGCTCCACTCCCACCTCAGGGATGGAGGAACATCTGGCCCACACAACAACCCACATCAGCCCCCGCTCAGGCCTCCACCCACCACTGACCCAGCACCAGCCCCTCAGGGACAGATCCCAGCACCAGTGCAGGGGTGACAGGCACAAGACCACATTAAAAACATGCTTTTTGTACAGGATGTGCCCCACAATTTGCTGATACTCACAGAAACTGAACCAAACTGAACTCCAGCAGCAGCTGCCTCACAGCACAAGTGACCTGAAAAACAGAGTCAGCGTCACAGCACCAGCAAACTGGGATGAGAAATGGACAAACTGGGAAAGGTAATTCTCAACTTTGTAGGATAGGAAGTGAGTTCAAGATTGGGTGGGGTAATAAAAGTGGGTTTAAAAAAACAACTCCAGCATTTATGTGTGAACGGTTTAAGGTGAGTAACAATGAAAATGTCAAGAGACAATACAGAGTGGAAGAAGTGACGCTGGCATTTCACCTGAAAACCAGGTGAGAATCCTGACAAGAACAGTTGTGGGGGAGTTCAGATTTGGAAAATAAAAAAAAAAAGTCCTACTATGAAAGGCAGATGTGGGAGCACAGAGCTACAGTATCCAATCCTGACATTCTACAGGATGGGAAGATTTAATCATCTGAAATGTAACTAAAATTGAAGCAAGAACTAGGACAAAACTTCATTACAGAGAATCAATGGGATTGATTTTGGAAAGGCAATAAGCAGTCAATGCAATCACATTAATTAATGTACCAGAAATGTGGGGTATTTAATACAACCAGTCTAGACATAACACTGTGCTTTTTTCAAGTCCTCCATGAATTCAAGTGTTGGACCTTCTGTTCCTATGTGCCTCTCTGCCCCCAAGAGACCACTTAGAAACCCACTGCTAAATTCTGTGCTGAGGAACACAAAACACTCCTGAAAACTCCCACTGCTGGAGTAGAACATGCAGTATCCTCCACTGCTCACTTTGTGAGCATCTAAATCTAAATAAAGCCCTTCTCCTGTGGTCTCTCCAAACCCAGCAGCTGCATTGCCAGGGTTACACTGAGACAAGATAATTTTATTTTTTTCCTGTGCACTGAATCTCGCTTGTTCTGTGGTGAAAGAAGATATTATTTCTAACAGTTCAACAATCAGGTGATCACCCTGGAAGGTATCTATGTAATCACTGCAAGCTTCAAGACCCACTGGAATATGCAGGGTAAGCTGAATTAGCTGCTTCTCAAAATACAGTACTGGAATATTTGAACCTGATGTGCTCAAAGTATGGGAGCTTTTCTATGTACTAGAGTCACTGTGTGTTTAATTAGTTCTCATTAGTAATCACTGCAGTTTATTTGCACAGACACAGGACATGGTGCTCCATCGTGTTCTTGACTAAAAGAACTTGGTGCCCCGGGGCAGGGGAGATCTGTCCCAGAGTCATCAGAACTACAGAGTAAAACATTTTGCTCAATAAAATCCACTCACCACATTTATTTAGGATGGTAATTCGTAATAGCATATCAAAGGAGAAAATCATCTGGGCTCTTGAATTCATTTCTGGAAGGCAATTGCAGGGGTTTGTGTGCCTGTGAGCTTCAAAATTCACTGTCCCAGCCTGTTTCAGCACACAATGAAGTCAAAATGGTTTGTGCATCAGTGTGGGGTCCTTGAAGGCTTAACACTCAAGAGACACTTCCCACAGCTTCCAGAGACAGGAGCAGAAGCTGCCTCTGGCCAGCAAAGGACCTGGGCAGTAAATTCCAGTGGCACTAGGAAGATATTTCAAGGAGAATGTACAGAACTAAGGGAAAACAAACAAAAGTGTGTGCTGAGCCTTTGGAATGATTCATTCCTTTGTCACTGGGATGAAAGCTTTCCCCTGAAGATGGATTCCAAGTGGAGTCTTACCAGAAAGTGATAACAGAACACAGCTGAGCTGATTCAACTCTGGAATAGCTCATTCCATGGGTAGGACAAAGGGACACCAGAGTGACACCTGAATCATTGCAGTGACATTAAATCCCTCAGGTTAAATTGCTGAAATAATGGGAGTTGTAATCCAGCACTTTGCCATGCCCCAGGTTGGGGGCATGGAATTATTACATATGTAAGTAACCTCCCCTGTATAAAAATAAAATGTGTCTGTAGCCTGCTCCTGTTTATTTTACAAATTACCAAGTGCTTTTGTGAAGAACAACCACTTCTACTTTCCCACTTCTCACACTTGTAAGAATTCTTGTGATTAACACTGTAAACCAGGTTATATGTCTCATTAACTATTTGTGACTGAAGCAAATACCAAATCCACTCATGGAATTCAATTTTAATTGTGATTTTGCTTCGATATGGAAGTTTCTATTTTAGTAACTGAACATTAAAAAAAGAAAGATTAGGAAGATCAAAGACCTTTTTCAAAATTTAAGGAAAATTTAATCAATATGCCTTAAATTATTTTACAGTAACTACAATACTGACAAGCATTAACGTTTTCAAAATGGTGTTTTCCTTGGAAGTACTGCAAAAGAGATTCCTCTTCATCTACCAGTATGTGCACCATGAAGGAAAGAACCTCTGTCGAAGTCCTCTTCAGAAATCCATGTTAACATAAAGCTACTCAGACACCCAAATGTGGTCATGTTTCAAGTGTGACAGAATTACAGATCCCTTTCACTTTTAAGCATCTGTTTTCTAACTCATAATTTAAGTATCTTAAATCCTGAAATACTCTCACAGCAAATGAACAAATAATTGAGACCAAAGAGCTTAAGAGTATATTGGTTAAGATATAGGAAATAGTCAAATTCCTTTTGTTCATTTGTGCATTTTGTTTTTGGTAAGAGGGGTCAGGAAACAGGTTCCTCATTACTGCAGATTTATACAGAGTACCCCAAATCCATGGCAGCTCCATTAACAGTTTTGGATAAAAATCTACCAATTTATAACCTTTGTAACCCTTCTCCCTCCCCTAAAAAACAAAACAAAACAAACAAACAAAAATCACAACCCTCAAATAAACGACCAAAAGTTACTTTTTCTAAAGATCTAGGAATGGGAAAGAAATCACAGGAACTTGATAAGCATGAACACGTATTAAAGCTCTGGGCACCCCAGGTCATTGAAAACAGTATTCAAAGTCCTAAAAAAGTGAACACGAGACATTTTTCCATTGTTCCAGGTGATTCAAACTGGTCTAAGTTTCATGATAGCAACACAAGACAGTTGTTTGCAGCTGTTTCTGGTCCAATTCCAAGTTCCAAGTTGGGATTTTCGTTTTGGCCCACCAGAGTCCCCCAGTTTGGACAGTCTGTTCAAAACACCGAAATGAGGGCGAAGACTCCGTACAGCAAAGCGCAGGGATAGGCTACGAGGAGCTGCTGTCCTTCCATGGCTAAGGCAGAGATAAAGATCTTGGAAGCAGAGAAGCTGCACCAGCCAATAATTCCAGCCGTGAGAATAATCCCCATCATCCCCCTGGAAAGGTGAAAAAAGAATTCATGTAAGCCATGTGTATACACACTTAACAGGAGTCACACCTGGACTCATCTGACACCTTGTACAGATTTTATGATGAATTTTAGCTTTTATGTTTGACATTAAATGAAATAGACCCATTAAAAGCACTGGTACAGGTTGCCCTGAGAGGTTGTGGACTGCCCATCCCTGGAAGTGTCCAAAGCCAAGCTGGACAGGGCTTGGAGCAACCTGGGATAGTGGAAGGTGTCCCCGCCCATGGCAGGGGGGTGGAACTGGATGAGCTTTAAGGTCCCTTCCAACCCAAACCAGTCTGTGATTCTGAAACTCCAGAACAGTAATAGTCAACTACAACAGCATAAAACCCCCTCGAAATTAACTCTGTGCATATGAAACATAAAAGCAGTGAGTGAACTAATTGTGGTAAGCTGTTTCTTTTCAGTCCCTAATTTCACAGTTATGAGGAACCACACTCATTTTCTTCTGTTTGTAAAATTCTAATTTGCATCTTAAATAATATTTACTTTTAGACTTTACAGGTACTGAGATCTGGCAGATTCAGAGCTGGCTGAAAACAAACCCGAGATTTTTCTTGGAGTCTATTTATTTAAAAGCTGTCAATTGACTTTGAGATAAAACCAGTATTCACTCACCTTTCCCCCAGTAAATACCTGAACACTGTTAATAATTATGTTTTTACATTTACTAAAAAACCCTGTCATATTCAAATTATACAAAGCTTTATCACTGCATATGAAAATTCCTTTCAATAACTTCCTTCATCATCTCGGGAGAGGAATCTTTTATCAAATTATAGAGTATAAGTACTTACTGTAGTGAAAATACAATTGCAAAAGAGGAGAGCAGGATCATGGGAAGCAGGCAGTATCCCAGGACACTGGCCACGCAGCCAAAGGAGACCCCAGTCATGCTCATCAGGTTCAGGAGGCAAAACATCCCCACACAGCCGATTGCACTGATCCCGTACACATAACCGAACTGGATTTTCCCAGCCTGGAAGCCAAGCAGAGGGATGTGTGCTAGTTATGGGAGGGATAAAAATCTATCCACCTCCACAGGGATAAGGAAGGGATGGTTACAGGTATCTTCATTCCCCTTTACCCCCACCCTCACATCCCACAGGCAGTTGCTCCCCCACCTGAGCCCCAGGGCACCTGCACGCTCCAGCCACCCAGGAGGCTGGAATTTCTCCTGACTCTGCGGATCTTAATGAACAGATTTTTATCAGACTGTTATTCCCTGATCTCAGCCTATGAACTCTTCAGGTTTAATCAATAACTGCTCGTGCAGACTGATTACTTGCAATAATAATCTTTACAGAACAAGTACATAAAGACCGACAAACTGTAATTGAGGAACTTTTTAACAAATCCAGAGCTGAAGTCCTTTAATTTGTGACAGACTGCACAAAGCTATGGCACAAGGTAAATTATAATTCCCAGGAACAGCTGAAGCTGAGCTGCAAAGACTGGGTATGAACTCAGGATTAACTCAGATAGATCTTAAAAAGTCAAAAATCAAAAATCAAACTTTGCTTGATAACAAGCATGCAGAAAGCACATCCGGATTATTTCAGTGTATCTTATTTCATCACCTGGTTTTCCTAGGCCAAAATTGATGGTTCCCTGCCCCAAGGTACACCCAACAGGACATGGGGCCAGGTAGCTCCCAGGGTGCAGCTTCCAGGGTGTCCCCCCTGAAGGTACTTAAAATCCCCCTCTCCTCTTCCTCAAGCACTGCAGGAAACAATCACACTTTCTGTGACCTGTGCCATGCTCAGCTCACTTCCTTTCACTTCATTTCATGGATTTTTTTAAGAAAGCACACAGGAGAAATCAACAATTTCTTAGGAAAAGAAATTTCAAACATATCTATTATAAACACGTTCATTAATTTGACTGGCCTAGTTTCCATAAATAAAGGTTACTTATTGAAGTAGGTTTGAAGTCCCCTCGGTACCAAAACGTGTTTTAACTGTCACAGCAACGTGAAATTTTAGGCAGAAATGAAAAGCAGTGCCTGAGGCATTCAAAGATAACTGATTAAAAACCCTGAAGCTTTCAATGCCAAGGAACACTGTTTGCTGCTACTCTGTCATCTCATCATTGACACTTGTGAGGCATTAAAGCACAATCTTATTCCAATTAAGCTCAATTAAAAAAACCCACCAGGCCTCACCACTGACTGACCTATTAAGCAGAATAAATGAATGTGAAAGCAGGTTTGTTTCAGAAGTGACTTGACACTGAAAGTCACACCTCACATGCCAGGACTTATTGATTCCATTGGCGTGTGAAGCCCCAGTGCCTCTTCCATATAGCTACAAATTATTGTCCTGTGCAGGGCCAGGAGTCAGACTTTGATGACCTTTGGGGGTCCTTTCCAACTCAGGATGCTCTAAGAAATCCTTGGCCAGGACGTGCTTTTTTGTCCTCCATGCCAAGAAGTCACTTCCAATAAACCCACAGGTAACGTGGCTCTTTTCCCAGTGTTTCCAACAACATTAATGCACAAACAGCCACGTTTTGCAGGCAGTGTCTCACCAGCAGTAATGTGGCTCCAAAAGCCAGGCAGAAGACCATGGGTCCGGCCAAATCCGTCTCGTTCATGATGCTCCCGTCGGCCACTTTCAGGGGGTGCAGCACCGTCAGTGTCTTCTGCCAGATGTGGTCAAAATTGATCCCCAGTTCTACAATTGAAAAGAATGATGCACACTGATTTCACTCCTCCCCTTCCTGTCATCCCCATTTGCTTGACTCTTAAGTTTTCCCTGCCTCTCCTCTTTTACGTGTCCAGAGCCACCCGATGGGGAGCAGAGAATTGACTGATCCCATCTTTCCTTGTGTTGCTTCACACATTCCTGGTCTCAAACGCTGGGAAGTGCCCAGGTGGTTTCTGAAGGACCAGGTAAGAGCATAAACAGTGTTTTGGGGCAGCCTAGAGGATCCTTCAACCTAGTTCCCTGTTGTGCACCAAAAGCAGGTGCACCAAAGGTATCAGCACAGACCATGCAGCTTCCCCAGGTGTCCAACAACTGCTGCCTCAAGGATTTCTAATTCAAAGGAGCTTCTCTACAGTTAATTATCCCTGAGGGATTTCCCTTTCACACACCAGCCAGTGAGCCCACTAAAAACCCCTCACCCCTTGGAGCAGTGTCTAGCGACAGGGAGTTTCCCAGCTCCCTCCAGCTGGGTTTGATTTCCAGTCTCCCTCCCTCCAGTCTGCCCAGAGCTGTGCCTCAAACCCGAGTTAAGATGCAGTTACATCTTGCCCACTGCTCTGGGAAGCATCTATGTAAGTCAAATACTAATTTGAATATTAATAAAAAATAAATTAAAATTAAAAAAATAAAATAAGCCCAGAGGGTGGAAGGTATCATGACTGGGTACAGGTGGCAGGTGTGACAGACACCTGCCTCTCTACCCAGCAACAATAAGGGTTTTATTCAGTTGTTTGGAACTGAAAAATAATGGATATAAGCTGGAAACTGATTTCATCAATCCAGTCAGTAAATGAACATCCGCTCTGGCACTCTGCACAGGCTGTATTCTACACAGGCATTTCTGCAGTGTTTAGCATTCCTTGCTGGCAATGAAACATTCCAGTTCTAACCAAGAATAAACTGTAAGTTCCTGCAGCCATTTATTTTAGCAAAACTGGGCAGTTACAAGTATTATTTGCAACTACAGAACTATAAAGGGTTTTTTCATGCAGTCAGGTTTTCCAGTTAATTGATTAAATCTGCCACAGAGCAGCTGGTGTGAAGCAATAAAGCACAAACTGAAAATTGCAAAAGTTCACACAAAAACAGGTATTTCATACACCAAAATACAGGTTAAAAAAAAAAATCAATGAGAATTTCAAATCCACTGAGCACTTTCAGCAGCAGGGAATCCACACAATGCTACCAACTTGTCCCCGAACTAGGAATAGTTTTGGATTTGGGCCATAACATAAAGTTATACCTTCTAACAGTGGCGGCTCATCCTCAAAATTACTTCCATAAAAAGACTGTGCTGAAGTAGGAGTGTAGGTCTGTGTTGGCTGGTAGATCTGCCCCATGTAGGGCTGCTGCTGCTGCATCATGTCGGGAGGGACAAACCCGCCCTGCTGAGAGTACTCGTAGCCTCCATAGTGCCTGCAAAGCACAACACCTCGTTAGGACACACACAGAGCTGCATTTGAGACACCTCCTGCTAAGGCAAAGCTTATTTCAGCAAATAAACCACAGCAAATCCCTCGTTCTTTCTTAAAAGCCCCATTAGATGGTCCTGTACTCAGATCCTTTATGAAAAAGCCCAATCAAATACATCCTCTGCCCTAAACAAACTCCCAAGTTATTCTGGCCACTGATCATTCCCAAGTCTGACCACAGAGGTTTCAGTAAACATCTCCAAAATATTTAACTCTGGAAATACAAAGAAAAAAATTTAGAACTCCTTGTCATTTCTTTCCTTGTGTTAGCAGAGTTCAGTCTCAGCACTGTAACCCTGTTCAGGTCACAAACAGGCACTGACCTGCTCCATCCACCATAGGGAAGTGGCCAAACCGCTCAGCCCAAGGCTGGATATTCACACAGGGCTCCCAGGATCTCCCCTGACCCAGGAACATCTACCACACTTCCCTCCTGCAGCCTGGGAATCACCATGACATTGCTGGCTCATTTGCGTGACACTAATTTTTAGTCCCCAAGTGCAGAAGGACTTGCAGAAGAACACCATTTCTTTTCCCAAGGAGATGCAGGTTACTCAGATAATTAAGATTACTCATATAGCCTTTCTTTCAGTCTTCTAGTACTTGCTCTAAAATGTAGCAGGCAGAGAATTAAACACAAAACTTATATCTCGTTTTACACACTGTGAGTTAAGCTCTTCATCAAACAGAGCAACAGGGATTCATTTACAGGAAACAGTAGTTGGCTGAAATGCCAATCCTTTCCCAAATACACAGACTGTCCCAGAAGCATCCTAAGGGGGCCTGCAGGAGAGGTGGAAAGGGACTTTGGACAAGGGCCCAGAGTGACACGACAAGGGGGAATGGCTTCCCACTGACAGAGAGCAGAGTTAGATGGGACACTGGGAAGAAGTTCTTCCCTCTGAAGGTTGGTGAGGGGATGCGATGGAATTCCCAGAAAAGCTGTGTCTGTCCCATTCCTGAAAGTGTCCAAGGGCAGGCTGCATGGGGCTTGGAGCAACCTGGGATAGTGGAAGGTGTCTCTGCCCATGGCAGGGTGTGGAAAGGGGTGACTTTAATGTCCCTTCCAACCAACCCCATCCATGACCCCACGAGGCCGAGGGGCGCCGGGGGTGCACAGACACACAGCACACGCAGGACTTACTTGCTGTACTGCTGCGCGCTATAGTCGTAGGGCTGCGACTGGTCCTCGATGCTGTAGCTGGTCTGGAAGAACTCGGTGTTGAAGCCGTCGAACCCGGACATCGCCACCTCTGCAAGGGAACAGCGAGGCGGGTCCAGAACCCTCCCCAGGCCGGGGCCGGGCCCGCTCTGCCCGCTGCCTCCTCCGCCGCTCGGCCCGCCCCGCGGCCCCCAGCCTCCCTCCCTTCCTCGGGCCGCGCGCTGCCCCAGCGCCCTCGGCCGCCCGCTCCCGCCCCACCCCCGCGGTGGTCCGTGCCGTCTCCTCCCCGTGGTTGCCCCTCGGCCCGGCCCAGCCCGGTCCGTCGACCCCGCGCACCCGCGCCCCGGCCCCGGCCCCTGCTCCCCGCCGCGGCCCCCGTACGTGTCACGCGCGACAGCGCTTCCGGACAGGGCTGGCCGCTCCGCGCATGCGCACCATGGGGCCCGTCCACTGCCGCTGCCCGCCCCACTGACTTGCCCGCCCCCCGCCCCCGGACGGAGGTGCAATGGCGGCGGGAAGGTTCGTGCGGTGGCCGCGTGGGAGCGGCCGGGATACGGACCGGGGGTCGGTGTCCTTTCGGCCGGTCCGTGGGACGCCTCGGCTTCCTCCCCGGCGGGCTGTGGGATGTGGCAGGCGGGCGGTGGCGGAGCCCCCGCGTAGGAGGAGCTGGAGGCATTCCCTGCCTGCATCGTTAGAGCCGAGGCTGCGAAACGCAGTCGCTTCTCGCCGTTGTTTTGCCTCAAATCGAAAGAAAGGAGGACCATTCCCCTTTAAATACACTCGAGGAATAAAGTTGTGTCTGCGTTTCACTGGGCGCTAAAGCATCAGCAGTTAGAACCTCCCTTTAATGAAGTGCCTGATGCTGGGCACGGAGTGGGATCCCAGAATCCCGGAATCGCTGAGGTTGGAAATGACCTCCCTGACCACCCAGAGTCCAAGCTGTGACCGATCCCTGCCTTGTCAACCAGACCAGAGCGCTCACTGCCACGTGGATTGTGACTCCCTGAACACCTCCGGGGATTGTGACTCCACCACCTCCCTGGGCAGCCCCTTCCAAAGCCTGACAACCCTTTCCCTGAAGAAATTCCTTCTGAGGGCCAACCTGAACCTCTCCTGGTCCAGTTAAAGACTATGTCCTCTTGTCCTGTCACTTGTTAGCTGGGAGAAGAGTCCATCCCTACATCTCCCAGGTGTGAAGTGAACACCAAATACTGATTTACCTGAGGCGAGTCCAGGAGCCACTGTGTTACCGCTCATTGCTCTTCATTTTTATTGATCCAAGGACATGTAAAAAAAATTAATTATCATTCTAAATCCTTCCATCAGTATTGCCCTGTGTAGGGAAACCCAGCTGGCAGGTCTTGCTGTGGTCACACAGAGCAGATGGGATGGAGTAAAAAACGTGATTTTTTTGTCAAAAATCTCTTTCAAGGATTTTTTTCCCTAATATTCATTAAATAAAATGGTGTTGTGAACACTTGTATAAATATGGAGCAGAGTAGAGATGAAGTGCCATTTCCATGATTCAGACAGAATTACTGTGGGCATCAGTAAGAGTAGACTTGGCCCTAGAGATACTGTTATGCATAATGTTCATTTGAGGTGTGTTTTTCTCCTCAAGGCCACAGCTTAGTGACATGAAATGAGTTTGCCTGCAGATTTAGCCTTTTCCCTGTGATCTGTCTCATCTCCCAAAGAGAACAATCTGTGCCCTGCTCCCTGCATGGATGGGAGGGTTTATGTGGCCTTGAAGGTGCTGGGGAAATGGAGGAGCTGATGGCGCTGCTGAGCAAAAAGTCAGTAATTGTTGTTATTTAGTACTAGACTTTCATACCCTTTTATATGTCCACAAGAAATATTTTCCTGAGGTCACACAAAAACTTTTCTAGAGCTGTGAACCTTCTTGTCTTTATTAAAGATTAGCTGTTAGCCCATTCCTCACAAATGAGCTGCAGGAGCTGGGAATACTGGAGAATTGAGAAAAACATAACTGGGACTGTGCAGACGCTTTCATGTGCAGAAGCTCCTTTGCTTCACAACCCAGTGTCACTCATTGTTTATCCCTCTAGTCTCATCCTTTTGTTCCCTTTTTTCATGCAGGGCCAGGGAAAAAGGCTGTACTGGGACTGTTGTTTTTATTAACTCTCTCAGGTCCCAGTGCTGAATGCAGGAAGGAGTGACCATGCTTTGCTGGCTTGGGTGGGCTTTGAGGTGAACACTCAGGGAAAACCCCAGCTGAGGAAGTTTAGCTGAAACTTCAAAATGAAATGAGTTTTGATCGCTACTTTATCATTGTCACTGAACACGTAGGTGGTGTTGAGGTTCAGAAACATGCCAGCTGTGCACACATAAACAGTTTAGTCCCATGCTTGATGTCCCCTGACCTCTCACTTGCCTGCTGGGCACACGAGCTTCCACAAGCCGAGACCCTGGTTTGAAGTGTGTCTACGTTTTTCTTTTTCTAAAAATTCATTTTGACTCAGGAAATGATTACAGTTACTGTGTTACAAACTCCTGTATGTAATCTTCTGCTAGTGAGATTACTGTATTTAAATTACAGCCCTGTTACAAGCCTCTCCCGCAAAGCGTATCTTGCGGTGCAGCGTCCACGATATCTCCCAAAAACAGGCTCCCGGGAAATATGTCAGTTTGTAGAGCTGAACGGAATAACGGTGGGGGAATTGCAACCATGGATAACAGAGATCAGTAACTGTGGTATAAGCTGCTTCTTGCAAATCTATGCTTTAGGAAAATTAGTGTTTGAAGGCTGAGAAGAGCCCAGCTTTCATGGAAGACCGTACAGTGTGTGGGCTGCATCTGATGGTGGTGCCTTAGTGCCACTTCGCTGAGCTGTGTGACTTGTTGCAGTTCACTGGGCAGTGAAATGAGACCCAAATCCCAGGCACTGGGCTGTGTAATTGTGATCTGCTGGGGAAATGCTTTCTGGCTAGAAATCTGTTTGGGATTGCTTAGATTATTAGAATTTACTGACAGCTTAGGTCGAACTTTCATTAATTAGTTCTCTGTGCACCAGGCACCTCACCATTGCTGTAGGGCATCATCTGCTTCAGCTGTGCAGGATGGATTCACATCCTCTGGAGCAGTGTGTGCTCTCATACAGGCTCCAGAGGGTTCAAGGGGAGGGCAGACACTGCAGCTGCACAGCTGCTCCTTCCTGCGTGACTTGGGAAGGGCAGTACATGGATTGCCTGGATCATTGAGCCTGGAGCTACAACTTGGAGCTACAGCCTGGTGCAGCACCAAACACCAAACACTGTCCCTTCCCTGAGGCACCAGCACCAGCTGCACTGGTGGCTGTAGAATCACAGAATCCCAGGAAGGTTTGGGTTGGAAGGGACCTTAAGCCTCACAGAGTTTCGCCCCCTACCATGGGCAGGGACACCTTCCACTAGACCAGATTGCTCCAAGCTCTGTCCAACCTGGCTTGGAACACTGTCTGAACAGAGAGTCTGGTTTTGCAAGAGGCCTTGAAATGACTCCAGGATGAGAAAAGTGAAGATATTCATAAACTTAGTGCATGGGTTACACATCATTGCTAGTATTATTATGATCATCATTATCATTGTCATCATCATTATTATCAACATCATAATTGTTATCATTATTATTATCATCATCATGCTACCCAGTGAAGACCAAACTTTGTTTTAGTTGTAACATTAAAAAATACACTTTAAATACACCGGTATTAATGACGGGATAATTTGAACCAGACTGAGAATAAAAGGATAATTCAAAGAACTTCGGAAGTATGGGGGGATGGAAAAAGGGAGAGGAGGAAGAAGTCTGCTGAAGTAGGCCTTGCTATGGCAGAACTTGTAAGGGAGAAAGAAAGTTCCTTGCAGAGGGGGGACTGAAAAGAGCGATTTTTATTTGATTTTAGTCCTTGGTTGTTGATGTGAGTCCATAAGGACTGCCTGTACATGCTGGATCTCTTGCAGTGTTAGAGTTGTTTGTGTAGCAAGTTGCTTTGTTGAACAGTGGCCGTGGAATTACAAAGAAGTTATCAACACTGGGTGTATCAATTCTTTTCCAAAATGTTGTCTGATGTACAATGATTGATATCAAAATCAGTGGAACATGATAGCCCCTTAATGTCAGTTTTTGTAAACCTCGAACCTTATGTTGTGCTTGTGCTGTGGGTTTGGTGTTTGCCAGAAGAATCAAATGGTTTCATCTGCAGAAGCTGTGACCCCCCTGTGTGTTACATGGTGGGAAGAAATGTTGTCTCATGTCTGTGTTTGAATCATCTGGCTTGCACCGTGCCTGTGCTCACGTCCAGAGCATCTGGGAAAGCTGCTCTTCCCCTTTGCCTGTTTTTGATGAAAATACATTATACACATGAGTTATGAATAAAAGATCAAGGGCAAAACTCTGTAATGCCTTACTCTGCATTTGTGAATAAACCCGGCTTCAAGGCACTCATGCTCTTTGCTGGAAGATCCTTTCTCAGGGAGACTCTGCCATTTAGTGTTACTTTATGCTTTTTCTTCAAAGTGAAAGATTTGTGAGGGCTTCCCATTCCCACATACTGCTGGATTTCAGCAGATGAGACTTTCACTGCGTGTAATTCACACTGCTGGAGCAGGGGATAATCTCTTATTTTAGCTTGTACCGTACTTGTTCTTACCTGGCTCTTTTCTTGGGAGCTCAATCTGTGGAGCTGCCTGAGTGATGGAAAGCATACACACCTTTTAGAGAGGTGTCTGCAACTTTGCAGGAGCCTGGAATTGATTCCTACCAGGCTCTGTCCTTTGCCATGGATTGAGGTCGGATTGGCAGTCTTGTCTGGGAGCACTAGCACAGGAAGTGGTTTCTGCCTCTCGGGAAAACCACTGACCCTCACAATAAGCCCAATCCAGACATTTCCTTGTCCTTTGCCATGCCATCCTTCTCAGAAACTGCCATCTTCCCTCTGGCTGCCTGCAGTTCTGCCCTTGGAAATGTCGCCTTGGCTCAGTACTTAGACACAATCCTACTGAGGAGCACAGAACATTACAAGGAATAGGGCTGAAGGATCCTTAGGTGGCACCTTGAAGTTGTCCCTGAATCAAAGCACAGGCCTAGAACTGGAAGTACTGTTCTTCTTTCTTCCTTTTTTATTTTAACTATTGTGTGTAAAAACCACCCAGAGTGATGAAAATTCTCACATGGCTTTTTAGCTGAAATCTGCTGTCCAAAATCCAACTTAGAATTTTTTTTTCCCCAGAATTACTCATTCAGTTTCTGCTACTTTCAGTTGCTTCTTCACTGAGCACCTCAAAGCACTGCATAGTGTTTGTTGCTGATAAACAACTCTGATGTTTCTCATTACATGTGGGTGACTTGATTTGAATTTCCAGCTTGTGTGTTCACACTGGAGATGTGTGGAGGTGATACGTACACACTCCACTGCCACTACAGCCCAGCTGAACACTGCCTTCTTTCTAGCACTCATTGCTGCTTCTTTTCAGACACCTTTTTTTAGCACCCACCAAATTCAATGAAGTCGGTTGTCCCATGTTTTCCTGAAATGCTAATTTAGCACTTTACCATAAGGAATGACCTCAAACCTGTGAATGATGTCACATCACTCATAGATCAGGTTTAAGCATAGCTCTGCTGGGACTTTTGGAACATACACTTTAAGCTCAGGCTAAATTTTCCCCTGGCTGTGCTGAAGGTTATAAAGACATCTGTTAGAAGTGAGACGTGCTCTATCCTCCCTGCTTTGATGGATGCTGTTTTTCTTTCCGTCAGAACTGAGCTGCTCCTTGGCATGGTCCTGACACATATTTTACATTTAGGTCATCACCATGTATTTGGCCCAGATTTTAAAGTTTCACTCTCTCGGGCTGCATTTTGATGGATTTGGCCAATGGCTTGTATTTGGCTGGGGAGCCTTACGTGATGCTTTTATGACTGAAGTCATTTCATCAAAGGAAATTGTGTTACAGTGAAATGATTGGAACATCCCGTGTAAAGAAATAAAAGCAGATGCTGAATTGCTTTCATTATTATTTGAAAAGTGCAGATGCATTTCTAAAGCTGTTGTGATTAAAATTCTAAGGTTTTTGTTCTTTTCAAAGGGCAATTCTGATGATAATGTTTCAAAAAGACATAGAGCTTAGAGCTGTCTGTATTGGCTAATCACATGGAATCCTTGCCGAAATGCTTCACGGAGCTTGTCAGGAATCACAGGTTTTTATAAGACTCTTGTCACCCACTGTTCACTGAGCACCTGCACATCAGACTCACTGATGTGAGTCTTGGCCCTCAAAGCATCCACACAGGTGATCTTTAACCCCAGCCTTGGAGGTTTGGATCTTAATCACAGTGAGATCACAAACGTTTCTGTGCTAGTTTGAACACCATCAGTTTTTACTGGGGAGAGGGAATTGATTCTTCAAGCCCTGCCAATATGGCACCACTGCCTTTATGAAAATGGATTTTAATATGATTACAGCATATTAATTAGCATGGACAACCAAAATACTTGGGAAAGGTGATGCAATACTCCCTGCTTTGAACAGGGGCAGCACTGGTGGACTCCATTCCCGAAGGGAGCTGCCGTTGTCTCTGGCTGGTCATGCAGATGTTAAATCCTGGCTGCACCGGCTGCATCAAGGCTCTTAAAAAAGTAATGAAGACATTTAAGTGAACATGATCTCACATCCCACCTTTAAATCCTCTGTGCAAGGGTTATGGAGCACTTGACCTGTACTGCCTCAGCTACTCTGCAGAGGGCAGGGGCACAGGACGTGGGCTTTTCTCTGAGCCACAGCGAGGACTCTCTGTAGCAGCACCAGACTCTGCTGGTTTGAAAATCAGGAATCAGATCCTGAAGCGAGAGACAGACCCTTGTTTCAGGAGCACAGCAGTTGTTTCAGAATTAATGAATTAAGGTAAAAATCAAGAATTTGATTAACTGTTCAGCTCTCAGATTTAATTTGAATAGTCTGTAAGTACACAAATAATGATTTCCTGCCTTAGCCTTGAAAATAGTACTTTTTGACTATTTTGTTTTAAATTACGGCCATGTTTTCAGAAGAATCTCATTGAAGTATCTCAGCGAAATGTATCTGCACACAGTGACTCCATCGCACAGAGATTTCACTCTAGAGCTTTTGGTCCACGTTTGAGTAAAAGGCTTTATTTTCTCATACGGTTATCATTCTGACTAGCGTATTTTTTCCCTGGACCGGTGCGTGTTGGCACAGGGTTGTGCCCCCCGTCCCCCCGGCGCTGTGGCCGCGCTTCGAAAGCCGCTCCCGC